>NC_081414.1:176092011-176408261 GCF_030272615.1 Cryptomeria japonica
CACTCGAGGGTTGTCACTTCTACCACCAACAAGACCATCCTCTCTTCTAGAGAGTAGGAGGCCTTGTATACTCCCAAAGAACATAAATACATACCAAAAAGTATAACATAGAACACATTAATTTTTTAAGGAAAAACATGCAAGAATCTAACCTTTTTACACAAGCAAAACTTTTCAACTCAGTATGCAAAATAAAACAATTCAAGAGAAAATCTAACCAACCTTCAACTGCCCAAAGGTATGCTAGAATTGTTTGAGGATGATCAGCCCAATCCCACAATTCCCTTGCTTCTCTACACTTAGCCAATTCCTAGTTCAAATCTAACTTTCTCTTTTAAAATCCTTGTCTCCAAAAATGGAGAGTGGGTGATTACCCACAAAATCTCTCATTCTTGCTTAAGAAGAACCTAGTGAGAGTTCTCACAAGTTTCTAAAACTAAAAATGAAAGGTAGGGTAGAATGGGAAAGGGATCTCACATCCAAAAGGAAAGTTTACAACCTAGATGATCCTTCTAAATTCAATTTTCGGACAACTTAGAAAAGTCACTTTTAGGGTGTCTAAATGGTCACATGAGGGTTGGTACATACCTAAAATTGCTCCTAACCCTTGGGTATACCTTATGGGCTTTATGAAACACTTTTAAACTACCCTTAGGTGTCCATTTAACCCCTTTTAAACCCCTCTGAAGTTAATTTTCGGGTCAAACCTAAGTTGACCACCACAAAGATTCTTTACCCAAGGCCAATATGGAATCACCTTAAATTTAATAGAAAAAGCTATGGTTAAACAACTCCCTCCAAGAGACAATTGAAAAATCAAAAGATAAATCAACACATGTGTCAAGTGACACAATAAAAACACTTATTCCATCCATCTTAGGTCCTTATATCCCTTTGTCCTCTATGAAAGGTCAACAAAGGCACACATCCTTGAGTAAATTTCATCAATCCAAAAGAACTCCATTTCATTCCTATCCATCCATGCATTCCTTTCCCCCTCCAAGCAATTTGGATGCCAAGTATAAACGTCATAAGTCTAGCAATCCACATGTATTCAAGGATCAACATGTCAAATATAATCGACATGTCAAAACAAAGAAAAATATGATCTATAAAGAAAAAGAAATATCCAAAAGGCCACAAAGGCCCACTGAGAAAACTAAAGCAAAGTCAAAATATATATGGGTTCCTAAATCCCTTATTCAAGCAATGCACTCCAATGAACCACAAAAGCATGAAAAATCAATAACCATGTGGATCCCTAAGCAACTCCTTGAAGCACAAAAGCCTAAAAAAACATCCAACTTGGCATCCAAAGTTTCTATTCCTCCATCCAACCCTCTCAAGTTTGTTCCTCCATCACCTTCTTCATCCATTTTCAGCCCTTATGTCCCAAAATCCCAAGCTATTCCTCCATCCAAATCTCACAATCTGAGATCCATTTTTCCTCCATCAATCCACCACCCATCAAGGTGTGTTCCAATGTTGATCCTACCTTCATTTCCATCTAGTGAAGCCCAATTCTTCCAATACCCTATCCATTATCCAATGCATATTTTCCATCCTTCCATCCCTCTGGTCCAATCCTTTGCATAAATCCTTGCCTTAGTTTCATCTTATTTTCCATGTCCTTATCATACCAACGTCTTTGAGCATACTTTTAAAGGTCATGGTCCATTTTTTTCAAGGCTACTATCAAAACAAAAAAGATGCTTGAGTCCTTTCATCCCCTATCATGTGTCCATCTTCTATTGAAAAAGTCAAAATACAAAAAAAAATGAGAAAAAAAGAAAAAAAAAAAAAAAAAGTAAAGCAAAAATAATTTGACCATTGGTGAAAACATGGCAAACAAGTGCCTTGGGCAAGTACTGTGATGAAAACCTAGCAAATAGGCATCATGCATAATCTATGAACTTCTTGCACATCACACTTGGGGGTAGGTTTCCTCCTTCATATCCTATTGCCCTTCATTATCCTATCATACCATGTCATACTCCTCCATTATCCTATTGTCCCTCATGTCCAGTTTCCCTTTGCACCTTTGATCTTGACAAGGTTGAGGATCATCATGAGCATCATGCATCTTGTTTGTAGCTTTTAGTCTATCATAGCTTTTGGTATTTATCCATTTTCTTATTATAACTTTTCATCCATATTCCCTAGCTTATTACAACTTTCTGCCACTATCTCCTATCCTATCTCGACCTTCAGTCCATGTCCCTTATCCATTCTTGGTCTTGCTTATCCTATCCATATCTTATCACTATCCATACACTCTTTTTCATTCCTTGATCTTGATCTGACATAAGGATGCAAAATTTAAACATAGTTTCAAAAACCTCTTGACATGTCCCTCATGCCATGTTCCTGCTTTACATTATCATATCCAGTCTCTTGTCCCATCACACAATAGCCCTTGAAAATTGCATCTGTATTGTCTCCATGATAAAAGGCCTTTGTCTTCCCTTTATCCACCATCATTTTAGAAAGCCTATTTATTCACCTATCATATTCCTTGCATTGCTAGACACTAGGGGCAAAATCATAAAAATTGAAAAATGTCCTGAAGTAATAAAAAAAAAAATTGAAAAAAATCCTGAAATAATCCAAAAAAATCAAATAATGTCCTAAAAAAATCCCTAAAAAATCAAATAATGTCCTGAAAAAATCCCTAAAAATCAAATAATGTCTTGAAAAAAATCCCTAAAAATCAATTAATGTCCTAAAAAAATCTCTAAAAATCAAATAATGTCCTGAAAAAATCCCTAAAAAGTCAAATAAAGTCCTAAAAAACAAACAAAAAAATTGTAAAAAACTTGAAATTCCTACAAAGTGAAAAACATCAAAATCCAAAAACAATTTCTTTGGTATTTTGCCTTTTGTCAATAAATGGTCTCCTTTGTGCGTAGACAAATCGTTGAGCATACATCCAATGACAATCAATCAAACATTGTGCTTTAATGAAATCATGCATTAATAGATGAACTATTCGACCAAGCAAGCATTCAACCTGATCATAGTTGTCACATCAATCCATATAGCATCAGCGTTATCATTGGTCCTTGTCAACATTATCATGGGTCTTATACAGGGTGTGGTATACTCGAAACCAAACTGTGTCCTGTCTTAGACGGGGTACCGCATTCCCTGAAACCAGACAACATGATCATTCTTGTTTTCCACTTTTGATAATGATGATCAGACTGTTTGTTTGACTTGGTTGAATTTGTGCATCTTATCTTTTTACTAAATTATCTTTGGCTTTGATCATGTTCCTATGTTGCTTGATGATGTCATTGAGTGATTTAGAGTGACCGAGATGGTTCATGGTCCCTTTCTTTTTTTTGTTGTGTTTGCTGTTTGTGGAATGTTTGTCACAAACTGGGGCAACTATATCATTGGGTGTCTGTGACAAGTACGTTCACTTTGTGAATGCCACACATACCTTGATGCTTGATGTATGCACCCTAGGATGCTTCACTCATTCCTTATGTGCGATGTGTCTATCTTTTGCAAAAGGGGTTGCGTTCCAGGTCTGGCCTTCAATGCCATGATGCTCTGCATCCACTTTGCTACAATAAATAAAGGTTCTCACCTACCTATGTGCATTTGTGAAAGCAAGTTTTCCTTCATCTCTAACTGTCCTCTGTCTAATTTCTTCTTACTAACATTTCTTCTGTTAGTCTTGGTAGTCTGTTTGATCTGTTTGAACTTATTGTCTTTTGTCATTCTTATCGATCACTTGGCCTCTTTTTTGGATTTTTTCGGCCAATTCCTTGAGGGGGCATGCATATTTTATTGTTATTGTCTAGGGCATTTTCATTATTGTTCTTTGAAACAATGTTTAGAATCGCATTGTCTCAAAGGGGGGCAAAATGTAGACATCTAAAAATGGTCAACGCTTATGGAGTCATACTTTAACATTTGCGCATTGCCTTATTTTAGGGTTCTCACATCAAATTAACATTTCTTCTATGTTGCACACTTGATCTTTATCAATTGCAAGCATCAAGTCCTTCTTCTGCATTCCTCATTTTTCTCACTTTCAAATTAGGTCTTGTCGATAGCAATCTTTAGTCATGATTTTGGTCGATCCTTGTCCTTGTCAATCTTGTCATTTTGCGATCGATTCATCATCGATCCTTGTCCTTTTCAATCATGTCAATTTGGATTGATTAGTCATTGTTCCTCATTAATTGGCACCTATCAATTTGATCTCCTTGTCAATCTTGGTCAATTTGTCATTGATTTTTGTCAACCAATCTCAATCATTTATCAACATTGGTCCTTTGCCAATCATAATCATGATCGAACCTACATTAATTTCTTGTTGTCTTGACCTAATTCCTTGTCCTCTTATTTTTAGGGTTTTATGATTTTTTCATTTAATCCTTTTCTTCTTCTTTGTGGGTTAAATAAATCTATTTATTTAGTCCTAGGTCTCTTTCATGAATTAATTAATGGATGAAAACCTATTAATTAATTCACCTAATTTCTATTTCATCTTTTTCCTCAATTTTCTAATTGCTAATTTCTCCTAATAACTAATTTATGTTTCTCCTATTTTCTTTTATTTGTTTTTAATAGTTCCCCTAATTCCATTTCCCCCATTTTCTCCTATGTTTATGCTTCCATTTGTTGCAATCATGGAGGCTATATTCTCTCTTCCCTTTTTGTCATGGGAATGGCATTTCAATTTGTCATAATTTGTCATTCATCTTGCATTTCAATCTTGTCATAATTTGTCATTCTTGATTTGAATTTTCTTTCAAATCTCTTCATGCTAATCTTGTCCTCTCTCCAATTTGTCTATAAATTGGATGATTTTATTCAAAAGAAAAAAGAAGAATGAACCACGCTTCTAGTATCCTTGTGCTGCCATTTTCATCTTGTCATCTTGCTTGCTTTCATACTATGCTCTTGCACTTGTAGGTGAGATCCACGAACAAGATAATTTGAAGAAGAAAGAAGGACAATGGAGGTCAATTGAAAGAGACGTTGGTGATGGATTTTCATTTATTTTGAATGTCTTGTTTTCAATTCTTCTATTGATTATAATAGGATTTTATTTCATTGCAATTTAGCTTTGTGGTTAGCTAATTGATATTGCTTTGATGCATTCCATTTTCCTAGTTACAATATATAATGAAAGTGTTAGCCCAAGATTAGTAACATGAATCAGTAGAGCTAATAAGCTTACATAGGAATTGATGAGAAAACCACATTAACCAGTATGCCCAAAATTAAAACATCTGACTACAATATTATAACATGGTAAACTAATCAAGGTCAAACTGAGATTAGAATTTGATTAGGGTAGGGATACTACATTCTCCCCCATAGATTTTGACTTACTCCTGGAAGTCGTAAGGCTAGATGAAGAACATGTCACATGCATCAGCCCTGAAACTCATTCAACAAATATCAAATTGCACATAAGAATCTTTCCACAGATAAATGAAACATTATTGCTAAATCCTCTATGAATGCCATTATCCATTGACAAGATACATCTAAATCCATACTTTTCTTGAAATATTCTAAGAACTATCGATAATCATAGTAGAGAAACAAGAATTTTCTCCCTTTCATAACACCAAATTAAAGCATAAAAAAAAGTAACCAATAATTATCATACTTATCTATCAATATGACAAGAAAACATGCCATCATGATCAATTTCTTTTACCAATCCATACTTATCATAAAAATTTATCGCATAGAACTAGTTTCAAATATCAAATTCTGCAACCAACTTAACTTCCAATAAATAAGAGCAACATATAGTATGCAATTGTTTACACTTGCCAGACATATAAAAAACTTTTCCAATGATTATGTCCCATAACATAGTGACAAGTTAACATAATTTACTCCATGAGTACACATAATAACCATCCACATAACTAGAATGCACAACTCAAAAGGCCACATGTGAGAATGTCTAATGCTTGGTTAAAGGTAACATGCATGATTAGAATCTCTATGCCTGATCTCAGAACAATAATATGATCATAACTATCCAATATCTCACTCAAGGGCTTGATGGTGTTAGGGTACACCATAGCGGTGCTACCTTCCATACAAGACCTTCGTGAACATCCCTTGTTGAGTAAGGTGGTTATCCTCCAAGAGATAGTCACCACACATAGGTAGGTAGTGGATCCAAGCTGCATCACAGCCTCACATACCACCATCCTCAAGGTTCCCTACATCTACTTCCTCATACACACTCAACCAAGACTATCTCATACATCCTTGGAGAGGAATTTCACATTCCAACACAAGACCAGCATACGGAAACAATAAGGATAAACAAGTTTAGCCACCAAAGTATAGATGAATAAAGATAATAAACCATCAATTTCAATGGTAAGGCAAGAAAATAATCCATAATTTTCAACCCTAAATCAAGTAATCAAAAGATTGCAAGATCATGGCTAAACCTTCAAAGTCAAAATAAATTAAATTGCTAGTCCCCAAAGAAATAAATAAGAATATCGTAATTGCACATAACATCGCTATGTGACTAGTATCTAGCCACCAATGAGGAAGGAGGAAACAATTGTATAGTTGTTGCAATAGCTCATCATGTGGTGAGGCCAAGTCACACATCCACATGGCAAGGTAGTGTGCACCTCGACATCACCCTGCATCACATCATCACGTGGCATGGCTCTACCCTAAACTAGTCGGTAGGCCACATGGTAATGCCTACTACATCCCACATCATGTCTCAGCATGGCATGGCAATACTCCAAGAGGAAAGAGGCACACAATGGATGTATCCTGCATGGCAATGTACCTCACGAAAAAAGTCACACACAGGTCAGACCCCGCATAGCAATGTACCTCTCAGGATACTCATCGTAAGCCAGAGGTATACATGCATGGCTAAGGTCCACCCACATGTCTACCATCCCTCACTAACTAGAAGCTCATGCAGACAAACCTACCTTTCATGAAGACAAGGCAAAAGATCCTCCAGGATACACCAACACTATGCTCATGAACTACCATCAAAATGCTTAGATAAAGGAGGGAAAAGCTGGCACACATGAACCTTATAAATAGATTCATCAAAAGGGAAAGTATTAAGTACACCTTTAATATAGTTTCATTATATAACTATATTTTTCCTCAAAATAGAGAAGCTAAAGTCGCTTCGTGCTGACATTACTTGTATGCCGATCCATACTATTCAAGGAATGGTGACTTTTGATACTACCCCTTAACATACTGAATTACCACTAACCCAAGGTTTGGTACTTAGTAGGGTAACAAATAAGAAACATCTCATAAACAGTATGGTTTTCCCATACTCATAAGTAACATATCCTCCATGGTTGATTATTTCACCATCCCATGTGCACATATAGCAAGCACAAGTTTCTTACAATACACCAAGAAAGCACTAGTATTGGTTTAGTCACATTTACAGGGAGTACTTTTTAGTACACTATCATCCACTCAAGGAAGGTTTTAATTATGCTTCCCACATGAATAACTTAATAAAGTTTATTCTAGATACAAAAACTGAAATTCTTAACAATTCCAAATTACATGAGGAAATAATGTCACTCCTATATCTTTCACTAATTCCACTAAGGATTTATAACCATATTACTAGACATGTAAATTTTCTTTTTGAAACAAAAAACTTTCATCTTTCAATATGAATCCAAAATGCAAAAATACGAATTCAGATGTTTTATAAACATTCTATTTAAATCAATGCATCCTTTAGTAGCATTTCTAAAAATCTTATAATCTAGGCAAAGAGAAGGTAAAGAGAGTTTGATAACCAAACTATTTCATACATAGACACAAGATCAACAAGATCATACTACATGCTAAAATTTCTCACTATAAGCCTATCATTTTAATGGTACGATTTTCATTTCACTACCGTTTTAGAAGAGTATGAATTAACCTAACATGACATTTCCAATTGTTATGGTTGCAATAGAAAGTTCTAGTTTTCCAAACAAGAAATCAAGATAAACAATCTTTCGATAATACAAGACCTCTTGCGAACACTCACCACTTTTAATTCAATACAAAACATATCATAATCTACAACCTTTCTTTGAAAATCTAAGGTATGATAAGAAGGTAAATGAGGAACTATCAACTAAATAATATTTATTTATGCATGCACATCCAACAAGCTTTTCATTTGCACTTTCTAATCAAGCTATGTGATTTATATATATCCAAAAGAAAGTTCAATGTAGCATTGTTAAAATAGGTCCTCAATCAAATTAGTTTAATGAAACACATAAAACAATCTTTCATGGAACACATTAATACACTCTCAAAGCTACTATAACATGTTCCCTTTTTATACATCTTTTATGACAAAGTAGTTCATCATTACAACTATTCGCATATTAATGCACATCACTTTAAGATAAAATTTAATTATGTTACTCCTACAATACACATGGAGAATTCTTTAATGTAAACATACAATTTTCTTGCAATAACTAATATGAACTTTCAAACCCATAGCCCTTTTATTATCTAAAAACATAGAAGCATCATAATGCTCACACAAGGGTTCAAGAAGTCATAACCTTTCTCCTGTAATAAGAAAACTCACATAAGAGATAAATACATGCATAAAAAACATTTTAATCTCTAGAGAGAAAGAGGAGGAAGGGTGATAATCATTCATTTTGCTACAAATAAGCCTTCAATATCTACCAAACAAGTCCTTCAAGTGGACAACACTAAGCTAGATCCTAATCTTAAACAAGCACATTTCATACTTCCACATTCAAGACAAGCACTGACCAACCCAAATGGATTAGTCTAAAGAGCACAACAATCAATACGGAAGGTACATACGACTCTCTTTCATAATAAGAGTAATCCTAGACCAAGACGTCAATAAGCAAACAAAGTACATATAATCACTCAAAAGCACCAACATCAAGAAGGTGAAAAAAAGGTGTGAACACACACATTACACACAATTAAGGTCTGCTCAAAAGACTATGCAAAAGGACAGAACATGAGTCCTTAAGATCTTCAAGATCCTATGCCTCAATCACACACACACAAAAAGAGGACAAGCATACAACATAAGGCTGATACACCTCACACCAACTAAGGGCATAAGAGACACCAGAGATTCCAGTGTTTGCAACATGGGCTCTAATACCAAATGTAATGCCCCTCTAGGAAACCTCGAAGGGATAAAGCTAAAACCCATGAATTGGAGTGCAAATAATTTTATTTTTTTTAATTAAACATAACATAATGATACAATGAGTTATCAAAAGCTCAGATAACACATCGGAAGACTAAAGAATACCTAAGGAGTTTTCCAATGTGATTACTTAATTTAACATCTAACTCCACTCCCAACATTTGATCCAATTAAGTAGGTTAACTTAATTTCATGTTATTACTTTAAACAAGGATATAATTTGTTCAGTAAATTTAAATTATAGATAATAGGATGCGTTCATCCATTATGGTTTAAGATGAGGCTAACATGAGGAAATTTACCCATTAAAGTTAAAACATAGATAACATGTGGATGTTCATTCATTAGAGTTAAAAGATAGATAACTTAATGAGTTTATCCATTAATGTTAAATTTTAGATGACATGATGAGGTTTATCCCTTAGAGTTAGAACTATGGATAACATGATAAAGTTCATCCAATAAATTTTAACCATTCATTACGTTTAATTTTACATTAAACACATGCCATGCATCTAGTTTCATAATGTACTTTACTTCATCATAAACTAATGAATACTTTCCATGCATGCTTAATTGCACTATCGATAACTGAATATATTCCATTAATCAAATCTGCATTCTTTTATGATCCCTATTACTACATTTAATAAATGACTACATACATGTATTTATGGTTAATTTCATCTAACCCCAATTATACATTTTAACATAAAGCATCCATACCTGACTAATTTAAAAGGTAACATAAGAATGGAAAAACACCACATAACACTAAAATGATCTCGGAGTTCACCCCTAGTGGGCTACATCTCTAGGTCTGCTCAGCTACAAGACCCCTCTGATACTTAATCAATAGTGAAGAATACATAAGGTTTACATCATTTACAAGCCTGCCATTAAGGCGAACATAGCCAATAAAACATACGACCATATTGGTCCAATAAATACATAAATGATCCCTGAATAGGAAAGGATCCAATACAACATAATGAAAAGCAATTATAATAGTTCAACTAGAGCATCCATGAAATTAAATCTTCACAACCCATCATAAGCATCCCATGGTCTAACATGAATATCAGGTTCTCATGAGGGAAATAATATCAGGACGACTCCACAACCATTCTCCTATCAAAGGCAACACACCAACATACTAGTGAACATACTCAAATGAACTCCTAAAACCCAAGAATATAAAAGGTCAAGAAAATAGAGTTCAATAGGGTAGGGTTACCCACTTGGTCAAACTAAACTTCATATAGGGTGCACTGACTGATAGTATTCTAAATAGAGACCTAACTAGCTCTTCTCTACCACAAACCAATATTAAACACTAGCACAAAGGACATGATTGAATGCAAACCATCACATGAAAACAGTCAAGATTCAGGATCAGGGACACAAACTCGTACCCAAATCGACAAATGACAATAACTAATAATTACAGACAAGGACTTGCCATTCCCTAAGCAAATGCAAAAACATAAATTTAAACATGCACGGGCATAACCTAGAGAAGACAATATTTTTCCACATTGGTTAAACATTACAATCGATCTAGTTTTCTAGAGGGTCTAAGTTTGATTGCAGCAATCTACCTTGTCTAGGTATAGGCGTTCATGGTTTTCTAACTCCCTAAAGTTCGATTGTGTCATACAATAACATAAATACATCATCATGACTTTTCAAACCATAAATACATTAATATAGCAAGCAGAGCACCCAATGTTATAAAATCAGTTATTCCTTAATCACATAAACATATGATATTCATTTTCAAAATAAAACATCATTTTTATTTTATGTTGACACAGTTTATCTATACTTTAAAAAAAACAAAGAAAAACATAAAAGTAATACATATTTCCAAAAATCACTAATTATTCTATTTAACTTGCAAAAAAATGACAATTACATCCATACGACATATACAAGAAGATTTCCTCTTTTACACAAAATTGAACCAAATAGCTTTTAATTCACAATTGACTAAAGACAAGTTCATAAGCATTATGATTTACAAACAACCTTTTTTTTTCAAAATAAAAAAAGTAAAAAAAATAGTCTAATGTCATAAATTAATCCAATTAAAGATTTTGGTTTCCCAATAAACTCATATTGACTAAATTGCCTATAAATACAAAATTAAATATAAGATCCATATATTATTATAAATTTCAAACAAATCATATCAACTTAAATTTCATTTTCTATCAGCCATATAAAAATCTCAAGTCCTTATATATAAAAAAATATATATAAATAAACACAGTCACACGGCTTTCATTTTGGAACAAAATTTGGCAACATAACAACATGCCAAGGAAGAATTTTTAAACCAAAATAATTCCTTTCAGTTTAAATTTATGGAAATAAAACATGAATCAAAACTATATTAAACCAAAAATTAGAAATCAAATAACAAAATCATGAAAAGTTTTCCTGTCCATTTCATTTTTCCCCAAATTTAAAAAAAAATGGAAACTGATTAAATTTTAAACTCAGAAATAAATCTCCAGAACTTCTTGGTTTTCACTGTAAGGTCCATCCTAACATTCACATATTAACAATTTTAGAATAACCAGATGGAAACAGGCAATCTTTCCTCAACCAAATACCATATTTGGCCAAAAGAGAATCCTTTTCAACACAATGTTTCAACCAATCTGCCAAACTCCAGACTTATTTTCAATTTAAAACTTAATCAGAAAAAATTCAATGGAGTCTAAACAAAAATTCATCAAGAACAACCAAACCCCTAATATTTGTTCTTTTTTTAAAAAAAAAAAAAAATCAATCTAAGCAAATCAGAAACTGATTTGAAAACAAAGAATGAATTCAAGGAGGGATAAATTCAAGATCTCATTGCTATTCTACTCTATTCATCAATCAGAAAGATTGTTCAATAACAAACTCATTTCTTTCAACCAAAACAGTAAATTTCTTTGGAAACAAAGAAGGTTAATACAAATCCTACTTCCATATGCAATCCTGGAAGAGATTTGCTGAAGAGCCCAACCTGCAAGCTCCAGAAATTCCTCTTTCCTTCAAAAATATTCTCCTAGAAAACATTTTCCTAAATGTCTCTCCTCGAAATCTTTTCCAAAAATCATCCTCCTCAAAATATTTTTCCAACCCTAGGTTAAAATGCAAAGTTTTTTGATCAAAAATATCCTTTCTAAAATAAAAATACTCTTACACAATTTATTTCTAATTTAGAAAAATCAAAATGCCTCTTCCTCATTTCATTTCTAATTTTCTCCATTTTAACAAAATTAACCTTTATATTCCAAAATATAATGAGGGTAAAATATTTTTAATTAAAATAAAATCCCCAAATTAATCTTTCACACTTTATCAAATATATATTAACTTGCTTTTCTAATTAAAATTGATTTTCTTTAAATAATTAAAATCAACCATTCTATTTTTAAAAGAGCAAAGAGATTAAATTAATTCTATTTCAAATAAATTCAAATCTTTCCCTTCCAGAAGCATAAACAAAATAAATTGATCAATTTAAAATTAATCATTTAATCAAACTTGCTACCAATTTGGATTGAGCAATTCTAATTAACGATTAATCGCATAAAGGGAGCCTATTTAATTAAATCCCTTAATTTCTAATGCGTAAACATACATTAAATTAATTTAAACATTAAGGATTAATTACTCAATTTAACCATGCACAGAAACACGCAACCCAAGAAAGCAAAGTAGATAGACGACCTGCATACCCACCCAAAGGGAATACCGACGATGACTGACGACACTCACTTGGGATTGACTAGGGTCAAATGAAGGTCTCATGACCACCTAATCCAATTTCTAAAGGCCAATGAGGAACACTCAAAACTATGAATCTAGGTGGGGACGAACCTCGCACCCATGTGGTACTATACCTGCAATCTCCTGCAACCAAGAGTCATACATGCAAACATATATATAATGAAAGTGTTAGCCTGAGATTAGTAACATGAATTAGGAGAACTAATAAGCTTACATAGGAATTGATGAGAAAATCACATTCACCAGTACACCCAAAATCAAAACATCTGGCTATAATATTATAACATGGTAAACTAACCAGGGTCAAACCAAGATTAGAATCTAATTAGGGCAGGGGTACTACAATCCATATAAAGATTTCCTTAACTTACAAACCTTGTCTATATCATCTGATAGTGAAAAACCATCAGGTTGCTCAATATAAACTTCCTCATCAAGATCCCCATTCAAAAATGTGCATTTAATATCCATCTGATAAGCCTTGTAGTTTTTATAAGCAACATAGGCAAGAAATAATCTTACAACTTCAATCCTAGTTATAGGTGCAAAAGTTTCTACATAATCAATTCTTTCCTTTTGAGAATATCCTTTACAAACCAATCTATCCTTATTCCTTATAACTTTACCATCCTCATTCAATTTATTCCTAATAAACCCATTTAGTTCCAATAACATTTTTATTTTTAGGCCGAGGAACCAAGGTCCATGTGTAATTTTTCTCAATATGATCTCATTCTTCTTCCATAGCTTTTAACCAATATTCATCTTTACATGCCTCAATTACTAATACTGGTTCAACTTGTGAAATTAAATATACCTTATTAGTTGCAAGTCTTCTTCTTGTCATCACTCCATTGCTCTTGTCCCTAATGATTTGATCTTCTAAATGATTAAATCTCACATACCTAGGAGTCTTCTGACTTTCTATTCCTCTTCCCTATTCTTTAGTTACTATAGAATTCTCTGATGTTGCTGGAGTAACTAGTTCAACTCTCTGTTCTAATAAATGTGCTACTAGTTTAGATATAATCATTTCCACTATCGATTCCTTCTCATAAACTCTGATTTTATCTATTCAACTCATCTACTTTGACATTAGCACTCTCCACAATTCTTTGCAATCTCTTGTTATAACATCTATATACTTTACTTTCATTAAAATAAGTAAGAAATATGCCTTCATCACATCTAGGATCAAATTTCCCAATAATATCATCTCTCCTAATATAACATTTGCTGCCAAAAATTCTAAAATACTTAGTTGTAGGTGTATTGCCAAACCATAATTCATAAGGCGTCTTACCAGTTCCTCCTTTGATATGTACTCTATTGAATGTATAAACTATTGTGCTCACCACTTCTCTCTAGTAGATATGAGGTAGACTAGCTTCCATTATCATTGTTCTAGTAGCATCCAAGATAGTTTTGTTCTTCCTTTCCACAACTCCATTCTACTGAGTTGTCCAGGGAGCAAAATTTTTTCTTCTTATACCATGCTTGTCAAAAAAGTTATTAAACTCACCAGATGTGAATTGACCACCATGCTTTGATCTCAAACATTTAATCTTCAATCCTATCTTAGTTTCCACTTTAGCCTTAAAGATTTTAAACTTTTCAAATGCTTTAGATTTTTCTCTCAAAAAAGTAACTCACATCACTCTAGAATAATCATCAATGATTAGCATGAAATATCTATCACCATTAAAGATTTTAACTCTAGCAAGGTCATAGAAATCAGTATGAATAAGATCAAGAACATCATTTGATTTATCTTGTATACTCCTAAAAGAGGTTTTGACCTATTTACCCATTTGACATTCTTTACATACCAGATTATAGGGCATTATAATCTTAGGTATATCCCTAACTACCTTAGTTGAACTAATATGCTCAATGCAATTAAAATTCACATGACACAAGCTTTTATGTCATAGCTAGCTCTCGTCAATCTGTGTAATCAAACATGTCTTCTCACTGGAGTTCAAATGAAATATATTACCTTTCGTCTGTGTACTAGTTAAAATCTTTAAGCCAGATCTATTAATGAATTTGCATTTTCCATCCTTGAAATGTAATTGAAATCCCTTATCTACTAATTTTCCTACACTCAAAAGATTATTTCTCAAACCTTCAACATAATAAACATTGTCAGTATTGTTCTTACCATCCAATGATATAATTCCTTTTCCTTTGATTATATATGTTTTCTCATCTCCAAATCTAACTAGACGACCATCAAACTCTTGTAAGGACAAAAAATTCCCTTTATCTCTAGCCATATGATGTGAATAGCCACTGTCAATTACCCATTCATCCTTATCTTCAATTTTAGCAATTGGTCCTTCTCTTTAGGTACATTCTCTTCCAGTGTTGAATCTTCTTCCTTGATAGCAAGGAACACCCATTCCTTCCCATTGTTAGATCCACTAGTAGAGTCTTCTGTTAGTTCATCATCTGAATCAATAATGCATGTTAGACACAATGTACCACTGAGAAGGGGGGTGAATTAGCGGTTCTCAATTCTTTCCCTTTAAAAACCTAGATATGCATACTGGTTATGAGATCTAGCACAGTGCAAACTTATTGGTTAGAGGGGAGACAAAAACACCAATGCAACTGCACATAAAGGAACATCTCATAACAATAGCATTTACGAGGAAAACCCCAATATGGGAAAAACCTCGATGAGAAATTTTGTTGTAGTCTATTACTCCAATCCAGCCTCATAATAAAAACTTTGTTACAATATTTAGGGCACCAACCCAAGGAGCTACAACCCTTGATTTAGGATACCAACCCAAGGAGCACCAACCCCTAACTTATTTATGGGCTACAACCCAAAGGAGATATAACCCCTATAGTGAGCTACAACTTAGTGTTCACAAAGATAACTTCAAATACAAACTTAATACTACTATTACAAGTGAATCTTGTAACCATCTCATATACCTTACTCTACCAATGAGATACCTTCTCTCCTGCATCGACTCACTCTTCTGTTGCTCTCATCTACTACTTAAATGTTGGTAAAATCTACTGGTACACCTCTCCTTTTTTTCTTCTTCCCTACCAAGTCTTCACCTTACTCTCTCCTCTTCACTGGTACAACACTCTACCGGTTCTTTGTCTGCCTTCTTTGCAGCTTCTTTCACTTCATTTTTTCTGGTATGGACACTACCGGTTTTTCTTTGCTACTGATTCAACACTTCAACCTAATTGTCCCTCAAACTCACTCTCTTCTTAGATACTCATTAAGCACTTGGATGATTTTCTCTTACAAGTAGAAGTAACACTCAATAACTTCACAACAACCCTACTCGCTTATCCAATGACAACCATCTCTATTTTTGGCTTGCATATTTATAGACTAGTTTTCCCACCAAGAACCAATTGAAACTTTGAACAATTTGGGTTTCCTCACTTACCTTGAGGCAAACCAAATCCAATCAGATCTTGTCCGATCTGATCACCTAGACATCGAGCTGTACAACTCCACCATTAACGCACCTTCTTCATCATGCCTTCCATATTTGGTGATCTATTTTTTCCTTTATCAGCTGATTTCTTAGTCAACCACCAAGATTAGTCTTGTTGTTTCCTTCATCTACACCAATCTCCTCAATCACTCTTAGCTAGCTCTAAGTTGTCCTCCAAACCTCAAGCCACAAACCTCTGCAACACGTCTCTTGATTTATGGGATTTTCCATTAATGTCGACCAACTCTACAACTACCCTATCGGTGTACATTCCTTCTTCATCTGAATGCAATTCAACCACCTTGACTCCATGTCATATCCAAGTCGACCAGGTACTAGCTTGACTCTTCATGTTAGTCCAAATAGGATCACCGACCAAAAACTCTACCAGTTTCTCTTCTCTAATGGTTTACTAACCTTGTCAGTTAAACTCTCAAACTAGTCTGTCATCAACCTTGTACTCTACTTCTCTTCCAATGGAATCAGTCAGCACTCTTGCTAACCTTCCTTATGTACATTTTCATCAGATGGGGAGTCTTCTTCATCTGCACCTTGTCCATATCACCTGCTGACTTACATATCGGTAAAAACTCTTGATTTGTACTGGCATCTCAACATGCCTTCTTAGTCAGTTCAATTCATATCCCTGATTTCATGCACTTGATGCACACATCTTCTTCCTTATCTCACAAAAATATGATGTACATAATGCATAATAGGAGATAAGTTCCACTTGCCGCTGGACTGACACCTTGTCTTCTGCATCTTGCAATGTACTCATGTGACTTCCCTATTTGTGCAACATATCTTCAAACTAACATATGTGATCCAGAGTGGGCACATTCACTGTTATTCATTACTTCTCATGATGACTGCATCTTCATCCAATGGGAGTCCTATTGTTCAGCAACCACACAGCATACTGGTATTTTGTTCATTCTTCTCTTCCAATGTTGATGTGATTTAGGTAATATTCTACCTCTTCATCACAAACAACATCCAAGCACCTTGGCCATCCTTCTTGTACACTAGTCATGATAATTTGTCAGCTGACAACCACTCACTTGGTTGACCTAATTTCTCCATGTCAACACATCACTTACCAGTTGACATCCTTTCCTTACTAGTGTCCTACAACATAGGGTTATATCAAAGATATCTCAACCTACACTCCTCCTTGACAGTGTTGCACATACATCACTCATACCAGTAGTCATTCCATATCGGTTGACATCAATGACAACACAATACCAACAATCTCCCCCTTTGACATTGATGTCAACTCATGTAGTATCCAACATACTACATAGTTCTTCTCCCCTTTTCTCTAATCCATGGATTCTCAACACATGTAGTATGTTGTATACTACAAAATCCTTCTCCCACTTTGACAACAATGGCAAAGGGAAATTTTAGGATATCATTCCTCCCTATATTTATCGGTCACTGACATAATTCTTTCTCCCCTATTTCTTTATCATATGTCTCTCCTCCTTTGATACCAATTGTTACATTTTATTACATCTTCTCAAGTTACAACACTTGAGATGGAGGACTTCAACCATCAACTGACACCAATTGAGCATGCAAATTTTATACCATTTGTTAAACTACTCAATTTCAAAGGGATGTGTCAATGAACACTACTCACTTGTCGGTCAACCTGCATCACCTCCTATTTGATCCCAAATTTCTTTAGGAATCAAATCTGATTGTACTACCAATACAACTAGCCAAATGACAATTAGGATTCAAATGGGATTATACTATGAATACAAACAACCAAATGACAGTTAGATACCCCTTACAATAAAATTTTCTTGGGTATTCCTATTGTAACTTTTCATCATCTATAGTTCTCGGTAGTTAGTGAGCTTACTCTTCCAATTTCAAGCATCCCAACTTTGCATCATAGCCACTTGAACTCCCCTTAAGTCATACATCTCAGGTCATTATCTCCGATCAAGTCTAATACTGAGGCTTCAATCATATTTCATGTAACAGTTGAGCTATGCATATGTGATCATCTAGTGATCTTTTGGCTCCATCATAGCTACCACAACCTATGACATGATCTTGGAAGAACACAATGCCATACAATGAAATCATGATCTTGGAGGACTTCAACCATCAACAGACACCAATTGAGCATGCAAATTTTATACCATTTTTTAAACTACTCAATTTCAAAGGGATGTGTCAATGAACACTACTCACTTGTCGGTCAACCTGCATCACCTCCTATTTGATCCCAAATTTCTTTAGGAATCAAATCTGATTGTACTACCAATACAACTAGCCAAATGACAAGTAGGATTCAAATGGGATTATACTATGAATACGAACAACCAAATGACAGGTAGATACCCCTTACAATAAAATTTTCTTGGGTATTCCTATTGTAACTTTTCATCATCTATAGTTCTCGGTAGTTAGTGAGCTTACTCTTCCAATTTCAAGAATCCCAACTTTGCATCATAGCCACTTGAACTCCCCCTGAGTCATACATCTCAGGTCCTTATCTCTGATCAAGTCTAATACCGAGGCTTCAATCATATTTCATGTACCAGTTGACCTGTGCATATGTGATCATCTAGTGATCTTTTGGCTCCATCATATCTACCACAACCTATGACATGATCTTGGAAGAACATAATGCCATACAATGACATCATCATGCCATAAATTAAACAGGTTAGCCCAAAAATATGCATGCCTACATTATTAACTATGGGGCTAACACATGTCATTCAGGTCTTCATCACCACAACTTGAGACATAAACTTCACATTCCATGCTACTGGGGCTATTGCAATGATTTCCAACCTCATTGTCTTACATAACCTACAAGTATTTATTAGCATTCATGCCAGTAACATCCTGTACATACCAGTTTCCTGTATTGGTCCACTATCACTACCAGAGCACCTTTCTATGACTCCTGACATTCTATGTCACTCTGTATCTAATTTCAATTGTTATCTTGACATACATTGATACAATAATAGTGATTCATCTCTGATTTGTGGGTGTGTAGCCAAGTCAACCTCTACACACACTTATCTTCTCATTTTATTCCTTCATACCATTAGTAACATGTTCTCACCTATTGCCTTCATCACTGAGGGGGTGAGTGATAGGTTCAGTGTATTACTCCCCCTAAGAACCTTCATCTCCTTTAGGCCTTAGGAGATATTATTGGTGCATTAGATGCATAGTGTTGATCCATGGTCTTCTTCCTCCATACATGCTTGGTCTCATCCTTCTTCCCATTTTTTCAGGCTTGGGAGCAGGTCTTTCCTTCTTCTGCTGATGGGTCTTTCCATTTCTTGATCCTCCATCATAGCTAGAAGTAGTGCTATAGTAGAACACAACATCCATCCCAACTTCATGTTTGGGAAATCTCTTGACATACCTATTTGACCATCTTCTTCTAGTAATGTTGATGTGATTGGCAACCATAACTAGTGGACCTCTTGCTCCTGTAGGGACATTTCTCATTTGGTTCCATACAGGTCTCTGACTTCCATGTGCTCTGTATTCCCCTTTATATAGAGCATAGTTATACCAACCTCCATGTGACTGTAGGTTTGTCTTCCTGCATTCAAAATCTCTATGGCCAAATCCATTGCAGTTATAGCATACAACAATAGATGGATTCTTTCTAGAATAAATAGGAGAGGGGACATGTATGTTTTTGCTCCTAGATATTTTTTTCTCATATGCATGATGTCCATGAGATCTTATATTATTCTTTCTAGACCTCTTTCAAATGACTTACAAATGACTTATGACTTACAAATTTATTTTGCCATGCATGAGGAGATCTTACCCGTTTAGCATCCCCATTTCTTCTTCTTTAAGAATGGATCCTTGGTTGTCCATTCTGTGTAGATCTTCCATCTAGTCTCTTCTTCTCCCACACTTTCTTTTCCATATGGGTGATAACATTTCTTTGTCTTCTTTTGGTAGGAGGTCTTCTTTGTGGCTTCCTCATTTTCCTACTTTTGGTGAAGCTGTCTTCTCCCATCTTCCCTTTACCTTTGGGATCTACATTGTTCCTTCTTCTTGTAGCATTGATCTCCCTTTTTGTCTACAAGTCCTCATTGGTTGTGTTTAGATCAACCTTCTTCTGAGGAGCATTTCTCACTATGAAGGTTTGGCCTTTGTTTTCTCCATTAGAGGAGACAAGCAGAATGCCATTGTGGGGGACATTCTTGCTGGTGGAGCATTCACCGGCACTAGTTCCTAACCCTTTAGTGTCCTTGGCATGCTTCTGCTTCTTCAACATCTTGTCCAAGGCATCACTGCTACCATCAAACCGGATTCTTACCTTGAGCTCATCCTAGCATTTCTCAAGGTCATTTTGGAGAATCTCCATTTCTCCAACCAGCTGCAGATATTCTCTATTTTTAACTTCTAGCCTTGATGCTAGATCTTCACACAGACATTCTTTGGTGCCCTCTTCTTGAGTCTTCAACTCTAAGATGAATTTCTTATATTCTTCAAGGATTTTATTAACCAGTTCTAGTCCACTATAGAAGCATTCTTGAATAGCTTGTATTCCTTTCTTATTCTATTGAGTTCTTCAAGTGCATTTACAAGCTCTCCTTCAAGATCAACTTTTTCTTCCTCTTCTTCTTCACCTTTACTATCACTCCTAAACCCATCTTATCAGTAGGAGTGTTCTGCATGATCATTTTCAAAAGTGTGTCTTTCATCTTCTAATTCTTGAGCCATGAAGAGGTGGTTTCCTTCATCATCATTGCTACAGCTACTAGAAGATATGCCTTCATCATTTGCAGTTTCATGAGATGTATTTCTCATACTGTCTTCACAAGTTGATCCTGTAGTAGTAGGCTCATTTCCATAGAGCTTCCTTAGTCTATCCCATAGACTCTTTGTTGATTTACACTTATCCACCTGTGAGGAGACATCACTAGTGATCCCATTGAATATGGACTTCATGGCTTCTTCATTGCACAAGCATCTTCTTTCTTCTTCAAATCCAGAGGGAGCACTATCATTACTAGGGAGACCATTGATAACCTACATCCATACATAAAACCCTAGAGAGGATAGGAGGACTTCCATTTGACAACTCTAAATGGCATAGTTTGATCCATAAAGCACTGGAGTAGGGATTGACACTAAAAAAACCATTGTGTCCTTAAGCCAGAATCTACCTAAGCCACAGAAAGCTCATCTAACTAGGAAGCTAGGCACTGATACCAATTGTTGGACACAATGTACCACTAAGAGGGGGGGTGAATCAGTGATTCTCAATTCTTCCCCTTTAATAACCTATATGTGCATACCGGTTATGGGATCTAGTACAATGAAAACTTACTGATTAGAGGGGAGACAAAAACAACAATGCAACCACATATAAAGGAACATCTCATAATACTAGCATGTACGAGGAAAACCTAAGATGGGAAAAACCTCAGTGAGCAATGATGCTGAAGTCTACTGCTCCAATCTAGCCTCACAATGAAAACTCTGTTACAATGTTTAAGGCACCAACCCAAGGAGCTACAACCCTTGATTTAGGGCACCAATGCAAGGAGCACCAACTCCTAACTTTTTTATGGGCTACAACCCAAAGGAGATACAACCCCTGCACCAAGATACAACTTAGTGTTCACAAAAATAACTTCAAATACAAAATTAATACTACTATTACAAGTGAATCTTGTAACCATCTCATATACCTTACTCTATTGGTGAGATACCTTGTCTCCTGCACTTACTCACTCTTTTGCTGCTTAACTGCCAGTAAACTCTAGCATTACAACTCTCCTCTTCTTCTGCTCTACCCAGTCTTCACCTTACTGTCTACTCTTTACCAGTACAACACTTTGTCAGTTCTATTTCTGCCTTATGTGCAACTTCCTTCACTTCTTCTCTATCGGTTCTACTGCTACTAATTCAACACTTCAACCTGATTCTCCCTCACTCTCACTCTCTTCTCTGATACTCATTGAGCACTTGGATGATTTTCTCTTACAAGTAGATGTAACACTCAATCACTTCATAGTAGCACACTCTTCTTTCTTTCAACAGTCCTACTTTCTTATCCATCAACAACCATCTTTGTTTTTGGCTTGTATATTTATAGACTAGTTTTCCAGCCAAGAACCAATTCAAACTTTGAGCAGTTAGGGTTTCCTCACTTACCTCAAGGAAATTCAAATCCAATCAGATCTTTCCTGATCTAATTACTTAGACAACCAACTATACAACTTTTCCATTAATGCACCTTCTTGATCATGCCTTCCATCTTTGGTGATTTGTTTTTCCCCTTATCGGTTGATTTCTTAGTCAACCACCAAGATCGGTCTTGTTGTTTCCTTCATCCACCTTTATCTCCTTAATCACCCTTAGATAGCTCTATGTTGTCCTCCTAACCTTGAGCCACAAACCTCTGCAATAGCTGTACAATAGGTCCCATGATTTGTGAAATCTTCCATTAATGTCTACCAACTCTGCAATGACCCCATTGGTGTACAATCCTTCTTCATCTGAATGCACGTCCCCCACCTTGACTCGATGTGGCATCCAAGTTAACAAATTCCCATCTTGACTCTTCATGTCAGTCTAGATAGGATCACTAACCAAACACTCTACTAGTTTCTCTTCTCTACCGGTTTACTAACCCTACTGGTTAAACCCTCAAACTAGTCTATCATCAACCTTGCACTTTATTTCTCTTCTGATGGAATTGGTCAGCAGTCTTGCTAACCTACCTTATGTACATATTCATAAGATGGGGAGTCTTCTTCATCTGCACCTTGTCCATATTACTGGTTTACTTACATACTGGTAAACACTCTTGATCTGTACTGATATCTCAACATGTCTTCTCAGTCAGTTCAGTGTATATCCTTGATTTCATGCACTTGATGCACACCTCTTCTTCCTTATCTCACAAAACTATGATGCACAAAATGCATAATAGGAGATAAGTTCCACTTACTAGTGGAGTGACACCTTGTCTTCTGCATCCTGCAATGTACTCATGCGACTTCACTATTTGTGTAGCATATCTTCAAACAAGAACATGTGATCCGGTGTGGGCACATTCTCTATCAATCATCTGATGACGATTGCATCTTCATCTAGTGGAAGTCCTATTGTTCAACAACCACACAACATATCGATGTTTTGTTCATTCTTCTCTTCTAGTGTTGATGTGATTCGGGTAACATTTTACCTCTTCATCACAAACAACATCCAAGCACCTTGGCCATCCTTCTTGTACACTGGTCATGAGCATTCTTGGCTAATAACCACCCACTTGGTTGATCTGACTTCTCTATGCCAACATATCACTTACCAGTTGACATCCTTTCCTTACTGGTGTCCTACAACACAAGGTGATATCAAAGATATCTCAACCTGCACTCCTCCTTGATAGTGTTGCACATAAATCACTCATACCGATTGTCATTCCATACCAGTTGAAATCAATGACAACACAATGCCAACAATTCCTTCCTCATCTACTATGTAGCATGATTTGTTTCTATTTTTCTTGTACTTGTTTGATATCCAGGTTTAGGCTTAAATAATCTTCTATCTCTTTCTTCAAATCTTGAATTCCTTTCAGGACATCTAGATGCAAAATGACCAATCTTATTACATGCAAAACATTTAAAAGGTGCTTTTCCTTTATACTTACTTCCTACTAGTCCTTTAGGTATTCTTCTAGCAAATAGTGCTTCAAGTTTGTCATGCCCAAACTTTTGGGCAAAAAACGGAACAACAAATTTTTTTTTGAACACATAAACTCATAACATATCCTACATTATAATAAATTCAATAGAGTGTTGTCTTAACTAGGATGTAAATTAAATGGTTTCCTAAGGTTGGATTAATTAACCAATTCAAATGAGTGACTTTATTTAGTGGAGATTAATTAATGTCTCGAATTAGTTAGTTAGTTCAATTATCTTAATTAAGTTGTCGCTAATTAAAAATGAGGACTAATTAGTTATCTCAAATGCATTTAAATCATTCCTGACAAAATAATGATAATGCTATTAATTAATTGATACACATGCAAATTTATAATTTAAATCCAACTGATAAGGGTTCAAAATTCTATAAAGACGTTTTCCAACCAAATCCGATATTGAGCTAAAGTCAGTTTTAATTTCCCTAAACCTTTAATTTTGATGGTATAATTAATCTGGTCAATATTGGCCTTAAGAGCTAAGAATCCCTAAAAATAATTAATAATCTTCAATTATAAATTTTTCCCAATTTTTACTTTAATAACTATATACATTCGAATATATTAAATAACTATAAAATATCCTTAGCTAAATAATTTAATCAACTATACGATTAATGTAAATGATATTAATTCCTCCATTTTAAATTAAAAAAAAAAGACTACACTAAAAATTTAATTCTCTAAACAAATTAATAAATTTCTCTATTTAAATAACACATATGACTAAAGTTATATGGGGGAAATTCTTTTCCAAAATTGTAAAGCATTTTCCCCCCCTTATTCTAATTTTAACTTGAAATTTTAAATTCTAAACCCTAAATAGGGTTGAGTAAATTTTCCTTATATCTAATTTAAAATCTCTTATTCTTAAAATGCTAACCCTAACCCAAAATTGGGTTAGGGTTGCATTTCCTTTTTATTTATCACCTCGTTATTTTCCTTCTAATAATTTATACCCTAACCCGAAATGGGTTAGAGTTTATTATATCATATTTTTCTTTGTTTAGTGTGTGTGTGTGTGTGTGTTTGTGGATGTAGGTACAGGGTTGGATTAGGGTATGGCGGCCATGGGAGTCGAAGAGGGTTCGAAGAGGGAGGGAGGCAGAGATGGTGGCATGGACCTCCCCGGATGCCACTGTGCGTACACATAGTGGTGACGGAGCTGCCCACTGTGTGTACACATAGTGGCAGCTGCGGGCCACCCACTGTGTGCACACACAGTGGCGGCGGTGCCGGTGCCGCCCACTATGTGTTCACACAGTGGCAGCTATGGGCCGACCACTGTGTGCACACACAGTGGTGGCCGTGGGCTATCCATTGTGTCTGCACAGTGGTTTGGCCCTTCGCCCCCCTAAAGTTAATAATTTTTTTTTTTTATTATTTCCATTTTATATATATATATATATATTTATATATTTATATATATATATATATTTATATATTTATATATATATATATATTTATATATATAGATATATATAAATAAATGTCAAGCCATTAGGGTTGGGAATCCCTTTTTTTTTTTGAATAAATTAATACCTAAGCATGCAGAACCTAGTCTTCTAACAGCAATACATTTTTTTTTTTTCTATTTTAAAGCTTGCAGGATTGCATAAAATAGTGGCAGCATTTCAATGATTGTATGTTTCATTTCCTAGGTATGTTTAATTTTAATATGCAGCATTAGGAGTTTTATGACAGTATACAAACAGGTTTTCTACATCAAATTTCTTTTCTGTAAGGGTTAGTTTTCTATTATGTAAAAACAAAAAATGAATAAATGGTAGAATTTAACAGCATTTAAACTTGCAAATAAATACTTAAAGCATTTTGCATTTCCCTTTTTTTTTCCCATTTCTTTTCTTTACTAAAATTTGCAGAATAAACAAAATAATAGAATTCATTATGAGACCAAATTTAATAAAATTTATAGTAGCATTATAGATTCCAGAATTTAAATATAATGCACTTTTCTCATAGAATATTTGAATACAATGGCCCACTATTACAATGGGTGAAATAACCCAACTGGTCTCTCATTCTTAATGATGAGGACTTGAATAAAATAAATTTCTCTATACAAAAATAAAACAAACAACATTGAGTTCCCTATTTACATTTCTGCAACAATCATAGTATTACATTTCCTATTTCCTTTTTCTACAACTGAATAAAATCTTAACCAAATAGAACTTTGCAACTCCTATCTTACTTTGCTCTTTCCAAGCAACCTAAAAAAATTTCATAAGGCTATGACCATGGGGTGCTCACCGCCTAGCCTAGGCTTACTAGAAGCCACCCCCGAGCTTGGAGAACCAAGTCCTAGACAAGTTACACTCAAGCAAACACAAAAAAACAAGGGGAAAACATACACAACAAACACATACCCCTCCCAAGCTGAAACTTCATCACAAAATGTGATGTTTTACTAGGGTGGAAGTGGACCAAGTACCCTAGGGGAGATCTACTAGATAGAAACTCACAGCCAACTCATGGCATCCAAGAAAACATATCCAAAACTCATTCTTAACCCCTACATCCTTATGACCCCCAAAATGGAAAACATGCCATATTTGCTCCTTTTGTGACCCCAAAGTGAAATAACGCGAAAAATGCAACAAGGGTCACATGGACAAACCCTTGAGATCACTCTCATAATGAAAGCCTAGCATGCTAAGGCTGTGAAACTCCTTCCACCCCCAAGACCAATCTGCCCTCCCAAGGGAAAGATGGTCTTGGACACTCCCCAAAAACACAACAATTCATAAAACAAAAATAAGCAAGAAATCACATAAGTTTTCACAAGTACAACACAAATAAAAATACAACATTTTCCATTCAAGCATTCTACAATAGATTCTCATATACATAAGAAGGAAAGGAAAACACCAACCTTGAACTACCAAGGGTATTCTAGGGGAAAGCTTGATGAAGAGCAACCCAATCCTCAATCTTTTATGCAACACTTAGCCAAATTTTCTATCCCAAAACTAGATTTCCTCCAAAAATTCTCAAAAATCTCCAAGGATGGAGAGTGGGTGATTAACTCACTAAGCTTCCATTCCTAGCCTAAGAAGGCCTCTCTCACTTCTTCCAACCTCTTGGATAGAGAGAGGGACCCCCATTGGTTGGCCTTCCCTAGGTCTTACACACTCCCTAACCAAGGCACCTAGAGAAGGGAAATGAAATGGGGAAGAGGGATTACACCTATCAAGAAGGTTATCCTATAAAGGATGGCACTTCTATAGATGGAATTCGTTCATCTTAGGAAAAACACTTTTTTGGGTGCTTAAACAAGCCCTAAGGGAAATTTACATGGCCAATTTTGGCCTTCACCCATAGGTACCCCATGAGGTCTAATAAAAATGCTCTAAAATTGACTCTAGGAGTTGATTTAACCCTTAGAAAGTCCACCTAAAGTTAACCTACGGATCAACTCTGAGTTGACCCTCCTTGTGGCTCACTAGGCTAGATATCTTGGTTCCTTCAAGGACAATTAGGAGATATAACAATCAACAAAAAAAATAAAACTCTCCAAAAAGGTGACATGACAAATTGCCAACACAACATACAACATATGTGTCAAGTGACACTACAAAATAATTCCACATCACAAATACATACATGGCAATTGTCCCTTAAATGATTTAAACAATTCAATAAATACAACTTACACTCATGCAACATTTACATTTATGAATAAAATACAACACATATGGGGTGTTGTCTCTTCAAATGGACAACCCCTGGTTTTACGAATGCACATAGGCCTAGGCTTGATTTTCCATAATATTTCCATGGTCACATGGATAATTTCCTATGCATCTCAATTTAAACATTAGTACTTTCCAATAGCCTCATATAATATAAAACACATAATTAGAATACAATACAATCATTCTACATAGAATTGACATTACACAATACGATTGTCACATATCAAAGCAATTCATTATAATCCTCATAAATCGATCTATTTACAAGATATGCAAACATATTTCTAGCATCATAATCAAATCCTGCAAATCAGATAGTGACATACATCGTCTCAATGTTACCCTATTCTAGGATCATATAAAATTCTATATCCACAAAGCATAGAAATGAAGCATCAATATATATCAATGTTACCAAATTCATGGGGCCATATAAAGTTCTATATCCATAATGTATCGAAATAAAGCATCCATAATAGTTCCAACATGAAAATAACTGAAAAGATAGGATGGGTCGGGGCAATGCCTCACAAAGTTTCTCAAACTCATCATCTTCTCTTTTTGTATCTTCTAATTCCTTTTCATATAAAGCTTTCTAGTCTTGCTTACCAGTTGTATATGTAGACGCATGAAAAGTAGGTTCACTTTCACAACTCCAGAAGGTCCAAATTCTTCAAGCTCAAAAGCAAATAGTTTCCCAACCAAAGTATCTTTGTTTACATATGTATTAGCCATTGTTCTCAACTCATTAATAGTAGTATTCTTCATTTTGTAATCTGACGATAGGGCTCTTAGGACTTTAGAAACAATTTCATCTTCGCTCAGAGTTCAACCACAACACTGAATTCCCATAACAATTTCATTTACCCTTTCAATGAATGCAGTAATCCTTTCATCTTCTTCCATTTTCAAGTTTTCATATCTCACCTGGCAACCATCACGTTTAGCAATTTTCACTATAGGTTCACCTTTATTAAGAGTCTCCAACTTGTCCCATATAACCTTTCCAGATGATTTCTCAATTAATCCCATTATTTCATGATCAGAAAGTGCACACAAGAGGGATTTTCTTTCTCTACAATAATTCTCAAGCTTCTTGTCTAGGTTTGCCAGAGGAGGATTTCTAGATCTCAGATTATAGGGTGTGACACCATTCTATGTTATCTCCCAAATCTCCTTACCAAGACATCTCAGATGAGTCTCCATCTGAATCTTCCATACTATATAATTTGTTCCATAAAGCCTCAAAATATCCCTTTGAAAGATAGCTCCAGAAGAACTGGATGAACTTGAACTGTTAGTTGCCATAGGATCTTCCTCAAGAAGTTAACCTTTCTACAGAGAGGACCAAAGCTCTGATACCAATTGTTAGATAGTTTAGATAACTGGAAGACAACTGATAGGGGAGTGAATCAGTTGTCATAGATTATAGGAACCATTAACAATTTAAAATTAAATACTAGAACCCAAGACATTAATACCGGAAATAGAAATTAAACCAATTAAGCATAAACAATAATCACATAATAAAAGCCATCCACATAATACCGAGATTTGTACGTGGAAAACCCAGTAAAGGGAAAAACCACGGTGGGAAGTCTACCCACAGTCAGATAATACTTATGCAATAAGTATGTGAATTACAATTGAGGGTCCTGCACTTGTAGGAAGGCCAACAACCTAGAGCTCACTCCTCATCATAAAAGGAGTCTCATTGACTACATAAAATTCCAAACTACAATTCAGAGAAGTGTTGAACTGCAAAATATAGCATCTCCTATGCCTGAGCACAATTATGGTTAATCTCAATTTTGGAGGACTAAATCCTCTTACATAAACCCAATTTGATCTCCAATGATCAAGAAAATCCTCTGTCTGAATGATATTACATTATTCAGACATTTCATTCCTTTACCATGACCTCTGACAATAACCATGATAATCTACAATGAGATCTTACATCTATTTTAACAAACCCTCAACTATAAACAATCAAGTCAACCACTAGATAATAAACCAATTACATAATTACAAACCATGTTATCCTAAGACCAAACAAATAATAGCAATACATAAGACATCTCAAAAATACATCAATAGGTCCTATCCACACGTTACAATAAAACTGGGCCATAACCTAGATCAATCGAGACCAAGAATAGGTTGATATGCCACAACAATGATCTCCATCTACTATGTCTCAAACATGATCAACAATAACATCCTAAAACTCCATTAGAAGCTACACCAATACCACTTATGCAATTAATCAAAGATCTCTATCAAAAGCTCTATCGGTGAAACCCTTGTTGGAACCAGAAACCAAGCTTCTAAGAAAGCAGGATATCAACCGATCACTAGACCAAAAACAACTGACCAAATATGAGCATGGCTATCATGAACAAGCCAATTCCATCACTAGGCTATACTAGAGCCTAATGGATCATGTCGGATCCAAGTTAACCAGAAACTACTTAACCTACCGGGACCAGAAGGGCATCGATAAAGCATCCAAACAACTAGTGTTGACATCAATGATGAAACATCAATGCAAAACATAATCAATTCCACCAAATGGCCAACAAAGACATCATGTAAGCATCTTAGGGAGGCTCTTATCCTTTCTTTTTTTTTGTTAAACTTCTTTCATATGTTTTGAAATCTCTTTTGATATGTTTGGAATGGTTTTTAGTTCTTTGTTTTGGTTTTTTGGTTGGCACTAACGTATTAACATTGAACTTTGGTTGGTTGGCCTTTTCCCATTTCCTCAACATCAAGAAGTGCAGTAGATTGGAAGAATTTGTGAAACATGAAGTAGAAAAAGGAAAGAGAATTTTTTATTTCATTTCCTCATTGAATGTCTAAGTCTTTATATCATGCAAGTGAATAAATTAGAATTCCTTTGAATAATTAATTTGATGATATCTATGTAAATAACCTAGAGAAAAATAATCATACTAATTGAGATTATTATTATTTTTAATTAACTTTTAATAACAACTAATGTAATACATAACATCTCCATATAAATACATTCATTAACCATTTAAACATTATGAACATACATCATCTCACATTTCACTAATTTACGCAAGCGGAAATAGCATAACATCATTAACCTTTCCCTACGGTACTTAAACGTCATTACTCATTTAACTTCCATTTTGATATCCTACTCACATGATAAACACATTCCATCTTTAATTAATGGATCATATTTAATTTCCCAATAATGAGATATGAAACCCACTAGCTTATCTATCCATTATGAAATGCATACCATTATACCATTCTACTAGCACACTACATTCCTTCTTTTAAAATGCAAGACAACCCCATAATACTACATTCATTTTATGCACCAAATCCAAACGTGTTTTAACCCAACATCTCCTATCTACACACTCTTTTCCTTTTCCATGATGATGTTGCCTACTCCAACTATAATAATAATAACTCTAATTGAAATCTCAACCTGAAGTTTGGATATTCATCCGATAAAGTTACTATTTTCATGGCTAGTGTTCATTTAGTTATCAACCTAGGGACGTAAAAATTGAAATGGGTCTGCACTATATATGCACAAACCTCCTCCAATGGCTATTTTGCATTGTTGTGGTAACTAACATTATGTGGAAAAGAAAGGCAAGAATGGAAATTATAGAAGGCTACAGGAAAACTTATAAAAAATAATGCTAGAATGATCTAATATATATAACAGAAATCACTCTATTCTGGCTTGACTGTAGGAATAGTCAGTGGATCTATTTCGAGTGGTTGTAGGAACAGTCAAGGCATAAACTTCTACTAAAACTAAAGAAGAACTAATTTCAATGAGCATAAACACATGATCACTCACCAAGTGGGCCCCCTTGGATGAGTGATATCAAGCTTCCAGAAAAATACTTTTAGCAGATCAGAACAACATATCTTTTATTCATTGCTTCCTGAAAATGATTACATATTTTAAAAGAAAAACTCCAGAATACTTATCAAACTTCTCTACTCTATTCCTTTGTATCATGTCTAACCTCTAAGAAGGAGGAAGAGCTTATTAAAAAGAAAAGATCAACTATAATGGTCAACTCAAATCACACCCAAAAGAAGAGGGGGATGATTGACTGATGAAGAAGATAACTAGAGCTTGGCTGTAGGAAACATGGATCTGAACCAAACCATAGTCTTTGCATGTCGTGGTGATATTTTGTGAATTCAATACCCACTAGAGTTAAACTTCCGTAGTGCTTCCTTGCTGCTCCATTCATGCCGTACCTTGCACTCGCTCAGCTCCTCTCCAGTTTGATCTCTAGTTATTTCCTACGTGATTCTTCCTTCTTTAGGCACGAAAGGAGAATACCAACTATGACATCATTTATTAGCTTCACTACAACAAAAGCAACATACAAGGACATGCATACGTATTTTATTTAATTAATACATTTATTAAATTAGATATGATATTACCCTAAATAATCCGCATAGCAAGAGGAACAAATCACTTGGCTACATGAATAGACCAGCAAAGTTTAAACATGATTTCATAAGTTTAGGTTTAACACATGGAATAAATATAATCGATTTACAATACTTCACTACTACTATGCAAACCAAAAGATGTCAAAAACCGAAGAGTTTTAATCATAAAAACATGACAAAGTCTCAACTTATCATGCCCCCCAACTTTAAGAGTTTGTTGATCCTACAGCAAAAGGAAAATTTCTAACTCTTGATGTAACTCTTAAATCACCAATGGTGCCCTGACTTGTCCTCCCTGAAGCCAAGTTGCAATAAAATCCTTTCATTTTTTCCAACCTGGACCATCTAGTTGTTTCTTCTGTGACTACATCATAGTTTTGCTTTGTAGGTTGACATGCCAAAAGTGACCACATAAGGATTGGGGATTGAAAGATCAATGGTAACTAGTTGTTGGCTTTCTTCCTGCCTAACTGTATGTATCTAGGGGCTCTTTGCATGGCTGCATACCTATTTTAATTGTTCTGGTAGATTATCCTAGTGCTGAGTTAACCCTTCTATTACAGTTGTCCTATCAGTCTGGATCAAATGCTCATATGCTTGATAGACCTCTTCTCTCATTGGATGCACTAATTTTCTAACATCATCTCTTACCAGTAACTCCTACCAATCATAATAAAGAACTCTAGGTGCTTTTGATTCCCTTCTTAATGGCATTGGATAGTCAAACTCTAATTTTTCATACTCCTTGGATTGTGCCCCCATGATAATCTCATTTTGGATCCATGACATTAAAGCTTTGATATGGATATCCCCAATATACAACAAAGGTTTCCACTCCATGGTACAACATAGTTATGTAAGTATAATTCACATAGCAAATTCTTCATAGCAGGTGGAGAGGTTTGGTAAGCATAAAATAATTCTTTAGGTGTTTCTAAAGAGGGGTTAAGGTCCCTAACAATGCAGTTTAGTTTGAAGTTCAGATACCGCTCTTTCAAATGTACTACATAAACTCTTGGAGGTGCCCTACACTACATCAACTCAGGAACCATACCATAAATTATTTCTACCTTAGCCTCTAATTCCTCAATTCTATTTGTAGACACCTAAAAATGGTCAATGCTTGCGGAATCATACTTTAACATTTGCGCATTCCCTTATTTTAGGTTTTTGCATCGCATTAACATTTCTCCTATGTCATGCATTTGGTCTTTATCATTTGCGAGCATTGAGTCATTCTTCTACATTCTTCATTCGTCTCGCTCTCAAATTTGGTCTTGTCGACAACACTCTCCAGTCATGATTTTGATCGATCTTATCCTATCGCATCAATGTGCGTGCTCATTTGTCATCGTTTTGGACATTGTCAATCCTAATTAGGGTTTTGTCCTCTTATCAATCTTGTCATCATGCGATCGATTTGTCACTAATTCTTGTCTTTTGATCAATTTGTCATTTTGCGATCCATTTGTCATCGATCGTGGTCATTTTCAATCTTGTCATCTTGCAATCTATTTTGTCATCGATCCTTGTCCTCTTGTCAATTTTGTCATTTTGCGATCAATTTGCCATCGATCGTTGTCTGTCTCAATTATGTCAATTTGGATCAATTAGTCATTGTTCCTCATCAATTGGTGCATTTATCAATCAAATCATTTATCACATTGGTCCTTTGTTAATCCAAATCATGATCGAGTCAATTATCTTTCATCAAGACCTAATTGTCATCCTTGCATTGCTAATTCATCTTCTATGGTTTCGTGATTTAATCATTTAACCCTGTTTGTCATTTCTCTCTCTAGGTTAAATAAATTATTTATTTATCCTAAGTCTTTGAGTCACAGTTAAATGTTCATTTAATTGGCTAATTATTCCTATTTTTGTGAATTAATTAATATATGACAAATTATTAATTAATTCACTTAATTTCTCTTAATTCCTAATTTCCTAATTTTCATCAATTTCTTAATTCCTATTTTTCCTCTTTTTCTAATTTTCTAATTTTCCTAATTTCTAATTCAATTTCCTCCTATTTCTCTCCTAATTTCATGGGAATGACATTTCAATTTGTCATAGAAAGTTGTCATAATTTTGTCATAATTGACAATCAATCAATTTTGCATAGAAAGTGCATAATTTGTCATAATTTGTCATAATTGACATTTTTGATTTACAATTTCCATTTGAATTGAATCATGCTAATTTGATCATTTCTCCAATTCGTCTATAAATTGGATGAATTTCTTCAATCCCAATCTAATAATCACTTGTTTGAATTACTTTGTCGAATCAACCATGCTTTGAGTATTCTTGTGCCAATGTCAATCTTGCTTTCACATTAGGTTTATGCACTTGAAGGTGAGATCCACAAATAAAGGCTATTTGAAGAAGAAAGAAGGAAAATGGAGCCGCATGAAGGAGACATTCAGATCTGCATCTTTTCTTGCTTAGTTTTTAGTTTTGAATGTTTTGCTTTTCATGTCTTTATTGAGTGTGTTAGGATTTATCATTGCAATTTAGTTTTTGTGATTGAGCTAGGCTAATGTTTATATTTGCTTTGATGATTTTTTATTTCCTAGCTACATTAATTGGTGAACCCGACGTGAACTAAACACTTAACCATGCTTTTGAGTGCTTTTGAGTTGATTTGCAGGTTAAAAACCTAAGAAACAGGGTAATGCAGGGCTTTCTGGGAACTTTTGTGCCTATGTCAAGCATTCTGCACCTATGTTATACATTTTGCGCCTGTGTCAAAGACATTCTATGCCTGTGTCAATACTTCTGCACCTGTGTCAAACATTCTGCGCTTGTGTAGGGCCAGAAACAGAGGTAAAAGATAGTGTTTTTCACTTGCAAATTGTTTTCTTTTGCATTCTGTTTCTGCTTTTTGGTTTTTTGGTACTGATTCTCTATGCAGAACCTTGGCATACACATGACAAAGACAACAAATGAAACTACTAACATGTTCTATGCAGGTTCGATAGTCAAAGACTAAACATATCAAACTTCTGACTTGGGTTTTTACAAGTTGCCTTGGACTACAACTAAACTTTGTGTTTGAAATTAATGTTTAGGCACCTAGTATGATTTCTAAATAGGATGGAATGAATGTATGTTTGCCTTGATTGTTGAGTTTGATATTGGAGTAGGAGAGTATGCTCTCATCCTTCTTTAGGGTGATCAAAAATCTAGATCTTCGATACCATGCTCATGTTTTTGATTGTGTGTCACCTTTAGAGGGCCTGCCTTCCTAACCATTTTCTTTTGCAAGCAAGTGATAATCGTGAGAAGGGAATGACCCAAAGTGAGTACGGCTAGAATACCTTGGCATTCTAACTCACTATAAACAAATACCTGATCGGCGAAAGCTTTGAAGGAAGGGTTACATGGGAATTGCAGTTACTTGGGAAGTGATGACCCTTGAACTCTTTCTCATATCAACATCTTAGTAGGACCTCATGGTCTAAATCATGCTTGCACGACTACATTTGTTTGGTATCTTGGTGGGCTTAATGTCTCAATCACGCTTGCGTGACACCAAGGAGTAACACTTAACATAAATCCTTACTAAACACCTTGTATTTAGAGGCCAAAAATCCTTCTAGTTGCTTGAGAAGGACAAGCTCAGATACTTGGAAGAGATACTAAGTTTTCCATGGGGAGATTTCCATGGGGACTAATGCTTGGCTGCCCTGAGAAGTGAGTGCCATGGAGGGGAGCCCGTGGGGTCAAGCATCTATGTATTCTCCTTGAATCCCATAACGAGTCTACCTCTCAAGTACCTAATGTCCTTGCCTACCATAAGAAATGTGTGAATGAGCATGATTATCTTGAGTCTAGGTTAAAATATCTTGTCTTCTTTGCTTGTCAAAAGTTGAATTGCATCTCATTTCAAAAACAAGACAAATTGATTCAAAAACAAGGTTAAACACAAGAACATTTCATCCAACAAAGTTCAAAACACCTTCAAACATGGTTGTTAAACATTTTTCAAAATCTTGTCTCAACATTCATGTCACTTAGATTTAGGTTCATCCTAGGTTTGCATTTTGCAAAGTCATTGTCAAGTACCAAGGTTAGGTTTCATCTAGGTCATACTCCTTTGCATATCAATAAAGGTCATCCATTTGCATGTGTCCTCTTGCATTAGAGTAATACCATTTCATAATTCAAACTTAGGTTGACATTGTAATACATTTGCATTTGCATACCCTAGGTCTCTTCATCAAGCTTAGGTCATTATCATATCATATTAAGGTCATTTGCATAGTAATTGTCCCTTTGCATATAATGTCAAAAACTAAGTTTTGTCATACTTGAGTAATGAAAATCTTTGATAAATCCTAAGTTATTGTTAGGAAGTCTAGACCGTATCATACTTTTATCTTTTTGTCATCATTGTCATTTGGTCAAACCTAGCTTAGTATCCAAGCATATAGGGGAGACGTCATTTTGTCCTTTTGTCACTTGCTCCTTTTGTCCTTTGAGGTCTAGACATCATTTCAATTTCCTAAGGGTCTCATTTTTAGAATTGCATTCATGAGTTTGTCAAAATCTTGAAAAACAACCAAAAACATAGGTTGCATTCTTGCCATAGATTGCATTCTCATTTATTTAGTTTGTATTTAGTTGCATATCATACATTATCCTTGAAAAATTCCAAAAATATTGCATTTGCATAGTGACATGTCTATTGAAACAAGGTTCCAAGCACCAATGATGCAACAAAGTTTGACATATCAACTGACAATGCAATCACAATTCTATCCAACCCAACAACAAAGCAACATTGATCAAACTTTTTATGATGAAACAAGTCTCCAAATACAAAAGCTAGAGGAGAAACTAGCTCAAGAAAATGAGATTTTGTACCAAAAAGTGAAAAACATTGAGAACAATAGATCACAAATGTCCAAAATGTTTAAAAAGTTTCCAGGTCAAAATCCAAAAATTGGGCCAATTGATGTAAGATCTCTTATTGAATGATCAGACATACCAGCTCTCCTCTCACAAATAGAGATGATGAAACGATTTCAAGAAAAGAGACAACAACATTATGTGCCTCCACAACAAGAACAAGAAGGTGTTTATATCAATCAGATTTTCAACCATCACAACCAATGGTGCAACAGTTCAAACATTTCCAACAGACATAACCAATGGTCCAACATATTCAACCAACACAACCAATGGTCCAATTTCAACAATATGTCCAACCAACTATACAATGTCCACAAATAGTTCAACCAATGGTGGAATATCAACAAGTTGAATCAACATATCAATGTCAACAACTACAATCACAAACTCACAAACAAAACTTGCAACATGCACCAAGCCAAATTTTGAACATGTCAAACCAATTTGAGCAACATCTAGTTCAAAATCAAAACATGACATTAGATCATAACCAACTCCTTGCCAAACAAGTTCAAATTCTAGATACAACTATGTCCAAACCTTGAAAGAAAGGTGGCTTTATTGCAATGATCTTAAGGAAATTACCAAGTGAGTTCTTTGAGGAAGATCAAAATAATACACTTATGTCTAGCAATGCCTCATCCCCTCGCAAGCAAATTGACTCTCCAGTGGCATCTATCCCTACACCTCTATAAGTTTCACAAGAACCTTCCATATTGTCCTCATCAAACAATACACCCAAGGATGAAATTACCCAAGGGCTATCCATAATTGATTGCCACGATAATCCAATTCATGATGCACATCCTTGTCATGTTTCAGAAATACAAGACCCAATGCCACCATGCACTTTATTGCCATTACCTATTTTAGAGGACCCCATTCGAAGTCCCTCTTCCTCATGTTCAAGCATTGATTCCTTTCCAGAATCCATCACAAATGTTCAAAGCGCATTTCCTTCATGCCAAACCATTGATCCCTTGTCAGAATCCCCCATGCATATCCAAAGTCTAACCCCATGTCAAGAGGATAATTTAGAGCATGAAGAAATAAATCAAGATCAAGATCCCAAAACCTTATCATCCCAGTCAATTGTTGACCAGGACCCCATGTTCCCAGACACTCATGATGATTCCCCTATTCTTGTCCATCCTATCCAAAGTCCTATTGACACTCCATTCCAAGAGCAAGATCAAGATATCCCAGTCCATCCAATCCCAAATGATCCCCTTCCATTTCATGAACAAAATGTCCTTTCAAATCCCATTGGCATTCCACTTCCTAAGAAAGATCAAGATATCCTTTCCATCCTTTTCGATGATCCCAATTAAAGTCAAGAGCAAAGCACCTTTAAAGAGGATTCCAATGACCTTCCTCCTTGTCAAGATCAAATTATTCCTTCAGATCCTCCACAAGATCCACTTGTTTCTCCATCTCCTTGTCTTAATGCTCCATATACACTCCAAGATCACATTTCTTTTGATGATCCCATTATTTTTCCCATTCCATCTCTTTAAGAGACTATCATTGAACCATGTCCACTACACAATCTTAGTCCCCCTCATGATCCTAATCCCCCTCATGATTCTAACGTATCAGTGCAAGATGTTCATGAACCCTCGACATGCATAATGGGTTCTTCCCCTTTGGTGCAATCCGATCCACTTCAAGATCTCATTATTTCTCTCATATCATATCCACCTCATAATGGACTCGCGTCTTCTTCCCAAAGAAAAGAGTATCCTACAAGTCAAGGTATTCATAAAGGCAAAGGAGTAGACCTTCATGAGAAAGAACCCCTCCATATCAAAGAAGATCTTAAGGGTCATGTCTACACAACTCACTCTCAAGACGTTGGCATCCCTCCATCACAATCCAAACATATCCCTTCCCCATCATACCTTCCATCCATTCTAGGTCCCTATATCCCTCCATATCCTATGCAACATCAGCAAAGGCACACATCTTGGAGAACCTTCCATCCATCCCACAGGCCTCCATATCATTCCCATCCACACTGACATTCATTCCCTCTTCCAAGCAATTTGGATGCCAAGTATAACCGTCATAAGTCTAGCAATCCACATGTATTCAAGGATCCACATGTCCAATATAATCGACATGTCAAAACAAAGAACAATATGATCTATAAAGAAAAAAATATATCCAAAAGGCCACAAAGGCCCACTGAGAAAAATAAAGCAAAGTCAAAATATATATGGGTTCCTAAATCTCTTGTGCAAGCAATGCACTCCAAGGAACCACGAAAGCCTGAAAAATAAAAAACCATGTGGATCCCTAAGCAGCTCCTTGAAGCACAAAAGCCTAAAGAAACAATCAACTTGGCATCCAAAACTACTATTCCTCCATCCAAACCTCTCAAATTTATTCCTCCATCACCTTCTTCATCCATTTTGGGCCCTTATGTCCCAAAATCACTATCTTTTCCTCCATCCAAATCTCAATATCCAAAATACATTTTTCCTCAATCAGTCCATCACCCCTCAAGGTGTGTGCCAATGTTGATCTTGCCTTCATTTCCATCCACTCAAGCCCAATTCTTCCAATACCCTATCCATTATCCAATGCATATTTTCCATCCTTTGATCCCTTTGATCCGATCCTTTGCATAAATCCTTGCCTTAGTTTCATCTCTTTTTCCATGTCCTTATCCTACCAACATCTTTGAGCATACTTTTAAAGGTCATGGTCCATTTTTTTCAAGGCTACTATCCAAACAAAAAGACGCTTGAGTCCTTCTTCCATCCCCTATCATGTGTCCATCTTCTATTGAAAAAGTCAAAATCAAAAAAAAAAAAAAAAGTGAAAAAGCAAAAAGAAAAAAAGTAAGCAAAAATAATTCATCCACTGGTGAAAACCTGGCAAATAGGAACCTTGGGAAAGTACCATGATGAAAACCTGGCAAACAGGCATCATGCATAATTTATGAACTTCTTGCACACCACACTTGGGGGCAGGTTTCCTCCTCCATATCCTATTACCCTTCATTATCCTATCGAACCCCTATCATTACCCTTCATATCCTATTGTCCCTCATGTTCGTTTCCTCTTTCCACCTTTGATTTTGACAAGGCTGACGATCTTCATGAGCATCATGCATCTTGTTTTGTAGCTTTCAGTCTATCATAGCTTTTGGTCATTTATCCATTTGCTTATTATAACTTTTCATCCATATTCCCTATCTTATTGCAACTTTCTGCCACTATCCTGTATCCTATCCTAACCTTCAGTCCATGTCCCCTATCCATTCTTGGTCTTGCTTATCCTATCCATATCTTATCGCTATCCATACACATTATTTTTTATTCCTTGATCTTGATCTGACATAAGGATGCAAAATTTAAACATGGTTTCAAAAACCTCTTGACATGTCCCTCATGCCATGTTCCTTCTTTACATTGTCATATCCAGTCTCTTGTTCCATCACACAATAGCCCTTGGAAATTGCATCTGTATTGTCTCCATAATAAAAGGCCTTTGTCTTCCCTCTATCCACCAACATTTCAGCAAGCCTGTTTATTCACCTGTCATATTCCTTGCCTTGCTAGACACTAGGGGAAAAATTATGAAATAATACAAAAAAATTGAAAAATGTCCTGAAAAAAATCATACAAATTGAAAAATGTCCTAAAATAATCCAAAAAAATTGAAAAATGTCCTGAAATAAATAAAAAAAAATTGAAAAGTGTCCTAAAAAAAATCATAAAAATCTAAAAATGTCCTAAAATAATCCAAAAAAATTGAAAAGTGTCCTGATAAAGATCATAAAAATTGAGAAATGTCTTGAAATAATCCAAAAAAATCAAATAATGTCTTGAAAAAATCAAAAAAATCAAATAACGCCTGAAATAATCCAAAAAAGTCAAATAAAGTCCTGAAAAAAAAAAATGAACACAAAAAAATTGTAAAAAATTGAAAAGCAAAACAAAAACATAAATAACCCCTCTGTACATAGACAGCTCACTGACTATACATCCAACGACACGCAATCAAACACTGTGCTTTCAAAGAAATCATGCATAAACAGATGAACTTTTTCAATCAAACCAGACATTCAAACTGATCAAAATTATCATATCAATCGAACGTTGCCATCAATATCATTTGTCCTTGTCTCTACTATCATGGGTCTTATACACGGTGTGGTATACTCGAAACTAGACTATGTCCTATCTTAGACGGGGTACGGCATGTCCTGAAACCAGACAACATGATCATCCTATCAGCACTTTCAACTTTTGACAATGAAGATCAAGGTGTTTGTTTGATTTGTTGGAATTTGTGCATCTTATATTTTTACTGATTTATCATTGGCTTCGATCATGTTCCTATGTTGATCGATGATGTCACTGAGTTATTTAGAGTGACCGGGATGGTTCATGGTCCTTTTCCTTTTTGTTGTGATTGTTGTTTGTCTGTGTTGTGTCTATCTTTTGCAAAAAGGGTTGCATTTCAGCTCTGGCCTTTAATGCCATGATGCTACGCATCCATTTTGCTACATTAAAATAAAGGTTCTCACCTACAAAGTGCATTACTAAAAGCAAGTTTTTCTTCATCTCTAACTATCCTCTGTGTAATTTCTTCTTACTAACATTTCTTCCATTAGTCTTGTCAGTCCGTTTGATCCTATCATTTTTATCGATCAATTGGCCTCTTTTCTGCATGTTTCCAGCCAATTCCTCGAGGGGGCATGCATATGTCATTGTCAGTGTCTGGGGCATTTTCATTATTATTCTTTGAAACAACGCTTAAAATTGCATTGTCTCAAAGAGGGGCAAAATGTAGACACATAAAAATGGTCAACACTTGTGGAATCGTACTTTAACATTTGCGCATTGCCTTATTTTAGGGTTTTGCGTCGCATTAACATTTCTCCTATGTCACGCATTTGGTCTTTGTCATTTGCGAGCATCGAGTCATTCTTCTACATTCTTCATTCGTCTCGCTCTCAAATTTGGTCTTGTCGACAACACTCTCCAGTCATGATTTTGATCAATCTTATCCTGTCACATCAATGTGTGTGCTCATTTGTCATCATTTTGGACATTGTCAATCCTAATTAGGGTTTTGTCCTCTTATCAATCTTGTCATCATGCGATCAATTTGTCACTAATTCTTGTGTTTTGATCAATTTGTCATTTTGTGATCGATTTGTCATCGATCGTGGTCATTTTCAATCTTGTTGTCTTGCAATCTATTTTGTCATTTTACAATCAATTTGCCATCGATCGTTGTCTATCTCAATTATGTCAATTTGGATCAATTAGTCATTGTTCCTTGTCAATTGGCACATTTATCAATCAAATCATTTATCACGTTGGTCCTTTGTTAATCCGAATCATGATCGAGTCAATTATCTTTCATCAAGACCTAATTGTCATCCTTGCATTGCTAATTCATCTTCTAGGGTTTCGTGATTTAATCATTTAACCCTGCTTGTCATTTCTCTCTCTAGGTTAAATAAATTATTTATTTATCCTAAGTCTTTGAGTCACAGTTAAATGTTCATTTAATTGGCTAATTATTCCTCTTTTTGTGAACTAATTAATAAATGACGAATTATTAATTAATTCACTTAATTTCTCTTAATTCCTAATTTCCTAATTTTCATCAATTTCTTAATTCCTATTTTTCCTCTTTTTCTAATTTTCTAATTTTCCTAATTTCTAATTCAATTTCCTCTTGTTTCTCTCCTAATTTCATGGGAATGACATTTCAATTTGTCATAATTTTGTCATAATTGACAATCAATCAATTTTGCATAGAAAGTGCATAATTTGTCATAATTTGTCATAATTGACATTTTTGATTTACAATTTCCATTTGAATTGAATCTTGCTAATTTGATCATTTCTCCAATTTGTCTATAAATTGGATGAATTTCTTCAATCCCAATCTAATAATCACTTGTTTGAATTACTTTGTCGAATCAATCATGCTTTGAGTATTCTTATGCCAATGTCAATATTGCTTTCACATTAGGTTTATGCACTTGAAGGTGAGATCCACAAATAAAGGTTATTTGAAGAAGAAAGAAGGACAATGGAGCTGCATGAAGGAGACATTCAGATCTACATCTGGTTTGCTTAGTTTTTAGTTTTGAATGTTTTGCTTTTCATGTCTTTATTGAGTGTGTTAGGATTTATCATTGCAATTTAGTTTTCGTGATTGAGCTAGGCTAATGTTTATATTTGCTTTGATGATTTCCGATTTCCTAGCTACACTATTATCCATCTTTTCAATTTCTTTTTGTTGTTTATCAATAATCCCCTGCAACCTAACCTTCTCTATTTCCCATTGCCTATAAAATGTTAAAGCAGTGGATAAACTACTTAGGGATGAAGGAGGTCTAATAGGTACTACCTTAGACTATGAAATTTCCTCAATAAACTCCTCAATCTGAGCTGGCATCTTTCCAATATTTTCCTTAGGCTGTTGTAGAATATCTTCAATAGTTTCTTCAAATTGTTGTGCCACAGAAGCAAGATTTGCTAGTTTATCCTTAGCAACATCTTCTTGGATTTCATCCTCTGCAGGGCTTCCTTCTTCTAAAGTTTCCACTGTAATAACCTCTATTTGATTACCCATGGGATGAGTCTTCTGTGTCTTGCTATGTGTTCTTCTTACATAAACTTTCAAAATGGCTATAGGAGTTGTTTCAGTTGCTGCAGGAGTTTTTATTTTTGTCCTACGCCTCTTGGCTACAAGAGGAATCTGAGTTACCTACGGCTGGGTCATAAGTTCTTCATCTGTTTCATCCCTTTCCAACTCTTTTCCTTTCCTTCGTAGAACTAGAAAATCTCTTTGAAGAGAAGTAGATGGTTGTTCTTCACTTGATTCCGCTGTCTTTTCTTACATAATAACTATGGCTCCTTCAGCAACAAGTAAATCCTCATCAGCAACTATGGGGGAAGAGGGTTCTACAACATTTTCTTCTTCAACCAGTGGGTTATCTACAATAGGGGCATCTTCAACCCTAAATTGTTGTATATCCTCAAATACACCCCATTCCATTTGTGAAATATCTCTCAGAGACTGCTGTACAAGTAGCTTAACCAATCCATGATGGCTAACAAAGTGATTTCCATTTTTCTATGTCTCCTTAGCACTTGTAGAAATGAGGTGGTACAAGAAATTAGGCACATTCACTCATCGGCTATGTCGTAGATGACTAAGTAATTTAAAATGAGGTGAATGCAGATTTGAATATCGCCCTTCACATGTAATGTATTTCATAACATACAAAGCTACTTGAGGCCAATGTTCTGGTAGAGAAACCCTTATAGTTCCTTGTTTGTCCACCATTAAGGGTCCATCCATGGGAATTGTGAACTCTACCCTGGCACTCTTTGCATTTTTTGATTCTGGAAAGAGTTCTCTTTCCTGCGGCAACCCCATTACTTTAGCAATTCACTATTTCGTAGCAATAACCCTCAAACCTTTAATTGTAGCTTCTCCTTCATTAAAGAAATGCATAAATTCTATAGTAATTTCTTTGTTATAATCCTTGATCTTTAAGAAGTAATCCAACTAGCCATGGTGTCTGAAATAATGCTCACAAAGAGCATCCTGCAGCAACACTTCATGAACCGTTGGCTATTGATGAATTGGATCACCACCCATCTCTTACTCTACTATTTTTTTTCTCTGCAACTGAACTAAAATATCTGATAGTGTTGCTAAATTGAAATTTCCTTACATATCTCAATTCTGGTGGCAAAATTTATTATTCACTTGCGTGAAATAATAATCGGAGTACCAAAAATGACTAATAATTAATCACTTTGAAAACCAAACCATAAAGCACCCCCCAACTTAACCTAGCATGTGTCCACACAAGCTAGCAAGACTTCAGGTAGTGGAGAGGATCTAAATAGGATATAATCATAATGAAGTAATAAATGCATAATTAAAATAAAACACAATATACACATACCTGCAATTGTATGAAAATGATGGCGAAATGAAATGAAATGACAGGTAAGAATGTGGGATGGAATGTCGTGGATGGGATTTTATGTACGAAGAAGAATATTCCCATATAATGTGGAAATATTTTATTATGAAGAAGCAAATATGTTCACTGCAGAGGTTGCAGGAACTTTACCTTTATTACCTTGCTCAATTGCAATAGGAAGCTCATGAGTTATTGTAGGTTCATTATCAGCTGCTACAAGAAACTTCTCAGTTGCTGCAGGAACCTTGTCACTTTGCAGAGCAAACTATAGTAGGAACTCTTCTTTAGTATTTGGCTTGTGATATAGACATAGTCGGTGACCATTTACTAAGAGTTTAAATCAAACAGGATCAATTATGGACAAATGAACAACTCCATTCTGGAAAATTTCTTCTATCTCATATAGACCTAACCACCTGGTTTGAAGCTTTCCCATAGCATCTTTATATCTGGAATCATACAGTAGCGCCTAGTCACCAACTTTGAATTTCTTTTCCCTGATATATTTATCATGCCATTTTGCTCTTTGATTTTGAATCAATTCTATCTATTGAAAAACTATCTTTCTCCATTCATCTAGAGCATTTAATTGTTGAATGTGTTCTTTCTATGCTTCAGACAATGTCATATTTAATTGTAAAGCTATCCTTAGGGTTTTATGCTCAAATTCAATAGGCATCATTGTTGTTTTGCCATAAACCATCTCAAAAGGTGTGAAACCAATTGGTGTTTTCCAAGTTGTTCTATATGCCCAAATTGCTTCTTGTTGGGAAAAATGGTGTCTCAACCTTGCATTTATGCGAGGTTACTATTTATAGTAAGTTTTCATTTGAGCACGAATTGGTGTGAAACTCTCCCTGAAGCTTCTGGTTGGCTAGATAAGCATTCCGGTAAAGTTGCGTCGCAAGGTCACAGCTAGTTTTGAAGATATTAAAGTTTTCATCTTGGAGGGGTGTAATAAAATGTTTAAACTTAATTTTGGAGACTTTAGAGGCTCCGAAATGCCCTAAAAAGTGGCTGTAACCAGTGAAGCAGGTTACGAGGTGATAGAGCACTTCGCGAGCTTTCCGGCGCTTCAAACGGTTCGTCAATCGGACACCCGGTTCTCAAGTTATGGCCTCCGGAAGTTTGTACTCTTGAAATAGGAAAAATAATTTGTATCAAATACATAAATGAGCTGTAAAAAGGGAGCGACATGTGTTGATGTGTTCTTTAACATGTCATAGGGCATCTAGAAGGGAGATAAGGTCGGCTACACATTATTGGGTGGTTTTAGCCCATGGTTTTGTAATACCGTTTGACGGTTTCTTGTATTGTATCTCCTATTTATGAGGTGTGAGAGATAGAGGTTGTGTGTAAGAGTCTTATGGCTATTGAGTTGCCTCTGAATCTCTGATTAGTGGTACTCCTGCGAAGAGCTTACTCTACAAGTATGTTGTAATCTATTTTTGATTGTTGAATAAAATATTGAGCTGCTTTTGGAGGGTGGGGTTTTTCTCCCGAAAGGGTTTTCCCCACGTAAATCATTGTGTTGTGGTATGAATGCTATTATATCTATTTCTATTTTCTATAACTATTGTAACGATCTAAAAAAATTTTGCATTACCCTCCTCTCAAGGTTAGTGTAGGAATTTGTTTCCGCTACTTAACTTCCTTACACTTCTGAAAGGTGGTGAGACCAATCTTTCTTGTGAACATACATTGTTTTTGTAAGAATAGGCTCAAGCTCTCTATTTGTAACTTCTTCTACTTGTCCATTAGCCTGTGGATGATATGGAGTAGATTTAATGTGCCTTATATTGTATTCATTGACCAAGGCCTTTTTCAATGTTGAAGTAAATTGAGGTCCCTGGTCTGAGACAATTTCCCTTGGTACTCCATATCTTTTAAATATCTCTTCATAAGGAAACTCAACAACTTTATTATCTCTTGCATGTGTCATGGCACGAGCTTCTACCCATTTTGTTACATAGTCTGTACATACCAAGATATAAGATCTACCATTAGAAGGTGGATCAATTGGGCCAACAAAATCTAAACCCCACTTGTCAAATGGTGCAACTGATATTTGAGGATATAGTGGCATCTCATCATATTTTGTAGGTCTACCCATTCACTGACATCTGTCACATTTCCATGCATACTGAGTTGCATCTTTATGTAATGTGGGCGAATAGTATCCTATATTGAGTATTTCAGTGTTGTTTTTTTGGTAGCAAAATGACCTCCACATGGCTCATCATGACATGCATGCAGGATGTCATATGTTTCATCTTCTCTGACACATCTTTGCATAACTTGGTTAGGTCTAGTTGAAAATAGACAATCAATAATCCATGAGAAGTTAAAACTTTTTTCAACTAGCAACCTTCTTTCCTTAGGAGAGAAATAAATTGACATCTTAGCTGCAGCTAAATAGTTGGCAATATTAGCATACCAAGGAGTGTGAGCTTGAATGAGAAACAAATTTTCATCTGAAAAAATTTTATCTATTAATTTAGAATCTTCATGCAATTGAAGATGTGAAAGATAATCTGCAACCATATTAGAATTCCCTAGTTTATCAACAACTATGATATCAAATTCCTACATCAACAATAACCAGTGAGCTAATCTACCAGTGATTGATGGCTTATTCATGAGATATCTAATTGTAGTATGATTTGTATGCACAAATATGGGATATCCTGTGATATAGTGTCTAAATTTGGTAAGTGCATATATGATAGCTAGCATTTCCTTTTCAGTAACTGTGTAATTCAATTTAGGTCCCTGCAAATTCTTGCTAATATAATATATTGCATTTTCCAATTTGTCAACTCTTTCTCATAGCACTGCTCCTATTGCATAATCAGATGCATCTATATGGATTTGGAATGGTAGAGACCAATTTGGTCCTTTAAGAACTGGTGCTTGAGTCAAAGCATGCTTAAGCTTTAAGAAAGATTCATTACATGCTGGGGTCCATTTAAATTCTACATCTTTAGTAAGCAGTAAATATAAGGAACTTGCAATTTTACTAAAATCTTTAATAAACCATCTGTAGTATCCAGCATGACCAAGAAAACTTCTTACATCCTTTTTCTTCGCAGGGTCATTAATATGCTAAATGACCTCAATCTTTGTTGGATCCACCTGGATGCCTTGTACAGATATATGATGACCAAGGACTATTCCTTCTTCCATCATGATAAAACATTTCTCACTATTTAAAGACAAATTGTAGTCTTCACATCATTGCAAAAATTTCTTCAGATTACCCAATTCTTGATCAAATTCTGAACCATAAGTTGTAAAGTCATCCATATAAATTTCCATAATATCTTGATAAATATCAAAAAAGATACTGATCACTGCTCTTTGAAAAGTGGCTAGAGCATTACACAGCCCAAAAGGAAGAACAGAATATGCATATGTGCCCCATGGATGAGTAAATGTTGTCTTCTCTTGATCCTCGGGTGCTATCTGAATTTGATTGTAGCCACTAAAGCCATCAAAGAATGAAAAATATCTCTTACCAGCTAGAAAATCCAATTCCTAATCCACAAATGGCAATGGAAAATGATCTTTTCTGGTTGCTAAGTTCAGAGCTCTATAATCAACACATACCCTCCATTTTCCTCCTTTTTTAGGGACTATCACTAGAGGTGATACCCATTGACTGTTAGAGATAGGATAAATAAACCCAACTTTTAACAATTTCTATAATTCTTCTTTAACTATCTCCTTCAAGGCAGGATTTATTCTTCTTTGAGGTTGTCTGAGTGGGCAACACTCATCCTTTATATAAATACGGTGGGTACAAACTATTGGATTAATCCCATTCATATCCTTGTAATCCCATGCAAAAGCATTTTTATGAAGTTTCAACAAGTCCAACAGGCCCTCTTTTTGAGTATCTGTTAGTTTCCTATTGATATTCAAATATTTATTCCATTCCACCTCTATCTTAATAGTAAGATCAATTTGGTTTATATCAGAAAAATGAGAAGAATATATTTCCTGTGGCAACAAAGTATGCAATATATCAGTGGTTGCAAAAAAATTCAAACCTGCAATATTCGGAACCAATTCTTGTAATTTTTGCTCTTCTATAAATTCATTTATCAGAATTTTATAAAGAATTGATTCCTCATCATATAACTGCATGAGTGGTCCTCGGTTAATCATCATAAGGTGATTAATAGAGTCAATTTCTTTAGATTCTTCTCTCAAGATAGGTCAAATGGCTCGTTGTTGTTCAAGTTGGGGTTGTGCTAGAGAATACAAGGCTAATGTTTTTGTAGAACTCCCATCTGATATAGTCATATCCCCTAATCTACACCCAATATATGCATCAGTTGTAGCAAGCCAAGGTCTACCAAAAATGACTAGATATCCTCCCAATGTTGCCTTTGGAGATAAAATCATAAAGTCTGTAGGATATTCCCAGGAATCTAGAATAACCACTACATCCTCTATGATACCATCAGGTCTCATTGTAGAGCCATTACCAAGCTGTAGAACTATGGGTGTAGGCCTTAAACTATTGATCTCAAGATGTTTCAGTACTTCCCTTGTCATTACATTAATGGCTGCCCCTAAATCAATCAAAACATTTTTTATTTGACTGTCATTAATGACTACACTTACAACAGGACTACCTGGATCAAAAAAGTTTGGAATGGCAATCTTACCTAACATAATATTAGCCAGTTGACCCATAACATGCATTGTTTGTGGATCCTTTTTCTTTCTGCTAGGTTTTTAAAGACATGATTCTCTCAATGCCTTACCATATATGGGAACATCCTTTATTGCTTGCAACAATGGAATTTTAACACAAATGTGCTTCAATTGATCAATAATATCAAAGCTTTGCTATTATTTAGTGGGGACTTCTTTTTCTTGCAATCTATGGGGAAATGGTGGCAATATTTGATTCTGGGGTATTGTATATGTTGGATTAGAGATTTCTTACTCCTGTTGTAACTCAGTGATAACTGGATGAGAGGGATTAGGTAAAGTTGTCCCAGATCGGAAGTGAATTTCATCTAGTGATAAAGAATAAGCTGGGTACTGATTAACATCGGCTGAATAAGCCTGTTGTTGTTGCTGAGACTTGATATTTGGATTTGGCAATGGTTGAGTAGGCAACCATGTTGGTTTAGGTGGTGTAGCAGTAGCTATAGAAGGGGGCATTAAAGTAGGAGGTTGTGGTTGTTGAATAGGTAGCTGATAACTAGAAGATTGGGGTGGCCATGGTTGGCTTCCCCTCAATTGAGAAGTAGGCTGCCAATTCCCTTGAAATTGGTTTCCTTGGCCCTGAGGTGGGTACCAGTTTCCCTGTGGTTGATGCCACTGTGACATTTGATTAGCAAAATGCTGCCCTTGGCCTTGTGAGCCATACCAATTTTGATAGTTACCAAGATTTTGAGAATACTATGGTTGCCATTGGTTATTTGGTGCATAACAATTTCCACTATAACTAGAAAAAGAAAGTGGATCAGGTGGCATACCTTGTCTTTGAAAATTTGGTCTTCTTTGAGAAACATAGAAGACTTGCTCATCCTTGCCTTGAATTGGCTTGAAGTCAGGTACCTCCACATTTGCAACCATCTTACATCTGCAATCTTTCTTTCATTATTTACAATAAGGACAAAATTTTGCAAGGAATGCATCAGCTTCCTCATGCTTCTTCTTAGTTGCCAGTGTATCCAACTGGGTAGCCATATTGTTTATAATGTCCTCCTTGAAGTCCTTTAACAAATGCCTAAGTTCCAATCAAGAAACTCCATTTCCAAATGTTGACAATGGTGCCCCTAGTTTAAATCTCCTATTCTTCTTAGAAGTAGATCTAGAATACTTCTTGCAAATTTGTCCTATTTCAGCCCAAGTGGATTGTGTAATATCACCTCCTCCCATAAGATCCAAGAAATTACTGCATTCATCTCTAATTCCCCTTAAAAATGTCAATTTGAGGGAATCTTCATTGAGAGTACTATGCTTGGACTTTTTGACACTAAACAGAAACCTTTCTAGGTAACCTTCAAGACTCTCATCTTCAGTTTGTGTCATTCTAAAGATATCATCCCCATGACGATTAGTACCTCTACAATAATTTTTGTATTTTGCAAGAAACAACCATTTCATCTCATCCCATGTATTGATTGTGCTACTACCCAAGCTCATAAACCATCTCAAGGATGACTCATTCAAAGTGGCAAGAAATTTTTTGAGTCTATGGGCATCTATAGTATAGTCAAAAATCCTACAGAGAACATCAAACTCAAATAGAAATGTGTCTGAATCCTCTGTTACCAATCCATAGAATTTAGGGAGTGAAGATGTTGGAATGTTCTTGAGTTTAGCGTTATCATGCTGATTAGAGATGGGAAACTCAAACGTTGGACATGGTGGTGGTGGTGGATTATTCCCACTAGGAGGAGGGTTCCCTTGTATTAGACTTGTGGGGGTTATTACTATAGGAAATTATTCTTCTTGAAGACCAAAAAGGAACTGAAGACTGCCTTTCAAAAATTTAGATTCAGGGTGATTCAAATTCTGTGGAGCTTGGTAAAGTTCAGCAAAAGGATTTATATCTGGGAAATTATCTTCTAGATGATTACAATGAGTGGGAAAAAATCTACCTCTGGGGTCTCTTCTTCTTATATGCATGTAGATTCATGAAATTTTCAAACAATAAGGAATCTCAAAAATAATTAACTAGAAACTATAATAACCATGAAAGGTTCTTAGTTTGACACCACCCCTGGCAACGGCGCCAAAAATGTCTACTCCAACTATAATAATAATAACTCTAATTGAAATCTCAACCCAAAGTTTGGATATTCATCTGATAAAGTTACTATTTTCATGGCTAGTGTTCATTTAGTTATTAACCCAGGGACATAAAACTTGAAGTGGGTCTGCACTATATATGCACAGAGCTCCTTCAATAGCTATTTTGCATTACTACAGTAACTAACGTTACGTGGAAAGGAAAGGCAAGAATGGAAATTATAGAAGGCTACAGGAAAACTTATAAAAAACAATGCTAGAATGATCTAGTATAAATAACAAAAATCACTTTGTTCTGGCTTGGCTGCAGGAATAGTCAGTGGATCTATTTCCAGTGGCTGCAGGAACAGTCAAGGCATAAAATTCTGCTACAACTAAAGAAGAACTAATTTCAATGAGCATAAACATAGGATCACTTGCCAAGTGGGCCCCCTTGGATGAGTGATATCAAGCTTCCAGAAAAATACTTTTAGCAAATCATAACAACATATCTTTTATTCATTGCTTCTTGAAAATGATTACATATTTTAAAAGAAAAACTCCAAAATACTTATCAAAATTCTCTGGTCTATGCCTTTCTATCCTATCTAACCTCTAAGAAGGAGGAAGAGATTATTAAAAAGAAAAGATCAACTACAATGGTAAACTCAAATCATGCCCAAAAGAAGAGGTAGATGATTGACTGATGAAGAAGATAACTAGAGCTTGGCTGCAAGAAATGTGGATCCAAATCGAACCACAGTCTTTGCATGCCATGGCGATATTTTGCAAATTCAATTCCCACTAGAGTTAAAATTTTTTAGTGCTCCCTAGCTGCTCCACTCATGCCATACCTTGCACTCGCTCGGCTCCTCTTTAGTTTGATCTCCAGTTATTTCCTACGTGATTCTTCCTTCTTCAGGTGTGAAAGGAGAATACCAATTGTGGCATTATTTATTATCTGCACTACAACAAAAACAACATACAAGGACATGCATACGTATTTTATTTAATTAATACATTCATTAATTCACATATGATATTACCCTAAATAATCCACATAGCAATAGGAACAAATCACTTGGCTGTAGGAATAAATGTCATGGCTGCAGGAATAGACCGCCAAAGTTCAAACATGATTTCATAAGTTTAGGTTTAACACATGGAATACATATAATCAATTTACAATACTTCACTACTACTATGCAAACCAAAAGATGTCAAAAACCTAAGACTTTTAATGATAAAAACATGACAAAGTCTCAACTTATCGGATGCAATTCTAATGCATAGGTAAAATCCATCTTTGATAATCCATTTAAACATAATTCCTTCTCTTCTAATACTAACATGATCTCATTACATTTATTATAGTTATCTCCTCATAAAGTATAAACTATAATTCATTCTTCAATCCATATGATAAACTAATTCCCTTATTCCTTTACTCAAGCACAACATCACACTAGTCCTTCAATCATAAAGTTCATTTATTGGCTTACAGACATATAACAATATAAATCCATTAAATTCATTACAAGTACATGGCATACATCATATACATGTCATTTACTATTTATCTAGTATGATATACATTTTATTACTATGCAAATCAATCCATTTTATATTAGCTTCATTCTAAATCCTCAATACCTTTTAATCCCAATTTTCTTTTACATTCAAATTCTCACATGGTCATATATGTCTCCTCCATCATGATTTACCAGTTACCAACATGATCTATTCACATATCTAATTTCTTCATAACATCATAGTTTTCACATAGCACTAAAAGAATAGCCATGAATCGAATAGCAATAGTTTCCTTTTCTAATCCAACTACACATGAAACCACTTTTCCAATTTAACAATAACCCCAATGGCTAACACAAAAATCCTAATATCTTCCAAGCATACACATAGAGACATAATTATCTAAACCTTATCCATATCATCTAACATCCTCAATACTAATATTTAAGATTATTTCATTCCTCAAGGTTATTTCACATATTAAATCACAATCTAAAGAATACCATAGAATTCATTTCTAACCAGTACAAGAAGATCATATTATAAATCACATCTATTTCAATTGCAACTCCATTACCAAATTTGGGCACATGAAATCTTTCCCTTCATTTAACAAGAACATATCCATACATCTCATTGCCACATTTACAATTCATGACATACCCTAGCTACCAATTATGAACTACTTAAAAATACATTTACAGAACAATACATCATGAACATAGCTCTTCCTTTTACATAATTCCATATACCATATACAAGGTACTACATACATGTATTCCATCATATTCATTACATAAATTTTCTACAAGGTACATCCATAATCCATCAAGAAGGAGAATCCACATCCATGCACGAAGAACACCAACAAGGGGAAAAACCCAATGGTAAAAAGCACTAGTCACCCGACCATGTGGAACCAAAGGAACCACCTCATATGATAGGAGATGACACAGGGTCCCAACACACACTCTACACCTAGGTTGACACTTAATACCAAAAGACAAGATTACAACAACTCTCTCAAGCATGGAGAAAATACAAACAACACAAACAACCATAAGAAGAAACTCCCAGAAGCTTATCAATCAACATGACATAGTCATGAGATCATCAAAGGGAACACTTGTAGGAGTGGAGTGTCATTGCATGTTACAAGAATCCTTTCAAGGAACCTCTTGTTAGATTTAGACCCCCAAGCATCCTTTCAAGGAACCTCTTGGTAAGTGACACACATGCGGAACCAACTCAACCTACGAGAGATCAAGGGAGTTTGGTTTACCGTCTTCACGGCCTTCTCATGATTATAATAAAACATCCTCCCTAGGATCAAGTTATGAGGCTCATAACTATTCATTATCTTTTTTAAATGAGTTATAATTACCCATCCCAATTAATTCATTATCAATGTTATCACTTGTGTACAAATCATGGAAAACTCCAATGTGCCCTGGTGGTCTAGACTTCATGCATCCTTACAAGGAACCTCATGCAAGTCTATCTTTCATGACCCTGGTCATCACAAGAAAGCCCACTCCTCCTAACATGGTCTCAAACATGACAACACATGAGGCTCTAGAATCATAATTAAATCTGAGAACATACATAAATCTAAAATCATAAACAATCCAAATGTAACCAATAATCTCATTCATAATCATGAAACATGTGAAAGGTAACATCATGAGAACCAAAAAATAAATGAGCTTCCTGGCCAAATAAACATATCAAGGCCATAATAAACGCCATCAAATCTGAAATGAATCATCAAATAATCTTAGCAAGGCCTATCCACTTGCTGGCACATAGTCATAAGAATCTCAATCTCTCTCTTAGCACATCAACAAGAGAGGAAGTGGAAACAACTCAAATGGAATAAAATGCATATAAAACTCACAAAGAAATCATATCAAGACATCACCAATAATAAACCAACATTAGAAGACATCATAAATTCCCTCAAAAAGCCTTTGGTATGGCCCAAAATCCAACTGACATCGAACAGACTTCAAACTAGACAAAATCCTAAAAATACACAGAATTGCGCATGCAATCTCAGAAGTGGCACATATGGTTGATACTTTAGTGCATCTAGGTGATAGTTTAGCACATTTGGTTCTTATTTTATCCCATATGGTCATTTCTTTAGCGCAAGGAAAAAAAGTGTAAATTTTGGCAGAAAACTGCTTAAGTGCAGGATCAAAACTGCTCAAAACATAATGAGCCAAATATTACGTATTTATACTCATTGGAATCAACAAGAAATGAAATATAAGAATATGTAAACAAAATAAAAAATAATTAAATTCACTCCAAACTTCAGGAGGGAAAAACATATCCAGCAAGTTCAGAAAACCATCAAACACCAAATCTTGAATCCAAATCATGAAATAGACTCAATGCACATATAAATAAAAATAATAAATTTATTCCAAATATTAAAACACATTAAAACAAGGGAAATGTAAAATGGCTCTAAAGGAGATGAGTCCTGTGAGTCTTCCTCACAAAAAGGTCAGACTGGAAGCTCACAGGGCTCTCTCCTCTCAACTCCACAAACTCTCTAAAATCTTTAACAACATGAAAGAAATAACAAAAATAAAAAAAATAAAATACTATCACATCATAAATGGAAGAAATCTCAATACATATAAATCCCATGTACTGCATTCACGACAACCACAAAAATATAACTTCCAAACTTTCATCCAAATAAAGATCTCATAACCCACGAAATTCCCAATCATTTCCATTAAGAATAGAGAGAATGAAATGAAGTATTTCTTTATTCCCCAAACAAACCATTCACAGAGTAAACACTTGCAGACAGTGAAAACAAAGATAAACACAACCTGCAACCCGTGTGATGGTAGGTAGCTGAAGGAGAGCCCACAAGTTTTGCAATCCAAATCCAAACCCAGTCCAGGCAATCCACCAAGAATCCAAAGCCAAGGAATGGAACCCATGAATATTTATAGGGAATCCATAAAAAGGAAACAATAAACAAGAAACCCTAGAAATCCAACCAATAGGGTAATTCCATTTTGGAATATTTTTCCCATATCCTATGGTTTCCCCAAAATAAAATCCTCCAATAGGAGAATAGGGTAGGTAGGAAATACTAACATATATTATAAGTAGGTGGGATAAATACATTTTAATATCGCAAGGTATAATTACCATACCACCAAATAAATATTCATATTTAAACTATATCCCTATAGGAATTATTATTTAATACATTATGAACTATAGTTATTTTTAATTAAAAACTTCACCAATAGAAAACACGATTAAATAAATCAACCATTAAATAATTTATTACTACCAATATTAAATATTAATTAATATTTAGACTGTAAGAAGTAATCAATAATTAATTAAATAAATACTATAATTCTAAAAATCATAAATCGAATAATCAAAAGCTCAAATAGCTTAAATTAGATAATTAAAAATAAATAATACTAATTACAAAACTCTCACCAAATAGACAAATAATCCAATGCCACATAATAACCAAGTGACAATAAAATCAATCACAACATAAATAATCCTCATACCAAAAGAGTCAATCAATACTAACATACTCCCCAAACTTAAAGAGCCAAGCTGAAAACTGACATGACCAATTGTGCCTAGTGACAACTTAAACATGGAGTATGTGAAGGGAACCCATGTCAACTCTGAAACCACATATTACCATTGGGATAACGACATGCTCGCACCTGGGAATTCTAGGAGGAATAAATATACAGTACTTGGAAGTCCTAGAACCACCAACAATGATACATGTATATATATATATATATATATATATATATATATATATATATATATATATATATATATATATATATATATATATATATATATATATATATATATATATATATATATATATATATAACAAACAAGTGGTAGAATTATGCAATGGCACATCCTGCTCGCAATGAGTGATGTGACATTAATTCTTCATGAAGACAATCAAACAATAGTCAAACACATCTCATAAGCATCTCATCAAATATAATCATGAAATAGGGTTAGTATAATCATAACCAACATCAAATCCATGATTCATATAATCTTTTGATAATCTATCACATAGTAAGCATATAGTATCCATCAAATCACATGAATAATCATCATCCAAATCATCATAAATAGTTGAGATAAGTCTATCACACATGGAATTGTTGGAATTGTACACTCTAATGAGACTTATAGGTGATTGAAGGTGTTTTCATTGATGGCAACCTTGCAATCTTGTAGCACCGGTAGGCACCGACACCGACAGACATTTCACTAGCAATGACAACAATGTATACCGCCATCCTAGCATATAGGATTTTGTTTTGTTGTATTTAATTATAAATATCTTTTGTAAATCCAACATGGCATACTATAATAAGACTCATATATGTATGAGATCTTGTAAATCATTTTAATATAGGATGAACATGATGGATAATGTAGAAGGGATGAGTGAATATTAAGGCAGATTTTGTACAAGGGTTTATGGTTATAGTATGAGCTTAAACTAGTACTAAACTTGGCATAGTAGATATTGAATTGTAGAAGTACATTATATTGGATTCTCATAATCCATTTTGTAAGTCAGTGAGACTTCCTTTTGGATTTGAGCAGTGAGCTCTACATAGTTGGCTTTCCTGCATGTGCAGTTGGCTTTCCTGCACATGCAGGCACCACATTGTAAGTAATATCCATTCATTGGCCTGTGAGTGAATATTGTGGGTCACAAATCCCACTGAGGTTTTTCCCACACTAGATTTCCTCATTAAACATCTTGTGTTATGGTGTGTTTTCTATGTTGTCTTTATTGTTCCTATTTACTGAATTAATTCTTATTTACCAGTACACTATTTTGGAATGCAAAATACTTAATAAGGTTAAAGAGTTTGTTAACCGGTTAGATCCTGATTCACCCCCCACTCTTGGTATCTTTGGGACTATTATTAATCTTAAAAATTGGTATCAGACTAGAAGGAGCTCTTAGAAGGAAAACTTGAGAAAGCAATTAGAAGAAGCTCTTGCAGACTGTGATGCAGAAAAGTTGAAGAATATCAAACTTGAAGATGATCTAAGGACTGCACAAGAGTTCATTCAAGGACTTCAGGAAAATCTCACTATTGCTAGAAATAAAAGAAAAGAACTTCATGAAAATATGGAGAGGGATGATGATGAAAAGGAAACTCTTAGTGATCTTGTGAATAGATTGAGGCAAGAAAATAGTACTATGAGGTTTTGTAAAGATGTTGAAGATAGAAAGAAGAATGAAGATGACTTGACTAGGAGACTCAATGATGTTGGAAATGAAAATCTAAGACTTGATCATGAAAATGATATGTTGAAGACAGATTTGATTCATATGCAACATGATAAAACTGAACTTATGAGACAGGTGGTAATTCTGGAAAATGAGCTGGCTACTACAAATCAACATAAAGAGAAATTCAAGAAAAGTTCAGAAGAACTTGATGATATGCTGAAAAGTCAGAAACCTAATGGAGACACTAATAGACTTGGATTTGAAGTTGGTGAAAGCTCTGGTACTACAAACAATCATGATCACAGTAAACCAGTAAGACAACCTAATGCTTACAAATTTAATGGGATATTCTTTAATTGTAACAAGTATGGTCATAGAGAATATCAGTGTAGACCTAGAAACAATCAAAACATTAATGCACCCACCAGTCAATGTTCCAAATGCAACAAAGTTGGTCATAATTCAAAAAACTGCAGAATGAATGTAAGATGTTATGTTTGTGGAAGATTTGGGCACTTATCTAATCAATGCAAAACACAAAATGACATAGGATATGAAAAGGATATTTAGAAGAATAATGTGACTTGTTATGCTTGTAACAAAATTGGACATATTGCAAAATTTTATAGAAGAATTCACCAGCAAATAATAAAGGACCTAGTTTGAAAGGCAAAGAGAAGGTAGATGAGGTAAAGCAAGAATTTTCAAAATAGTGGATTAGAAAGAGAGAACAGAATGTTGATGTGACTATTCCTTCATTGGTAGAATAGAGTATTACTCCATCAGCAGGAGATTCTTCATCCAACTGAAAAGATAACCCTTGGGGGTATTGCAACAAGTTGAAAATCATGAAAATTTACCCTCGGTTGATGGTGAGAAGATGGATTTATTCTTTACCTACAGATATGTTAAGTTTCACTTAACTGGCAAGCATTTATTATGGTTGTTGGAGGAAAAGACATTATAAAACATTGATTTTCCCTCTTTTTCAATAAACCAAGCATTCAAACTTTTAGAGAGCACAAAAATCTAAGGGAAGGCATCCAAAGTGAAGAAGTGAAGCAAGTTCTTTCAAGCACTCAAACCTATCAGGCAACTTAAAGTATTTATCAATGGCTTCCTCCTCTACTCCAAAATTTATTGCAAACCCTACTGTTATAGAAGTTGTGAAGTGCCCTAGGCTAGTTTTTAAAATCATTCCTGAGATAGAGAAATAGGATGATTCCCTAGGTGATTTTTCTACAATTCCAAAAGGTGTTGCTTCTGTTGAAGACCCTAGAATCTATATTCATTTTCATATTGAGGAATTAGGTTCTGAGGGATTATTGAAAATGTTTAAAACTATTATCTATGATGAAAGTGGAAATGTGAAACCCAAACACAAGGTTATTGAAACTTTAGGTATTGTGGAGATCTTAGACATCTCAGAATTTCCTAATGAGGTACTAAGAATTATCCTTAGCAGAGTTCATGGAGAATTCTTTTGTCTAGATTTTGTTTGCAAAATCACTAAGGAAGGAGTTAGGGGAGTGACTAGTTTACCCTCCACTAGTAGCAGGCTAGATAAAACTAAAAAGGTATCCAATAACACATTGATGACATTAACAGTAAATAATGTTAAGGATGTGAATGTCAGATTCATAAGCATTATCCTAGGTTATAAAACCACACATGCGAACCAACTGAACTCAGTTTCTAGTCTATGTATTAAAAGTGAATATGATATGGTCAACAATGATGTAAAAATAGATGTATGTGAGTGGTTCAAGGATGAATTGATAGATAATCTAAAAAAGATAAAAGAGACAAGAAAGGAATTTTTCATTTTTGCAATCTTCTGGTATGTCTAACATTGCATCTCACAAACGAGGTTCCGGTATTGGTAAGAAAGACTTTGGTTATGATATACCGGTAGGCAAACAACTATTAGAAATTTTCACCAGTATGGGCATTGATAAGGATAATAATATAACAGAGTACTTCAAAGCCTTTAAAGCAAAAATGAAAACAAGAGAGAGATTACCACAAAGTATTATAGACAAAAAAGAAAAAGAAATATGTTTTGTAATTAAAAAGGATGAGATATGGATGGAGGTAGTTCTTCCTAGAGCTGTATGGGTAACTGAAATGGGGTATGAGGCGGATGTAAACATCATTGAAACTTATGTGAAAGCCCTATTAGAAGCCCCTAGAGAACTAGGAGAAAAGGTTTTGGGTAGTCCAGAATCAATTGAGAGTGATGTACAAACATTGAAACAAAGGCAGAAAAGAGAAAAGTACATTAGGAGTGCATCTAAACAAGCAAAGGAAATAAAGGAAAATGTCTTGAACATGAGTGGAATTAAGGAAAGTGACTTAAAAGGATTACAACCAGAGGCACATCTCTCACCGATTGGTACATCCTCTGAGAGTGAAATACCTACTAAGCTTAAAAGAGTTGATAGGAAAAGAAAACCATCACTAGTACCCTCTCCTACACCCAAGAAGACAAGGAAGAAGCAACAGGCAGTGAGACCACCGACAAAGAAGCTGACACCCAAAAGGAAGAAAAAATACGTCATACCACCATTGGATAACCTATTGAGTGAAATAATTGATGATGATAATCTATCTAATGTGAGCAAACTATACAATAAATTTACTAATGCAGAGAAAGAACATATTGAGAACAACATTATTTTACATCTTGATATTTACAAGAAAGTATTAATTGAAGTTGTAGATGATTTGCCTAGTGAATTATATAGGCAGTTAGATGTTAAGAGGTTAGCAATTATGAAGCTACATAAGAAACTTAAAATTGAGAAACTACTAGTTGTACATTCGGTCAAATCTATAGAAGAAATTCATGAGTTAATCAGTGAAGCTAACAAATAAATTTTTGCAAGTGGACATCGGCATGTGAGCCTAATGGCTGGCAAGACAAATCAAATTGCAGAAGAACAAGTAGACAAGTGGGACATTTTCTTTGTTGAGAAAGAAAAATAGAAAGAGTTTAAAAGACCAAAAACTTTCAAAGTTTATCAAAAGGACAAAGACAAGAGGATAGGTAAGGTAGGTGGAATAATAAACATTAAACTAACCGACAACCTACCACCACCTTTAGTTACTACATCGGTATAGACTGATAGCATACCAGCTAGTGAGAATGTGGATACACCACATGAGGATACCAACCCTGAGTCATAAATTTTATACATTATGAATATTGACACTTAGGAAGTAAAAATTATAGTTGATAAGGAGAGCATAGAAGAAAAGAATGACATTGCTACTGAGCAAGTGATAGATAATATTGAGGTTAGAACACCAGCAAATAACATTAGGGTTGAAACACAAACTGAGAAGGCAGAACAAGTAGAGAATTCAGTGGAAACCTTGGACAGTGGAATGGTTACTGGTAATACTGATGCAACCATAGAGAAACCAAAACCATTGCTAGTGGAAATGCAAACACAGACCAACCCACTAGAGGTCGATTCAGGCAAATTGGTTACTCCCATTGGAAGCATAGAATTTGTAAAGGTAGCTGGCTAGACATCTGGTACTTCACTAACAAGATTTAGACCTACTAATGTGATTGAAGTACTTCTAGATTCAATAAAGAAAATAACTGATTGTAATGCATTGGCCTATAAGGCAATTGATGACACAATTCCTATTCTTAAGTTGATTGCACCCAAATGCAATGTAGATAATGTGAAGGATTATTTAAGTTAGTTAAACACATTATCTAAATATATTACTAGCAATATACTGACAGTTGACCAAATAAATGAAGAAACATTCAAGTAGAAAATGGAGAAGGAAAAACAAAAATTCTTTGAGGAAACAATAAACAAGTGCATGAAACACATCACTATACTTTTACTGGCACTAAATGCAACAATTTTGGAGTATAAGGAACTGTACAGAGATACTTGCAAGACAAATCTATTGACAGTTAACATTGATAGGGAAATTAGCAAAGTTCAAAAAGAAAAAAATGATATAGTTGATAATATCATTGGTTCATCTAAACCTATGTCAGTTTTTGAGCAAGAAATTGCTGGATTTGAAGAAAAATTAGAGAAGTTAGAAAAAAAGAAGGAAAGGATAAAGGGCAAAGCTAGAGAGCTTAAGTGCAAACTTAGTCCTAAGTTAGATAACCTTATCTCTCTAAGGAAAGAAATCTCTAAGGTATTAATTCAAGGACAAAAGACACCGGAGGAACATATGCATCATCTCATTGGTACAATTCAGAGAACTGAGGCAGCTATGAAGGACAATAATATGTTTATTCAAAACTTAAACTTGGTTTTAGCAGACATATTCTAGATTGTAACCAACCGGTTACAAAGTTCAAGCTGAAATCTGCACTCATTTGACAATTTTTGACAACCTTTGTCATTGATGTCAAAGGGGGAATAGTGGGATAAAGAAAAATGGTTATCAGAGGAGATCATCTACTCAAGGGGAGCACACATTTTTGGTAAAATTTTGGACTTCACTTTTTGGGACAGATTTTGGATTTTTCTCATGAGTGTTGCCATCAATGCCAAAGGGGGAGATTGTTGGCATTGCACACTCTAATGAGAATTATAGGTGATTGAAGGTGTTGTCATTGATGGCAACCTTACAATATTGTGGCATCAGCAGGAACCGACACCAATAGACACTTCACTAACAGTGACAAGAATGTATACCAGCATCCCAGCCGACAGGATTTTGTTTATTGTATTTAATTATAAATATATTTTGTAAAGTCAACATGGGATACTATAATAAGACTCATATATGTATGAGATCTTGTAAATCATTATAATATAGGATGAACATGATGGATAATGTAGAAGTGATGAGCAAATATTAAGGCAGATTTTGTATAAGGGTTTATGGTTATAATATGACCTTAAACCGGTACTAAACCTGGCATAGCAGATGCTGAATTGTAGTAGTACATTATATTGGATTCTCATAATCCATTTTGTAAGTCAGTGAAACTTCCTTTTGTATTTGAGAGGTGAGCTCTAGGCAGTTGGCCTTCCTACATGTGTAGGCACAACATTGTAAGTAATATGCATTCATTGGCCAGTGAGTGAATATTGTGGGTCACAAATCCCACTGAGGTTTTTCCCACACCAGGTTTCCTCGTTAAACATCTTATGTTATGGTTTGTTTTCTATGTTGTCTTTATTGCTCCTATTTACTGCATTAATTCTTATTTATCAGTACACTGTTTTGGAATGCAAAATACTTAATAAGGTTAAAGAATCTGTTAACAGGTTAGATACTGATTCACCACCCCCTCTCAGTATCTTTGGGACTATTATTAATCCTAACAGAAATAAAAGTCAACTCTAATAAAAACAAGTCAAGTCAAGGATGGACACTACAAGATGTATAACTCGTGGCTTCTTAAGGATCTTCCTATGTGTAGTGCATTGTGTAAAATGTATATCTATCTTCTTAATTACATACAATTAGATGTTAAAGATTATTTACAGGCTTGAATAGCGCAATTTATTGCAATTCTTTCTTAGAGATGCTAACTCAGATGCAAAAATTATAGTTTTATTCTTTCAAAGTTAGTTAAATAAAGTTCTCTTGAAGATATTTCAATGATTTATCATGCTTATTGTAACTAGTAAGAGTTTCTTTGACTTGTTTTATCCCTTATGTAACATATTTACTTGGATAATTAAAGTGTAGAAAGAAAACTTTGTTTTGCAATCATTATATTACTTTGAGCTAGAAGTAGTTTGGTTTAAGAAGTTCTATGTTGATGAGTGTATGTTTTTAGCTTAACCCTTGGTGACTTCTAGGAGTAAGTTGAGCCTAAGGGGGGAGGATGTAGTCTCCCTCCTAGACTTACATTTTGATTCATGATTCGATAGACTTTTCTAGAATTATGATAATGGTTATGTGATGAAGAGCCCTTCAAACACCTAAAGGATAGGTCCAAAAGGTTTAGTTTGACCCCAAGTGGTAACAAGGATCCTACAAGGAAGGACTCCACACATTAAGGTTTGAACTATCCACACTCCTCTAGACTAGCACCTATTCAAGATGAGTAAATGGCTTCAACATTCCCAACATGCCTCACTATGAATCTTGTTCTTGGAGGCCTTGAATTTGGTCAATTAGTGACACCAAGGAACCATACCAAACATTGATTTTGGACTTTTGCATCAATGCCTTATACTTCCTTTAGAAACCTACCCCCTAGGCTAGTAGCCCTCCTAGACTAGAATTTTGCCCTTAACTCCAAAATATGGAACACAATCTAGAGACATATTTATCATTCTAGATACCCTTTATGGAGTTACACTCATCCCCAAAAAGTATTGGTAAGATCTACAACTGAAGGGTCTGAACCCTTTAGAAGCCTAGAGACCTAATTAGGGCAATTAGGCCTAATTTACAAAGCAACGCCCATTTCCTGATCCTCAATCACAAAAATAACTTCATGAGAATTTGATGGGTTGAAATTAACCTCTAATTCTATGGTTACATGCCTAGAATCCACCCTTATAAAATTTTAGGATGACTGTCCTAACTTTGTCTAAGGTAGTCACATAGAGATGCCTACATAGTTTTGCATCATACTCTCCACAACCCAGCCTTCCCTAAAAAAACCCATGAAAATATTAGAATAAATTGACCAATCCTATATTCCACCAAAGGAAAGAACTTCAAGAGGAAGGTAGTGCAAGATATGACCATTTTTTTGTAAAACCCTAGCGAAACCCTTGTTTTTTGAGTTGCAGTTAGCAAATTGAAGGTTTCTCACTACTCACAAAAGATAAAATACTCAGACCACTAAAGAAAAAATTTAATTCAACGCTCTATCTGATCCTTGCATGGTTTTGTCAAATTCAATCCATACAAGGACATACAACCTCTACAAATTCAGAATTTTTGGGAAAAACTCAGTTTTTTAGTGTTTTATTGCCTTCAACTTTTCAATCCACAATAGCTCTAACCATGGGAATCATTTCCACAAGGCTTATATCCTTCCCCAATAGTTTCCAACCAAATTTTGAAGAGGTTGGGACCATTGAGAGGCTTACAACAACCAAAACTGGAAAAGTTACATTTTCAAAAGTTGCACTTTTTGACAAAGTTGTCAATTCACACCAATTTGGGATCCACACAACTTGGATCAACAAAAAATCACATACACACCCTAAAATCCTCTAAAACATAAAAAAAAAAACATCAATCTACCCCTTATACACCAAATTGTCCAAATTGGCTTATCAAGTTGCCTAATTTGTGACAATGGTTTACATGGCAGGGTCCTTATTGAATACATGAAAAGTTCACAAACAAAAGACATTCACAATGATCCTAAGATCCTAATCTTCATCATCAGATCCATGATTGGCTTGTTGAGGAGGTTCCCTTTTACCATACTCCTTGGGAGAAGAGATCTCATGCCCACTTGAGATCAGAGTTTGGAGGTCTGCACCATGGTTAGAAATGTGTTTGTCTATCATCCAAATGGCTTCAAAGTCTAGTTTTCCGTACCAAGCCACCAAATACTCCTTGTTCTCTTTATCACTCTAGTGTCTATAACATTGCTCAACTTTTGTGGATCATTCTTTGGAATATCATCATCTGCTACAACCTGCATTGCTTCCTCCTCTTCATTACCATTGCCTTTGTAAAGTGTTAGATCACACACAGTGAAAATGGGTGACAATCCAAGATTAGGAGGAATTTGGATTTCATAAGCATTCTACCCACATTTCTTCAAAATCTAACATGGTCCAATCTTCATCTACATGAGCTTGGTGTTTTTTCCTTTTGGGAGTCTCTCCTTCTTCAGATGCACCCATACCAAGTCCGCAACACTAAATTGCACATCCCTCTTTTTCTTGTCAGCATAAGCCTTGTACTTCTCTACAAATTGTTGGAGATGCGACTTCACTTGATCATGTACCTCCTTGATGGCTGATGCAAAATCTTCACCATCTGTACTAATGGATTCTTCTTTAGGCAACTCTGTCAACTCTAACACACCTCTTGGGTGGATGCCATACACAATTTGAAAAGGAGATTTCATAGTGCTCCTATTTATGGTGTCATTGTATGAGAACTCTGCCTGTGACAGTATGTTGTCCCATTTTTCTCCATGTTGTCTTGTTAAGCATATTAATAGGTTCCCCAAGGACCTATTGAAAACTTCAGTTTGTCCATCTGTTTGGGATGGTAGGTAGATGAGAAAGCTAGGTTGGTTCCCACTTTCTTCCATAGCGTCCTCCAAAAATGTCCTATGAACTTCACATCCCTATGTGAAACTATGTTTAGAGGCAACCCATGTATGCTAACTATCTCTTTGAAAAACAAGTTTGCAACATATAAAGCATCACAAGAGGTTTTGTATGGCAAGAAGTGAGCCATTTTGCTAAATCTATCCACCACTACAAAAACACTGTCAAACCCTCTCCTTGTCCTAGGGAGACCCAACACAAAATCCATGCTTATGCTTTCCCATGGCCTAAAAGGAATGGGTAAGGGTTGGTACAAACCTGCATTAGTGGATTTCCCTTTGGCTTTTTGATAGATCACACATGTTTCTACAAACTTCCTAACATCTTCCTGCAACTTAGGCCAATAGTAGTGGCTCTTCACAAGGTCATGTATCCTGTCAAGGCCAAAATGGCCTTCCATTCCTCCACAATGCTTCTCCCTAATAATATTCAGTCTCATTGAATACTTAGGTATTCAAGGAGTCAATGCCAATACTTTCCATCTTAATTTGGTTGATGGTTAAGACCCTCCGACTCAAGGCATCTGCAACATTGTTCTTGACCCCCTTTTTATTCTTGAGGTTGAAGGTGAAGGCTTGTAGGGTCTCTACCCACTTCATGTGCCTATGGTTTAAGTTCTCTTGACTGTTTATGAAACTTAGAGCCTGATTATTAGTAAACACTATGAACTCCTTTGGCAATAAATAGTGCCTCAACTTCTTTAATGACAGAACCAAAGCATACATCTCCAAGTCATAGGATGAGTATCTCCTCTTGGCATCATTTAGTTTTTCACTCAAAAAATCAATTGGCCTTCCCTCCTGATTGAGTATTGCTCCAATATCCATGTGGCTTGCATCACATTCCACCTGAAATATCTTGTTGAATTTTGGTCGGGCAAGGACTGGTTGTTCTGTAACTTTCTTCTTCAAAGTTGCAAATGAGTCATTTGCCTCCTTGATCCAACCAAACATGCACTTTTGTCCTTCTTTTATGGTGTCAATCATTGGTGCACAAACATGGCTAAATCCCCTTATAAACTTCCTATAAAAAGTTGATAAACCATGGAAACTCTGGACATCATTCATGGTTTTAGGTGTTGGCCAAGATAGGATGGCAATTACCTTCTCCTGGTCCATTTTCAACTCAGCTTGAAAGATTACAAAGCCCAAGTAAATGATCTCCTCCTATATGAACAAACACTTATCCAAATTTATCATTAGTTTCTCTTCATGTAACCTTTTGAGGACCATATCTACATGTTTGAGGTGCTCTTCCCTTGTGTGGATAAAGATCAAGATATCATCTAGGTATACTATTACAAACTTGCCTATGAACTCCACCAAGACCTCATTCATCAACCTCATTAAGGTACTAGGGGTATTGTACAATCCAGATGGAATGAATTTCCACTCATATAACCCCTCATTAGTTTAAAAAGTTGTTTTCCATTCATCCCTTCACCTTATTATAATCTGATGGTATCCACTTTTTAGATCCATTTTGGTCAAATATTTAGCACTCCCCAAGCAATCCAATAAATCCTCTATCCTAGGGATTGGGAACCTATACCTTGTAGTTATCTTATTGATGGCCCTTGAGTCTATGCATAGCCTCCAAGTGCCTTCCTTCTTGGGTGCAAGGACAACAAGTACTTCACATGGGCTTAGACTTTTGCCAATTAGCCCTGATTCTAGCAACTCCTCAATTTGTCTTGCCATATCTGCATTCTGGTCTAGAGTAAGCTTGTATGCTGCTTTATTTGGTAGGGTAGATCTAGGGATCAGATCTATGCAATTACTCATGTCTCTCACCAGTGGCAAGGATCTTGGCATTCCATCTAAGATGATGCCTTTGTACTTGTCAAGTATGTTAGGATTCCCAAAGATACTAAGAGGGGGGGTGAATCAGTATCTAACTAGTATATAAATTTATTTGATTTAAAACATGAAAAGCATATCAAAACTGTATACCAGTAAACCAGAAATAATGCAGTACACAAGAATAATAATAACAACATGAGAAGTACCCCATAACATAGTATTTTAACTAGGAAACTTGGTGTGGGAAAAGCCTCAGTGCGATTTGTGACCCAGAATATTTGCTTACTGGCCAATAAGGGAATATTACTCTTACATTAGGGGCCTACACATGCAAGAAGGCCAAGTGCCTAGATCTCACTACTCAAATACAAAAGAAGTCACACTAACTTACAAAAATGGATTATACTAATCCAATGTCTTGTACTGCTTCAGATTAGCATCTACTATGCTAGATTCAGTACCGGTTTCTACTTTGCTACAACATAAACCCTCAACCAATATTTCACATATTAGGTTTTCTTATTTCGCATCGTATTTCACACACTTCCTATTACAAAATGATCTCATACATATATGAGTCATATTACAACTCACCATGTCGGCTTAGAATGATTTTACAATTAATTACAAAATACATTTTTAAATAAAATTGAAGTCAGCCAAGGTGTCGGTATCCTTCCTTTCAATGTCAGTGTTCTCTATGCCAGCGTAGAGTTAGTTTGTCGGTGCCAGTACTGGTATCTTTGTCTTGGTGGTGTCATATTATTGCAAGGTTGCCATCAATGACAAAACCTTCAATCACCTACAATTTGTCATTGGAGTGTGCATTTGCCAATAATCTCCCCCTTTGGCATTGATGGCAACACTCATGAGAAAAATCCAAAAAGTGTCGTCAAAAAAGAATCTGCTAGAATTGTCTTACTAAAAATGAGTTACCAAAAATATGTGCTCCCTCTGAGCTAATGGTGTCATCTGCTGATCATTTTTATCATTGCCTCTATGCCCCCTTTGACATCAATGACAAAGGTTGTCATTTAGTGTCAGTGGAGTCCTGTCAGGATTCTTGTAACTGGTGGGTTATAATCTGAAATATATCTATCAAGATCAAATTTATACCATTGTTGAATATCTTGCTATCTTTTATTTCCTCTTGTGTTCTCTGCACTGTACCAGTGAGTATGTGCATTTTCTCTTCCGGTGTCTTTAGTATAGGAACCAGAGCCTCAGATATTTCTTTTCTAAAAGAAATAAGATACTCTAGTCTTGGACTAAGTCTGCATTTCAAGTCCTTTGCCTTATCCTTTATTCCCTATTTGTCATTCTCTATTTTCTTGATTTTCTCTTCTTGCTCTGCAATATTCTTCTCTAACTCCAAAAATGAATCTGATGCTCCTATCAGATTGTTAGCAATATTGTTTATCTTCTCTTGTGCTTTGTTGATCTCCTTGTCAAGATCCTCTATTAATACATTTGTTTTGCAGGTGTCCCTATATAGTTTCTTGAAGTCATAAATTATTTCTCAAAGTTCCCGTAAAAGGGTATCCATTTCTTCCTTGTTCTTCTTTACAATATCCTCAAAGAATTTCTCTTTTTCTTTGATCATTCTTTCCTTAAATGTATCCTCATTTATTTGATCAATAGTGAATAGGTTATCAGTGATGAACTTAGACAATGTGTCTAGTTGTCCTAAAGAATCCTTATTATCAACTGTGCACTTTGATGCAATCAATTTAAGAATTTGTATTGTATCATCAATAGCCTTATAGGCTTGTGCATTGCATTCTGTGATCTTCTTTATTGAATCTAACAAGACCTCTGTTATATTAGTAGGTTTGAATTATGTCATAGCTATACCAGATGTTTGTCCAACATTCTTTACAATAGCCATGCTATCGGTTATGGTAATTTCCTTGCTTGGTTCTACCTCTAGTAGGTTTGTCTGTGTTTGCATTTCTACAAACAAAGGTTTATGCTTTTCAGTTTGGGCCAGTGGCATTGTCTCTATCTGAACCTGTGGTTCAACATGTACATGTTCTACTTTCTCCAATTTTATATCAAAAGGTTTCTAGATTTTGTCTCAGTTTGTACCTCTGAACTTTCCTTAGTCGGTTCTTCAGATGGTTTATTTGTTGTATCTACCAGTTTCTCAGTGGTATCCTTTGCCAGTTACTCTACTTGTGAAGGTTTTTCTATGTTCAACTCAACCTCTATAGCCCATGATGCAGTAGTCATATCTTTCTCCTTATCCTCAGTGGTTCTTTGTCAACCACAACATTAACTTCCTAAGTATCTACATTTATCGTATACAAGATTTCTGATTCAGGATTTGTATCTTCTACCGGAGCCTTCATACTCTTAGTGGTCAGTTGTTTGTCAGTAGTGTCTACCGGTGGAGTATCTAAAAGAGGTGGGGGCATATTGTCAGTTATTTTTAGGCTTGGTGGTCCACCTTCCTTACCTTTCCCCTTATCTCTGTCCTTTTGATATACTTTGATAGTTTTAGGCCTGAGTAATTCTTCCTGTTTTTCTTTTTCCACAAAGAAAATATCTCATGCATCTATAGTTTCCTCAAAAATTTCCTTTACTCGGCCAGCCACTAGTGCTACATGCCGGTGAGCAGTAGAAAATACTGTCCGATTAGCCTCACTGATTAAGTTGTCTATTTCAGGTGAGTTAACTGGATGCACTGCCAGTAATTTTTCAATGTCAATCTTTTTATCCAGTTCAACAATAGCTAATCTTCTAGCCTCTAATCTCCTATACAGGTCATTTGGAATTTCATCAACAACTTCCATTAAGAATTTCTTGTATATGTCTAAGTGTAGAATTACACTGTTCTCTATACTTTCCTTATCATCAACTGATAGTGTATTGTATATTTTATTTATGTTTTTCAATTTACCATCCTCTATGATTTCACTAAGAATTTTGTTTAGAGGAGCAATAGTCTGTTTTGTCTTCTTCTTCTTAGGAGCCATTTTCTTCGTTGGAGGCCTTGCTGCCTGTTGCTTCTATCTTGTCCTTTTTGGTGTAGGAGAGGGTTCCAGTGAGGGTTTTCTTTTCCTTTCAACCCTTTTAAATACAACAAGTATGTCATTCTCAGAAGAAGTTCCAACTGGTGAAAGATGAGTTTCTGGTGGAAGTCCTTCCAACTCACCTTCAATTATACCAGTTTGTTCTAACACATCTTCCTTAATTGCTTTTGCCTACCAGGTCCTTTTTCTTACTGTTGCTTCAACCTTCTTAACCCTTTTTCTAGATTGAATTTGACTTTGTATTGTTTTTGCACTACCAAATACTTTCTCTTCTGGTTCCTTTGGAGCTTCAAGAAGGGCTTTTGCATATGTTTCTATGATGTTGTCATTTGTTTCATAGCCCACTTTAGTTACCCAGATGGTTCTAGGGATAACTACCTCCATCCAAATTTCATCTTTCTTGATCACAAAATAGATTTCCTTTTGATATTTATCCACAATAGCCTGTGATAGTCTTACTCTAGTCTTCATTCATGTTAGTCTCAAATTCTGATTTCCCTCCTATCCTCCTATAAGAAAATGAATAACTTTGTCTGCATATGAAGAGATTGGGAAAAAGAACTCTAGAGTAACATATAACAAGGTCTTAGAACCTTTTACATTTCAAACTTATTTGAAGTTCAGGTGGGTATACCTTCTGTGAATATTTTCACACTTTAAAAATGAGATCCACAATAAACCAGTGTCAAAAACCAATGGATTTCATCACCTCAACATAAACTAAAATATAAGAATAAAAACTTGTATACATTTTCAGTATTGATCTTCAAGAAAAAATAGAAAGAAACCCACAACAAGTATCAATGCCTTATCCAGGCCATAGAGTCATCTAAATCAAACAATAATTTTCATAACAAAACATTCTCATACATCTCATCATCTCAGCTTTCATGAAACCCCATACATGCCTAACATATACATAGGTCCTCTCCCATATAACTAAAACAATTCATCAGATTCATAAAACAAACAATAGACTTGCTGATAGAAGTATTTCATGCATATTTAATCGCTCTCCTGAATAGAAAAGCTAGAAATAATGTCTATAAGATTGCCTTACAACCCATTCTCATTCGAACAACCCTAGATTATCCCAATGAAAATAACAAACTAAAGAATGCACACCAGAAGACAAAGAAATTTTAGGCCTGAAACTTTGACCTGTATATTCATAGTCATTCTTAAAAAAATATTACATCACTTAGAGTAATCTGCTTAAAACTAGAAAAAAACCCTAAATATATTTTGCCAGAGTTTCTTTACAAAATTCTTGTGATCCCTTTTCTAATAGTCCTGGTATCCATTTATAACATCATGGATGCATACAAGCTTTGGACATTTCTTAAGAAAAGTTTGTTACAAACCACAATATTCTCCAAGAAACAGTTATAAGTCTTTTTTAACATCAAAGACCTCTTCATTCGGTTTCTCCACTGCAACATCTTCTAGCTATTCTGGAATATCTTCCTTTTCTCTGGTATACTTGTCTTTCCACTCTTGGAACATGTCAGCACTTGGCCAAGAGAAGCTAACAATTTTCTTATTCATTCCTTTTAGCCTTTTCCACGTGACCCTTAATTGCCCAATTTTTGTTTCCATGAAACCATAATGTGATTTCATCTTTTCAATTTCTTCAATTGTCTTGACAAACAAGGATGTGTCATCAGTGTTAATGATTTCATTAACCCTTTGGTACAATTTGTGGTCCAACTCTTCTAGCCATGCCTTCTCCTCTTTTAACTGAATAGGACCAACAAAACCCCTTGGAAATAATTCAAACTTGTGGTCAGAATATTCTTTTCTATATAATTGGGCTTTTCTTTTTACACCTGCCCTTTCTTCTGAGAGTATATTCATTTATTTTATGAATTCACTGGTGGACCTAAGATTGTCATTTTCCTCTACATCTGCATGGGATGAACACATGAGCTCTAACTCCTTACCTCTAGGAATCCACTTATTAAGAATTAGTTCCAAGGTGGTTTCATCCTCTCTTAATTCAATCAGAATATTCAGAATCCTCTTCATAGAAATGTGTACAACAAAGGCCTTGACTGAATCAACAAACTTTAGAATTGTGGCTTTTACCTTCTCCTCATACTTGCTTGCAAATAGGGCTTGAGCCTGTTTCAACTTTTCCAACTCATGTTGAATAGTTTTAGTTGATTGGAAACCATAAGGCATAGGAGAAGGGGGATATTCTATGATAGGCATTGTAGGTGGAGTTCTTGTTGGAGAAGAGGCTATCATAAGAGTAGAGGATTCACTTGGATGGTGCTGACTTGCCAACTGACCCTTAAGCCTAGCAATAATACTGTCTCTGTTGGCTATTCCTTCCTTGGCCTCATTGTAAGCCTTTAAGATTGTTTCCAATTTTAATTGGAGATTACCCTTTTCTTTTTCTTCTTTTTCTACCACTGCTACATTGAACTTTGCATTTTCCAAGACTATGCTTGCAGCTTCCACCACCCCTGTATCCTAGACCCTTTTTACAATAATTCCTCCTAGAAAACTAGAATTTGAGGCATCTTTTCTTCTTTTATTTTCATCCTTCTTCAGTGACCACATGACTAGAGCAGCATTATCTTTGCTGAAGGTCACTCCTTCCATGGGTTTAGTCTCCTTCCTGACTTTTTCAAGTGCTAGAGTATCAGCTATATCCCACTCAGGGAGGATTAAGACACTAGACTTTGATACCATCTCTCTTCCCTTTTTAGTAGTAATGATCTGAAATTCTTCAATCATCTCTTGTTTAGCCTCTTCCTCCACCTTGAGTTACATCTCTATGAGGTTGCTCACTCTTCCTCTGCTCACATCTATCTTTAAATTGTTTCATATTTTTCTTCCATACGAATTGCATGAAATCCCCTGTTGTAACAAAGTTACTATCAGCCAGGAACTCCTCACTGGCTTGCTTGATAGTTGGGTCTAATTATTTACCTATGAGCTCACTTTTAGTCAACTTCATTTCAGCACTAGGAGGCTCTTCTGACATCCCCTCTTTTGTCTCGTTGTATGTATAGGCAATCTCCTTGAGATTCCCTAACTATAACAACTGCTCAGCCACCGCTTACTCATCTCCTATGTGGATAGGGGATTGAGATGGAGAATAGAGAGGTTCAACAGTTTGCACTTCCTTCCCCACTCTTTTCCTTTTAGGGGAATCTTGGATGTCAATGATATCTTCAATTACTCTTTTCCCACTTGAAGTGGAAGGCTCACCTATCACTGGCATCATCACATTGTATTTTGATTTCTTATGCATTACATTATCACTAGGTCAGATAGCCTTTGCAAAGGTAGGCTTAGCTACAACCAATTTAACCCTGTCAGGATCATTTCTCATTATAGCCTCTCTTTTTTCTTTCAAGGATTGCATGAGGTCTTCAAAATAGAGAATCAAGAACTTGATTTTCTCCTCAAAAGGATTGAAACTAGAAAGAGGGTCATAACTATTATCAAATTGATGAGTGAAGTCAAGAGCCCTTTTATACGCAACCCACTTCTCTTTCCTCAGTTCTTGCTCATCCAATTTAAATTCATTCCTAATGAGATCTTCAAGGAACTGAAATTGATGAGGCCTCCCTTTACAAACTGCTCTCTCTTCCTAAACATGCCATTGAAAAAATCTTCAGGGTTTGCAAATCTTGAAACTGCAGTTGACAACCTATATGGTTTGAAGAAATCTTCAAAATATTTCCAACCACCTTTAGTAATCACAAAATGATGAGCCATGGTAATAGTTGGGAAAATAGTCCCTTTACCCTTGTTTGTCAGTTCTTCTTCTTGTACACCTCCAATTTGCCTCAAGACTTCTGCAATCCCTATCTTCAATGGGACCCGATAAGGCAATAAATATGGAGTGCCTCTAAAACCATATACTCTAAAATTTGTAGAAACAGGGTACAAATACATATCTCCCCAGTTATGAACAATTTTAATACCCTCAGCAAACTTTTTAGGCCTGAGGAATTCCAAGAGAGCCTTAGGAATTCTTGGGTTTCCAGTGCACAAAAGAATCCTTATCTTAGATGCAATGCATCTGCCAAACTTTAGATAGCTAGCATCCTCTCTATCCCAAGACAAAATAATACTCCAAAGTTGAACAGGCATCTCTTTCTTATCTTTCACCTTAACTAGATCTATTTCTTTTGTAAAATAATTAGCACCCTTGAATAAAAACATGTGCATTAGAAGAGAATACCATCCAAATGGCCTTTCCACTATACCATTTTTTATCCCTACCAGCCCGGTATGAATTGCATCAGTTAGGAAGGGTGCATAATCAAATGTTATTGCTAGAGAGGGGTTTAGAATCTGTACAATCATCAACATGTAATGGTTTGGCATGTTTTTCTCAGCATCTTCTCCAAAAATTTGACAAAGTGCCCAATACATGCCCTTAGCTCCTAGAGTAAAGAAATTTAGGGAGAAAGGTTCCATGGTGCTGAGGCCTACAATAGTCAACCCTCCTATCTTGACAAAAAATTCTTTCAGTGGGCCACTCCTAAGGTGATCCCTTTGTGCATTATAAACCTGGGCTAGTGATTCAAAATCAATAGGCTTTAACAAATTTGAAGCTTCACTAAGCTTAAACACACTTCTGAATTCATCGTCATTAATTTCGATCGGGGTTGATCCCTTGACACTTCTGATACATCTAGCTATAGGGTCATAGTTTTGTGCAATCAGGGTCAACAAGTCTATATCCATGAATACACCATGGACCACAAGCTTCCCCACATCTAATTCCCAGATGCTATTTAAAGGGGCAAGGGAATGTCTCTAACCAAAACCTACTTTAAACAATCCTAAACCTAACATCCCTATTTGTGGATCCATTAACCAATTACCTTTGTCATATAGGCCATCCCCAAATCTTAGATGAGGGTTCTTTGGTACCAATTCTTTAGCCTTGGCCCCGACATTGGTAGGTATAGTTATTTGTTCCAAAAAATCATCACAAATATTCCTATCCTAGTAATTTAATTTTCCTGTTAACTCCCTTCTTGGTGCCATCTTGTTAATACAACTATATCAATTGAGGTTTGCACAGAACTCTAATGAAACAATTCACATAACAATCACTGACTTTTAGACTAGAATTAGCAAGAAAAAGCATAAAAAACCTGTTATTCACTTGAAGAAAACCACTCTACACCAATTCCTCTGCAACAGACTCATTGAAATGATGCCAACATTCAAGTTGATGCAGACCCTAATACTACAAGTTGTCATTGAATTTTAGAAATTAATCCCGCATGCTTCGACCATTACCTCATAATTGAATTCACAAATCGAATTCAAAAAATGCGCTCCAATGGATCATAAATTTTCTGAGTATTTCCTCTGTTTCATTGTTTTGCTATTTGTTGGTGTAAATAATTATTCATCATGGATATTATTACACTTACTTAAGTTTACTTAGGATAATGCATTTCATAGTAGTTTGGATATGAGACACTTGGGTGTTTGTGCCACATTGGGATTGTGTGTGTAGGAGAAATTCCACCTCTTATGGTGTTGATCTTGTTATTACACTATCATATCCACTTATTGTGGAGTGATAATTCCACCTTCGGTGGGTGATCCACCTCATGTGGAATATTATATTATTTCTCCTACCTACCCACACCTATTTCCTACCTACCCTTGTTTCTTATTGATCCACATGTCATATTTGTGTGCTCATACATATCCCTAGCCTTGCCTATATAAGCAGGCTCATCTACATTGTATGTAACAACTAAGATAATCCAGTTGATTATTGATCATTTTCTATTGATGAGAATACAGTTTATTCTTGTCCCATATTATGTCTCTATCTTGTACATTTCAATGACTTCTTGATCTTGGCAAAATCCAACATGGTATTAGAGCTATTGGAGTCTCATTGATTCGTCTTGAAGAGGCATTATTGCGACGTTAAGAGGCAGATCTGAGGAGCATCATCATTTGGAGGCGTCCTAGACCAGATCCGACCTCGCCATTGCGTCCGGAAGGCCGTTTCCATGAATTTTGGTTATAAAGTTGGCCTATTTTGGTGAGAAAATATTTTTCTCCATTTTTGCCTATATCGTACGGATTTTAAAAAAAATTTATATTATTTTCAGAAAAAAATTTCTCTGAAAATATTATTTTTCGAAAAAATTCGAAAAAAAAATCGAAAAAAAAATTGAAATTCGAAAAAATCAAAAAAATTGAAAAGAAAGCAAAAAAAAAATAAAAAAAAAAGAAAAGCTGTTTTTGGGGGGTCCGCAGCCCCCCTCGTACCGATCCCTTGCAGGTTGCAGGTTTGACTGGGCACCTACCGTACTCTGCACCCGCGTACACCTGCAGGCTCGCCGTACCCTCGTCCCCAACGCCGAAGTCTCACCGCGCACTTGCCACCTCCCGCGGTCCCTCGGCTCCCGGGCCCGCGCCTCCTCTACGGCAGCTCCCCTTGGCTCCTCTGCCAGAGCTTCTCCGGTTCCAGTGCCTCTTGCTGCCCGTCCTTGTCCGCCACTCGCTCCGCCCGGCACCCACCACCTGCGACGAACCTCCTCTGCTCGCCGCTCCTCGGCGCCCTCTGCCTCCCGCCACGCAGACAGACACATCAGCAACCTGCATAGTCCGCTCAGCCACGTGGCAGCACACGAGGACCTATTTCGTACGCCGTACAGTGACACATCATCGCACAGTCACCTCTGCCACGTCATCATTTCGTACAGTACGGAATATCCAGTCAGCCTGCCACGTAATATGTCCGTACGGTACGGACGCCCAGTCAGCCAGGCAGTGAAGTTTTGGCGACGGCCATACGGCCGTCAAATTTAACCTAGTGAATTGCTGACATCAGCGCCACATCAGCAGGGTTTGAAAATTTTTGGACCCCCTCTCATTTGCATTTTTGATTTTGCAGTTCAACTTCAAATGGCCATAACTTGCTCATTTTTGCTCCTTTTTGGGTGCAATTTTTTTTGAAATGGGCTAAAATTTCGTGCTCTCCACAGTGGTGAAAGAATTTTTTGATTTTGATGCATGGATTTTTCAGAAAATGCAGTTTTTGGTGACTGTCCCTGAGTAATCCCAGTTTTTGCAACTTCAGAGGCTTTGTTTGGGGTCATCCGACCTCCTTTTTAGGTGCCATTTTTTTTGAAAGTGCATATTTTTTCATCTACTTTCACATGATGCTATCAGATTGATGTCATTGCAAGTAGAAATTGTACTTTCAGATCTAGGCCTTTTTTGGCTCTCTTGGTACTTGTATATTTGCTTGAATCTCAGTTAGATTCATTGCACTATTGATTGAAGTCTCTTGTATCTCATTTGAGAAGTTGTAAAATTTGCATCATAAGCCCACTTTGCCTTGTTTTGCAAGTGGCTCATTGTAATCGCACTAAGTATAAAGTGCCAAAATCATCACTTTTGGGGGGGTACTTTGATTGATTGAATTTGGGGGGTGTCTCTTGTGCTTTTGTGCTCTTGTGTTCTTTCCTTTTTGCTGCTATGGGTTCTTCTAAGTTTCCTCTCTTAACTCCACATAATTATGCTACTTGGAAAATTGATGCATGGAGTAAACTTATGGAAAAAGGACTCACTCATTACATTGATGGAACTATTGTTGCTCCAGCTGATCCTAAGGCTGATCCAGTTGGTCACTTAGATTGGCTCACTAAAAATATCATGGCAATTGGTACCTTAAGAAAGTATGTATCAAAGGATCTCATATTTCATATTGAGAAATGTACTCTAATCAAGGATGCTTGGCAAAAGTTTCAAGACTTGTATGGTCAAGTTGATGAGATTAGGGGATATCAAATTGATAGTGATCTCACCATGTTAGATCCCAAGAACTTTGATACTATACAAGATTATGTCACTAAGGCAAATGAGTTGAGGGCACAACTCAAAGATTGTGGCATTGATAAAAAGGATACTCAATTGATATTCAACTTGATAGGGAAGCTTCCACAAGAATATGCAGCATTTGTTTCTAGTTTCCAAACTCATAGGATGACAATGGGTTCAAGCTACAAAATGCCTACATTTGATGCTTTCAATGAAATGTTGATGATGGAACAAACTAAGTTGATAAGCATGGGCATTCTTAAGACTTCTTCTAAGTCTCAAGCATTAGTAGCAAATCAAGGGAACAAAGGAAATCAAGGAAAGGACAACTCAAACAAGAAGAAATGGCAATCAAAGCCTAAGGACAAAGCACCATCTTCTCCACAACAAGGAGATTCATCTTCTTCCAAGAAAGATAATTCACCAAAGAGAGAGAGACCTACTTGTGCTTATTGTAAAAAGATTGGTCATGAGGAACATCATTGCCATACTAAGAAGATTGATGAGCTCACACATATCATCAAAAAGCATAACATTGATTTGCCTAAAGTCTACAAGAAGGATGATTCATCAACTTCCACTTCCTCACATTCAAAAGGAAAAGGGCAAGCATTCATGGCTTCTACAAGTGGAAAAACTCACTCTTTTGGAACAAGAAAAGGAAAAGCTCTATGTGCTACAACAAATCATACTTCAGAGAGATGGCTTCTAGATTCAGGGGCTTCTCATCATATGGCATCTTCACAATCTTTGTTCTCTACATTTGAGCCTTGCACCATGCCACAGATTTTGATGGGCAATCATACGTACATGGATGTGATTGGGAAAGGATCTATTGACATTGGGGATAACTCCTTCAATGATGTGTTGTGTGTACCCCACTTGACAAACAATCTCCTTTCTATCTATCAAATCACACATGGCGCAACTAAGAGAGTTGTGGAGTTCACACCTGACTCAGTTTTTATTAGAGACATGGAGACTAGAGCTATCATTGCGACTGGGGTGGTTGATCATGCATCTCGGTTATACTCCTTTTCAGATTTTGTTGATGATGATGATTTCACATTTGATGATTCTACACATGATGATCACACTTATTATGATGATTCAGATTTTGAGGAGAACTTTGGACACTTGAACATGGGGATTCTCACATGTAACCCAGTTCTTGAGTCTTGTACTTCATCTTCTCATATTGATATCACATCACCTATTGCACCTGATGATGCAGATAGTGCGACAGTTTTGCCTTCATGTGATTCAGTGCAGCAGGATATACATTGTCTTCCAGCTTTAGATTCATGGGATGATTACATGACAGATATTGCAGGTTTGTTTGTGGAATCCTACATTACAGATTTGGGAGACATCATTGATGACATACATCTTCTCTTTGATGAAGATGATCCTTCTTCTATTGTTGCGAGGGCACACTCTGACCCTCTTATTCATTCTCTACATGATCATTCTTTCGAGGTTGACATGATTGTGGATACTTATGTACAGTAGTTGGAGGAGGTCTCTTTATGCTTTGAGGAGACACATGAATCTTTGGATATTGTTCTACATTCATCTTCACTAGATGTTGGAGTTCCTTTTTCAGCAATATGGCACAGTTTACCATCTTTGGAAGGGGTATCTTTCAGCATCGACATGGGGACACTTGAGCAGTTTTCAGAGATTCCTTTCATCATGAGTTTTCTTCATACATCTTCCCTTCATGATTGGGGAGACTTCATGGATACACCTTTGGTTTTGTTTCTTCCTAAGGGGAGGAATGTTGTTCGACGTTCGTAGAGCAGTTTCTTCATACATTGAGCTTCTATCATTGGTGCAGATTCTTCATTGAGGGATGATCACAGTTTGACTTCTCTTCTTCTCTCATATGGGGGGGACTTTTTCCTCACATGGGGTTTTGTTCCTCACATTCTTCTTTGAGAGTTTTCTTGTATAGCTTTCCTCTCTCTTTTTGGGGGAGGGTTTTCTCCCATTGGGTTTTTCTCTCTTTCCCCACTTTGTGAGAGATTTCATTGCATTGGTTTGCATGCATTTGCATTTGTGCATGGGTACCTAACATGGCCTCGTAGCCGGGACCTATCTTGCATTGCTTAGTTGCATTGTAGACTTAAGTGCATTCCCCTAAGTTGCACTTAAGGGGGGGTGTTGGTGTAAATAATTATTCATCATGGATATTATTACACTTACTTAAGTTTACTTAGGATAATGCATTTCATAGTAGTTTGGATATGAGACACTTGGGTGTTTGTGCCACATTGGGATAGTGTGTGTAGGAGAAATTCCACCTCTTATGGTGTTGATCTTGTTATTACACTATCATATCCACTTATTGTGGAGTGATAATTCCACCTTCGGTGGGTGATCCACCTCATGTGGAATATTATAGTATTTCTCCTACCTACCCACACCTATTTCCTACCTACCCTTGTTTCTTATTGAGCCACATGTCATATTTGTGTGCTCATACATATCCTTAGCCTTGCCTATATAGGCAGGCTCATCTACATTGTATGTAACAACTAAGATAATCCAGTTGATTATTGATCATTTTCTATTGATGAGAATACAGTTTATTCTTATCCCATATTATGTCTCTATCTTGTACATTTCAATGACTTCTTGATCTTGGCAAAATCCAACACTATTTCACAAAGCTTAAAACCTCTGCACTTTTCTTTCGCAAAGCAACGACAACTGCTGGATCATGAGAACTTGCACTACCTTTACTCTATCCGGTCTTTCTATGTTAGTGACGGGCCCTACCTTCTTTTCATTACTTCACGGGCCTTAAACCTTCTATACTTTTCTTTCGTGAAGCAATGCTGACCATCAGATCATCAGTTACCTACTTGGTCTTTACTTCTACAATGACCATCAATCTTCTTAACTAACTGTGCACCACCTTGACAGCTAATGGTTTTTACCACTTCACAAAAGCTAAGCCATAAGCATCTTTGGGTTGCAAAACAATGACAACCGTTAGCTCAATCTTGAGACGTATACTATTTAATAGGCTTAGACCTTTTAAAGTGGGCCCTTTAACTTGGAGACCACTTGCTTTACTACATCACTGGTTAACAAATGCCACGTGGCAGTCTGCTATTTGCTCAGAAAATTCCACCGGGTTCCATTCTGAAGCCGCCATGTGTCTTACTTCACCACTCTCAACATAACTACCGATTGAACCAAGTGGGCCCTCAACTACCCTTCAGAGCCACGTGCACTTGATAGGTCACCATTACACTCCACAGAACAACCCATCTATCCTACCATGTCATTCATCGTGTGATTGCCACATCATTTCGCTATTTCATGAACATTAATCTCCGTTTGACTTGAGAATATGAATCCACGATAACCATTCCATTAACTTACTTAATTGGCCTTTAAAACTTATGACCTACCTGTCACTTGGGCCCACTGGCCCTTTCACTATTTCACAAAGCTTAAAACTCAAGTTACTTATCTTTGCGAAGAAATGACAACTGTTAGATCTTAGCAACTTGCTCATTTGTTACCCTTACGATGACACCCTCGCCCGGGCCCACCATCTTTTCACTACTTCATGAAAGGTAGAACACATGCATCTTTCGGTTGTGAATCAACGCAAGCCATTGCTTTTTTCTAAAACTGATCATCCTTTAACCAAAGGAGCCACTCGCCTTTGGGACCCACCAAGACTTTTGCAACTTCACAGAAGGTAAACCACATACATCATGGGCTAGCGAATGAACGTGAGCCATTGGATTCAAAAAAAGATACAAGTCTTTAATCTGATGGTTGATCCTCTGGTCGGGCCCGCCTAGCCTTTTCGCCATTTCATGAACATTAACCTGTTGGCAACTTTGCCTAGCAAAAGAACAACAACTGTAGGATTAACAATGAGTTGCACAATATTAAGGAGCTCGACAAACATTTAGAACAAGATATAGGTAAAGGTGCAAAGATCTAAAAATTAAGGGACCACCTAGGGGAAAAAAATAATGGGGGGACACTTTCATGATAAACCAACCCTTCTTTAAGTGGTAAAAGTAATGCAGAAATAGAACACAAGGGTTTTTTTGCAGCATAAGAAAAGGTTAAAACTCAAAAACCTTAAACCCTCTTTTGACCCAAGAAATTTAGAGGCAACAAGGCCATGCTAGACACACTTTTGCAGACTTCTGGCCAACTATGAGACAAGAATAGCCAATTTTTGAAGAGTGATAACATTCAAGCCTTCAGTGCTTGAAAATTATCATTTAGGTTTTTCTCCCTATTCTCTCCCATATTTCTCAGTAAATCTAACAGTTGTTTTCCTACTAGTATGTCAAAACCAAAATCTCTAGCACCAATATCGGGCACTTCTTTGGTTATGTACAACATCAAACAAACAAGTAAGTTTCCAAGTCTGAATGTTCCTTTCTTATCTCTTTTGATCTTACCCAAATTTTCTATCAACACATCTTTAAGCCATTCACATATATCTATCCTTGCATTATCATTGAACATATCATAGGCACTCTTGATACACAGGCTAGAAATTGAGTTTAACCTATTTGCATGTGTAGCCTTATAACCTAAGATCATATTGATTAATTTGACATTTATATCCTTCACATCGTTTACCCTTAGAGATCTCTTATCAAATGTTGCACCGGTTAGGTTTATCACTGTGTCATTTGAGACCTTCTTTGTTTTGTCCGGTCTATTACTCGTGGAGGGTAACCCTATTATGACTTTTACTACTTCTTTTGTGATTTTATGAACTGAGTCCAACCAGAAAAATTCACCATGAACTCTTCTTAACACAATCCTTATGATATCCTTGGGAAAATTTGGGATACTAAGAATTTTAGTGAAACCTAGGGTTTCTAATATCTTATGTTCAGGTTTGACATTTTTAGATTCATCACAAATCACTGTTTGATACATATTCTTAATTTCCTTATCACCTAGTTCATCAATATGACAATGTATATACATCCTAGGGTCTTCAGCGTATACTACTCCTTTAGGAATTTGAGAAAATGCACCTATGCTATCATCTTTCTTTGCAATTTCAGGAACAAGCTAGAATACGGGTCTAGGGTGCTTAATAAATTCAACAATAGTAGTGTTTGCAATAAAGTTAGGAGTGGATGAAGATGCCATAGCTATAAATACCTTAATCTACCTCAAGGATAAATGCTTTGATGGATTGCTTCACTTCTTCACTTGGAATACCTTCGCTTGGGAATTTTCGCACTCTCGAAGATTTGAATGCTAGGTGAAATGAAAATGGAGCCAAAAAACTTGCTTTATAATGTTATTTTCACCAACTACCACATTGAATGCTTGCTAGTTAAGTTACAACTTAACTCATCTGCTAGTATAAAAGTAATTTCAACTTCTCACCATCAACTGAGGGACTAATAACATGTTTTTCATTTGTTGCTAGACCCCCAAATGATTTTCCTTCAGTTAGATGAAGAGTCTCCTATCGGTGGAGTGTCACTCTATTCTACTGGTGGAGGATTATTCCCATCAACATTCTAATCTGACTTTCCAATCCATTGTTTTGAGAATTCTTGCTTTACCTCTTCAACCTTTTCTTTACCTTTCAAACTAGGACCTTTATTATTTGACGGTGATGACTTGCTTCTACAAAATTTTGCAATATGTCCAATCTTGTTACAAGCATAACAAGTCACATTGTTCTTCTAAATAGCTTTCCCATATCCTATGTCAGTTTGTGTTTTGCATTGGTTAGATAAGTGTCCAAATCTTCCACAAACATAACATCTTACATTCATTCTACAATTTTCTGAGTTATGACCAGTTTTGTTGCATTTAGAACATTGACCAATGGGTGTATTGGTGTTCTGATAATTTATAAATCTACACTAATTTTCTTTATGACCATACTTGTTACAGTTAAAGCATTTTCCATTAAATTTATAAGCATTAGGTTGCCTTACCAGTTTGCTATGATCATGTTTGTTTGTAGTACGGGAGCTTTCACCAACTTCAAAGCCAAGGCCATTTGTATCACCATTAGGTTTCTGATTCTTCAGCATGTCACTAAGTTCTTCTGAACTTTTCTTGACTTTCTCCTTGTGTTGATTTGCAGCAGCCAGTTCTCTTTCCAAGAATCCTTTCTATCTCATGAGTTCATTTTTGTCATTTTGTGTATCATTAGATCTGTCTTCAACTTATCATTTTCATGACTAAGTCTTGTGTTTTCATTTGTAGCATCATTTAGTCTTCTAGTCAAGTCTTCTTCATTTTTATTTCTATCTTCAATTTCTTTGTAAAATATCATAGTCATATCCTACATCTCATTCTTTGTTGTACTACTTTCTTGTCTTAGCTTGTTTACTAGATCATTAAGAGTTTCCTTTTTATCATTCTCATTCTGTATCTTTTCACAGAGTTCTCTTCTCTTGTTTCTTGCAATAGTAAGATTTCTTGAAGTGCTTGAATAATATCCTGAACAACCTTTAGATCATCTTCAACTTTGATATTCTTTACATTTTTTGCATCATAGTCTGTAAGAGTTGTTTCCAATTGTTTTCTTAAACTTTCCATCTCTACCAGTGTTAAGATCTTCCTCAAGTTGTTAGGCTTTGAAAATAGAGGACCAAGCTTTGATACCAATTGTTAGGATTCCCAAAGATACTGAGAGGGGGGGTGAATTAGTATCTAACTGGTATATAAATTTATTTGATTTAAAACATGAAAATTATATCAAAACTATGTACCGATAAACCAGAAATAATGCAATAAACAAGAATAATAACAAAAACATGAGAAGAACACCATAACATAGTATTTTAATGAGGAAACCCAGTGTGGGAAAAATGTCGGTGGGATTTGTGACCCACAATATTCGCTTACTAGCCAATAAGGGAATATTACTCTTACATTAGGGGCCTGCACATGCAGGAAGGGCAAGTGCCTAGAGCTCACTGCTCAAATACAAAAGAAGTCACATTTGACTTACAAAAATGGATTATACTAATCCAATGTCTTGTACTGTTTCAGATTAACATTTGCTATGCCAGATTTAGTACCAGTTTCTGCTCTACTATAACATAAACCCTTAACCAATATTTCACATATTAGGTCTTCTTATTCTACATCCTATTTCACACACTTCCTATTACTAAATGATCTCATACATATATGAGTCATATTACAACTCGCCATGTCGGCCTACAATGGTTTTACAATTAATTACAAAATACATTTTAAACAAAATTGAAGTCGGCCAAGGTGCAGGTATCCTTCCTTTCACTATCAATGTTCTGTATGCCGGTGTAGAGTCAATCTATCGATGTTGGTGTTGGCATCTTTGTGTTGTCGGTGTCATATGATTGCAAGGTTGCCATCAATGACAAAACCTTCAATCACCTACAATTTCTCACTGGAGTGTGCATTTGCCAACAAAGTAACTGTCTGATTGCAGGGTCTATGTGCCTATGTCCTTCTTCTTTCTTTTCTACAAACTACTTCTTCTTTGTCATCTTAGACTTGAGAATGAGGGCACAAAAAACTTCATCCTTCTCTGCAATCTCCTTCAAGAACTACTTTCCTTCTACCAACAATACTTTGGCATCTTTCCCCTTTGGTTCTATCTCATTCTCCATCAGAGGTAAAAGCTCTATCACCTTACCATCCTTGGTGATTGAATAGGTGTTTATAACCCCATCATGATAAGCCTTCAAATCAAAATTCTAGGGTCTCCCAAATAGGAGATGACATCCATCCATCTTGGCTATATCAAATAGCAGTCTATCCTTGTATGATCTAATCTAAAACTCTACCCAAGCCTGCTCTTCTACCACTGCTTGCTGACCTTGGGTGAGGCATGAGACCTTGTAGGGGTAAGGATTTGGAAACCTTCTTAGCTTAATCTTCTCTACCATTTGAAGTGACACAAAATTCTTAGTAGACCTGAAGTCTATCAAAACCTTGCATACCTTTCCTCCTGACTTGCAAGTAGTCTTGAAAAGAGACTTTCTTTGTGGGGGCTCCTTATTAGGTACCTTCATGGTGGTCACTGCTCTTATCATTAGAGCCTCTCCTCTTTCAAGGTAGCCATAGCTATCAGGAGCATTGAAACTTTGATAGGTGTTTGCACTTGTCACACTTTGGCAATCAAATTCCTGCACCAAGTTGCTCCTCCTTTCTCCCATGGAGCTTGTAGCCTTCTCCAGACACCTATTGGTCATGTACCCTTCTTGGTTGTAGTTGTCATATCTGGGAGGTCCTCTACCTTGGGATCTTCCTCTAAAGGGTGTTCTTCTACCCCTAAAGTTCCATCTTGGATTGTAGCCTCCTCCTTGGTTGTAACTACTCTCTCCTTTAGTGCCTTCTTGACTAGACTCACCTTGGTATCCAAAACCATTTCCTTTACCTCTAAAAGGGCTTCTTCCCCCTCTTTATTCTCTCCCTTTACCACTTCTATTTTTTTCCTTCCTTCTCTTTAGCTTCTCCTCCACCTTGAGTAACAAATGAAAGCATTTTTGGAGTGTCTCCGGGGTGTGGAGATTCAAATCTTCTTGGATGGAAAATCTCAGTTCATTGTGATATTTAAAAAGAAACACCCACTTTTTGATCCTCAATCACAAAAATAACTTCATGAGAGTGTGGGGGGTTTCAATTAACCTCTAATTCTAAGGTTACATGTCTAGACTCCACCATTATAATATTTTAGGATGACTATCCTAATTTTGTCTAAGGTAGTCACATAGAGATGCCTACCTAGTTTTGCATCATACTCTCCACAACTGAGCCTTCCCTACAAGAAACCATGAAAACCCTAGAATGAATTGAACAATCCTACACTCTAGCAAAGGAAATAATTTTGAGAGGAAGGAAATGCAAGATATGGCCATTTTTTGGTAAAACCCTAGCCAACCCCTTATTTTCTGGGTTGCAGCCATCAAATTGAAGGGCTCTCACTACTCACAAAAGATCAAATCCTTAGGCGATCATTAAAAAAAAGGTAATTCAACCCTCCATATTCTCCATGAGTTTTTTTGATAAATTCAATCCGTACAAGGACGTACAAACTCTAGAAATTCAGAATTTCTAGGAAAAACTCTATTTTTCAGTGTTTTATTGCCTTCAACTTTTCAATCCATAGTAACTCTAGTGTTGGGAATCATGTCTACAAGGCTTATATCCTTCCCCAAAAGTTTCCAACCAAATTTTGAAGAGGTTGGGAGCATTAAGAGGTTTACAACAACCAAAAGTGGAAAAGTTGCACTTTTGCTTGCAAAAGTTGCATTTTCAAAAGTTGCACTTTTTGACAAAGTTGTCAATTCACACCAATTTGGGATCCACACAACTTGGATCAACCAAACAACACCTACACACCCTAAAATCCTATCAAACATTAGAATAAACATCAATCTACCCCTTATACACATAATTATCCAAATTGGCTTATCAAGTTGCCTAATTTGTGACAATGGTTTACATGGTGGGGTCCCTATTAAATACATGAGAAGTTCACAAACAAAAGACATTCAAAATGATCCTAAGATCCTAATATTCATCATCGGATCCATGAATAGCTTGTTGAGGAGGTTCCCCTACACCATTATGACTTCATTTCTATGTATTAGACATTTATGATGTTATATGGACATGTCTTATATTGATGACTTTTGATGATCTGTGTGATGGATGATATGTTATAATTATTCAATGGATGGTATTTCTTGATGGACTTATATGTATTCAAGATTCTTATGTGATTTATATTATTTCATGATATATGATGGTGATACTAACCCTACTTCATGATGATATAAGATGTCTTTGTATTGGGTGATTGTCTTCGTGAAAGGGATGATGCCTTATCACTCATCGCGAGCATGGTAAGATGTTGCGATTCTCTTTCGCTTGCCTGCTACTATGATGTTGTATATATATGTTCTTTTGTGTTTATCGGTGGATGCAAGATTGTAGGTACCGAAGATCGACTCCACCTGGTCTCACAGGTCTGAGTGTGTCCTAATCCCAATTGCAATTGTTGGAGATGACTTGGTTTTCCCTCACCTACTCATGGTCTAGTATGTTCACCTTGTCAGTTGTGTCAGGTACAAGTGTTGTCCAGTCTTGAGTCGGTATCTCGTCCTATCTTTGTGCGGCTGCTTATGTTTGTGTGTATAATTTATCATGGATTGGATTAATTATCCTATGGTTGGATAATGTTTATTTCATTAATTAATTAATTAATTAATGTTGGCTAACAGTTATTAAAGTTATAAGTAATCAATTAAATAATGGATATTTGATTTATTATTATTCAATTTATTAATGTTTGATTTATTAATTAATTGATTGTTATTTATTTAACTGATTTATTGACTATTGTTTTATTTAATTAATTCTATACTTTTGATTTTAATTATTGTTGATTGATTTATTTTAATTTTTTTTAGATGTAGTTGTTAAGTTGATTTTTATTAATTAATAATTATAAAAGTATAAAGCCTATTTCTATTTCTACACTATTAAAAAGTAATAATATTATTATATTGCTTTTACTATGCATGAGAGGTGTGAAAAAATATAAAGTTAATCTTACCTACCCTCCTAATTGATTGGGTGAATTTGGAATAATAGGTAAGAAATATAATAAAATATTCTTACATTGGAACATACAAGATAGGTAAGAAATATTGATTTTTGGATTATTTTTATTGGTTGGGATTTTTGCATAGTTTGTTGTGTATTTTTCATTTATTTCAAATTTCTGGATGGCTGTTGGGTTACCAATCAGTAGGATTTTGATTGAAGCTTTGAGATTTTTGGATTGTGGAAGCTCTTCTTTAGTTTTCATCCTTGGATTTATGATCTCCAGGTTGGAGTTCTTCTTTCTTTTCTAGTTTTTTTGAAATTCCTCCTTCTCTGTGTCTTCCCATGAAAATGATTTATTTGTGACTATTGAATGGATGGGGAAAAGAAAGACATTGTAGTTTAAATACTTTGGAATAAATGAATGAAAAGGGAAATTACAGATTACTCCTTATGTTTGAGTGAGATTCTTGAGTTGATTTGTCTATAGTGGATAGTGGATAAATGCATATATGTATTTGCATTGTCTGTGTGTTGGTAGAATGTTCTTATTGGTATTAAATTGTTTATTTAGGTATTATACTCCTTATGAACTCCTTGTTGAGATAGGAGTTGTTTTCGTTGGTTTGAATGTGTCGGTAGCATTGTAAGAGCTCTTGAAGTTCACAATGAGTGTCCATGTAATGTTTCAGATATTTGTAGTTGTAATGGTGGGAAAATGGTGAATGATAGATCAAGAAGGAAACTACCCATTCCCTCAAAGAGAGATGAGAGTTTCTCTATTGATTACCATTCAAGAATTTTTCACCATGGTATATTAGAAAGAGGAGAGGATAATTCACTAGATTCAATCTCTCCACATGGAGATTGTAGATTGAATTTGGAATGAATTGGGAATGCTAAGTTGATCCCAAACAATCTCCCCCTTTGTCATTGATGCCAAAGGGGGAGTAGTGGTATGAGAAAAATCCAATAACTTAGGGATCATCTGCTTAGGGGGAGCATACATTTTTGGTAACAATTTTTGGACTTCAATTTTTGGATACACTTTTGAATTTTTCTCATGAGTGTTGCCATCAATGCAAAAGGGGGAGATTGTTGGCAAATGCACACTCCAATGAGACATTGTAAGTGATTGAAGGTTTTCTCATTGATGACAACCTTACAATCCTATGACACTGGCAAGGCAATCCACTAGCACCAGCAAAGTCAAATTCTTGACTAGCACACAAACCACCAGCACCGACAGTGACAGGAAGCATACCGACATAGAAGCCGACAGGAATTTTGTTTGTAATTTATTTTGTTTATTATTGTAAAATCATTGTAAGCTGACTTGGAAAATTGGAAAATGACTCATATATATAAGAGATCATTGTAGAACAATTATGTAAGCATGGAGGAATGTAATTAGGTGAAATAAGGCAGACCTATTATGTGAATTATAGGTTAAGGATTTATTGAAGAAGTAGAGCTATAAATCGGTACTAGATCTGGCATAGTAGATGCTATTTTGAAGTAGTACAAGACATTGGATCTATATAATCCATTTTGTAAGTTAGTGAGACTTCCCATTTTGTAATTGAGCAGTGATCTATAGGCACTTGGCCTTCCTACATGTGTAGGCCCCTCTTGTAGTAGTAATATTCTCTTATTGGCTAGTACATGAATATTGTGGGTCACAAATCCCACTGAGGTTTTTCCCACACTAGGTTTCCTCATTAAACTATTATGTTATGGTGTTTTTTTCATGTGGTTGCTTTTATCTTTGTTTATTGCATTACTTATTGTTTACCGATATACAATATTAATATATTCTACATGTTTTAAGTTAAGAAAATCTTATTACTGGTTAGATACTGATTCACCCCCCCTCTCGGTATTAGTGGGAATCCTAACAATCCCCTCTTCCTTGTTTGAAAAGGAAAGGAATTGATTGAATTATGTAGTGCAAAAGTGATAATGAAATAATTATAACTAGAGATTGGAATATGGGATGAAGTTATGCACCTGGATCTAGCAGTAAAATGTCAAGACAAAGTCACCCTGTGAATTTGAGGAAATGTTGCTTGGACCATGGAGGGAACGTACATAGTCCTCCAAAAACTCCATGAAACAAAAAGGCTTTTTCCATCTCTGCAAATAAAGCCCGAATATGAAAGTACAATTGTGCACCTGCAACCTACACACACAAAAAAGAGGAAAATGGGTTGGGATTTGGGGTTTGCCTTTAGGTCAAACCCCTATTTAGGAATTAACTAAGTAATTAAAGAAAGTACTTGCAAGTAGGTGTAAATGAAAGACTAAATTGTAAATCACCTCAAGGGAGGTTGTGGTAGAAATGTTGATAGAAATTCTTGTGTGGAATTGACTATTGAAATCAATCTCCTCTTCAATGGTTGAATCCTTGACTTGAATGCAACACCTAGCCTTTAAGGGGGACTTGAGAATGCTCAATGATGGAAAAGAATGCTTGAATGCTTGATCACTTGTGCACAGTTAAATCTCCCCAACTTAAACCTATCAAACTTATGCAATTGAGAGGATGAATGCCCCTTAAATACATGTTAGTGGATTTGATTTTCATCACAAGCCAACATTGGGAGAGTTTGCCACCCAATGCACAACCAACAATGCAACCCTAGGGAGGATCCTACACAAAATAGGGTGGGCATAGCCTGGGTGTAGTGCCCCTATCCTAGGAGAAAAATGGCACAACGCCCCTGTCGAAGGGGGGATAGTGGTGCCATGCCCCTATCCTACCCCTTTCACTAGGGCAGAGTGCAGATGGGGTGATGAGAGGCTAAGGAAGAAGCTATTTCTGCAAGCTGAGCAATCTTCGATCTCCAATCAGACTAGACAAGTCAAGCTTGCATGTGTGAGGACCCTAATGCAGTCAAAGATTTATAGGTTCACAATTTTATGAAACTACATTTAGCCCCCACTTTAGCAGGAGTATAAGCGTATGCCAATACTATCAGTAAAGTACAAGGAAACAAGATTGAAAGACTTTTACCATGTCAAGGAGGCAAGATGCGCCAAGCCTTCAGTGGACTTAGGATCTTAAGACTTCAATTGAAAAAGTAAAAAGGAATATTGATAACGAGAGAACCATGACTGTAAGTCGAAAAGTTGCCTTCACTATGAGTCATGAAAGAAAGGATACAAAAGATTACAAAGAGAAACAAGGTTCACTTAAATAATTCTAAGTATCACAAGAAGGAAAGTAGGAGAAAAGTGTATAGCCCCAGATTAAAGAGATCGCACACACCTTTATGGGGCCACACCTTTAAGGTAGGATACACCCAAGAGAGGGAAGGAAAGAGACCACATTATCACAAGGATTTAGCCCCCAATCAAGGTATAAACCCAAGGACAATAAACACAAAACATGAGGTAGTGTCAATTTCCTCGAGCTCAGTATGCTATATGATAACTCATGTATATCATGTATGTATATGTGCATATAATAATCGCCAATCCCCAAAGAAGGACACTACCTTAGAAGAAAGGGAAGAGAGGATGTCTTTTAAGTAAACATGAAAGAGACCAAGAAAATATCTCAATGCTTTGCATCGTCCCCAATTATACAATAAGAGAATAGTAGAAGAACATGGATACACATAGAAGAATGGTCACAAAAGAGAAAGAAAGGAGAGAGAGAAGATCTACAGTGCTAATATTGATAATCTAGCATGACATTTGCCTCTTGATCTTGCTGATCACTATTTCGTGAAGGTGAGCAACATGCTAGAGGAGTGATATTGAGCACAACAAATGGATCTATCATAAGATCCAAATAGGGACTATGCTCATGTTGTAAGTCACTTTGTTTGATTCTAGGAGCTAGGATTAGGGTTTTTGAAAACTGATCCGATAAATGTTTGTCCACATCAACATACTCATACTCACTATCAGAAGCATTATGAGTTTTATTACCATTATGAATAACATTTTCACCCATTTCTTCATCAAAGTTTAAAGAAAGAGAAGCAAGAACATGAATAGGAGTAAAACCATCACATGTTTTGTGCAACTTATGATTTGGAGATGTTGGTTTAACATCTTGCTTAGGAGAAAAGGGAATCATGTAAACTATTGGAGTTTGAGGAGATTGAGTATCTTGAGAGATATCTTCATGAGCTCAAACATGGAGTTTTTGTCGATGTTCTCTTCCACAATGATTCCATCGAGTCTTAGTGGAAGGCTGAGAAGGAGGCAGAACACTTGAAAAAGTAGGAATGTTTCTCTCCTTAACAGTGGAAGGTTTAGGTTGAGCTCTTTTTGGTTGAACAAGAGGAGAAGCCGGCCTCTTCTCTTGATAAGAGGAAGGAGGTGGAACTACACCATAGAAAGGAGGAATATTAGGTGTAGGAAGGAGACCAGGTCCATTATGAAGAGGAGGTATAGGTCTAACCTTAGGAAGAATATTTTTGTTCTCCTTAAGAGAAGGTAAAGTCACACCCATAGGAGTAGGTGGATGATATTTCTTAGGAGGGTGATTAGTTCTATATGAGAGGGGAAGAACCTCATCTTGAAGAATAATAGGAATCTCAAGTATTGGAGATCTAGGTTGACTTAAGAATAAGATCATATTGTTCTTCCATTTTTGATAAGATTGAAAAAGAGCATCACTCCTTAATTAAAGAGATTGAAATTGTTTAGGCTAAAAGAAATCAATAGGAACACTGGGGCTTCTTTCAGATGGATAAAATAAGATATGGTTCATGGTTATGATTTCTCCATTGTGAGAAAATTTGAGACACTTATGGATCGAATAAGCAATAGCATTCATGGAAGATAGCCAAGGATATCCCAACTGCACACAATTTCTCAGAAGAAGGTAAGATAACAAAGTCAACATCCATGGATTTAGCATGAACCTCAATAGAAAGGGTAATAGAACCAATGGTAGGACAAGAGAAACCATCAAATAACTTCACAATCACATTAGAAGCATCATATAGTGGTTTATGCAATCATAAAATGAAATTATACTCTTCAGTTATGACATTAACCATGCAAGAGGGATCAATCAGGGCACCATGGCAAGGGATATCCTTAACCTTTGCAACTATGTATAAAGGGCCATTGGGTGCTCTAATGGTATCTCTAGTGTCAAATTTAATACAAGGATCCTAAGGAATATCCCATGTTTCTACCATATTAACCAATTTTGGAGCCATAAAGGTGAATTCTTCAAAAGAAAGAGAATTAGGCACAATCTCAATAATGTTAAAGGTATGAGATGGCAAGGGATTAGTGAAAATATTAAGATTTTGATTAGGAAGAGAAACTAATTTATTCCCTTTCTCATTCACACTTGCCATATATATAGTGTATATAGGAATTTGGAATTCATCAAAGCAAATAGAAAATTAGACTAGCTCAATCACGAAAACTAAATTGCAATGATAAGAAATCCTAAAAACATTCAATATAGATATGAAAACAAGACATTCAAACCAAATGAAAACCATTACAAAAGTGAATATCTCCTCCATAACTCTCCATTGTCCTTCTTTCTCCTTCAAATTGCTTTGTTTGTGGATCTCACCTACAAAAAGCAAGATGAAATGGCAGCATAAGGATACTAGAAGCGTGATTGATTCTCTGAAAAATGTGATTAGATTTGATAATGTGATTAATTCCTCCTTTGATTGAAGAAACTCATCCAATTTATAGACAAATTGGAGAGATGACAAGATTAGCATGAAGAGATTTGAAAGGAAATTTCAAATCAAGAATGACAAATATGACAAATTATGACAAAATTGACATTTTCTATGCAAGATTGATTGATTGACAAATAATGACAAAATTGATGAGATTACTATGCAAAATTGATTGATTGACAAATTATGACAAAATTGACAAGATTGCCATGTCATTCCCATGAAATTAGGGGAAATATTAGAAAAATAGGAGAAATAGAAAATTAGGTTTAAAATGATGAATTGGAAATTAGGAAATTAGAAATTGATGAAAATTAGGTAAATTAATTAATAATTTTTCATTCATTAATTAATTCACAAAAAGAGGGGGAATTAATTAGCCAATTAAATAAATATTTAATTGTGACAAGAAGACTTAGGATAAATAAATAAATTATTTAACCTAGAGGGAAAATGACAAACAAGATTAAATGATTAAATCATGAAACCCTAGAAGATGAATTAGAGATGCAAGGACAACAATTAGGTCTTGACAAAAGATAACTGATGTAGGTTCGATCATGATTTTGATTGACAAAGGACCAAGGCTGATAAATGATTGAGATTGATAAAGAGATCAAATTGACAGGTGCCAATTGACGAGGAACAATGACTAATTGATCCAAATTGACATGATTGAAAAGGACAACGATCGATGACAAATTGATAAGGATCAATGACAAATCGATCACAAAATGACAAAATTAACAAGGATGAGGATCGATGACAAATTGATCGCAAGATGAAAAGATTTGACAAGGATGAGGATCGATCAAAATCATGACTAAAGATTGTTATTGACAAGACCTAATTCGAAAGCGAGAAAAAAAAGGAATGTAGAAGAAGGACTCGATGCTCGCAAATGATAAAGACCAAGTATGTAATGTAGAAGAAATGTTAATGCGATGCAAAAATCCTAAAATAAGGCAATGTGAAAATGTTAAAGTGTGACTCCGCAAGCGTTGACCATTTTTAGATGTCTACATTTTGCCCCTCTTTGAGACAATGCGATTTTAACCGTTGTTTCAAAGAACAATAATGAAAATCCCCCAGACAATAACAATGACATATGCATGCCCCCTCAAGGAATTGGATGGAAAAATACAAAAAAGAGGCCAATTGATCGATAAGAATGACAAAAAATGATAGGTTCGAATGGATTAAAAATCAAAGGTCGGATGCACAAATGACAAGTAGTGGAAGGTGAAAAAGACTGCGACTAGACTGACGAAACAAATGTTAGTAAGAAGAAATTAGACAGAGGATAGTTAGAGATGAAGGAAAACTTGCTTTCACAAATGCACATAAGTAGGTGAGAACCTTTATTTAATGTAGCAAAGCGGATGCAGAGCATCATTGCATTGAAGGCCAGAGTTGAAACGCAACCCCTTTTACAAAAGATAGACACATCGCACACAAGGAATGAGTGAAGCATCCTAGGGTGCATACATCAAGGGTCGAGGTATGTGCGGTGTTCACAAAGTGAACATACTTATCATAGACACCCAATGATATAGTTGCCCCGGTTTGTGACAAACATTCCACAAACAGCAAACACAACGAAGAAAAGAAAAAGGGACCATGAACCATCCCGGTCACTCTAAATCACTTAGTGACATCCTCGAGCAACATAGGAACATGATTGAAGCCAAAGATAAATCAGTAAAAATATAAGACTCACAAATTTGACCAAGTCAAACAAACATTCTGATCATCATTGTCAAAAGTGGAACACAAGAATGATCATGTTGTCTAGTTTCAGGGAATGTGGTACCCCATCTAAGATAGGACACAGTCTAGTTTCGAGTACACCACACCCTATATAAGACCCATGATAATAGTGGCAAGGCCAAATGATATTGATGTTGATTGATGGATATGACAAGTTTAATCAATTTGAATGTCTGGTTTGATCAAAAAGTTCAACTGTTAATGCATGATTTCATTAAAGCGTAGTGTTGATTGATTGTCATTGGACGTATGCCCAGCGATCTATCTATGCACAAAAGGGACCATTTATTGATAGAATGCAAAATGCCAAAGGAATTGTTTTTGGATTTTGATGTTTTGAATTTTTTTTTGTTCATTTTTTCAGGACTTTATTCAATTTTTAGGAATTTTTTTAGGACATTATTTGATTTTTTTTAATTTCTTTTTCAGGACATTATTTGATTTTTAGGGTTTTTGATTATTTCAGGGCATTTTTCAATTTGAAAGCTCCAGTAATTGATCATGACAAGGGGCATGCACCTAATGAACAATTGAAAGACATCTACAGTGACCAAGAATGAAACACATACACAAGGACTGGAACCTGAGTATGCAAGACAATGATGTTGACCAATCACAGGCCTGGAATAGAACATTGGGTTAGGACAAGGATCTGCAGGGGGAAGGTATAGCTAGGGGTCATGATAGATGATGGAGCAATAATCTTTTACACATGGTGCCTGTTTGCCAGGTTTTCACCATGGTACTTGCCCAAAGCGTCTATTTGCCAGGCTTTCACCAGTGGATGAATTATTTTTGCTTTACTTTTTTTTCTTTTATCTATTTTTTTTTTAACTTGTTTTTTTGTATTTTGACATTTTCAATAGAAGATGGACACATGATAGGGGATGGAAGAAGGACTCAAGCATCTTTTTGTTTGGATAGTAACCTTGAAAAAAATGGACCATGACCTTTAAAAGCATGCTCACAGACGTTGGTAGGATAAGGACATGGAAAATAAGATGAAACTAAGGCAAGCATTTATGCAAAGGATGGGATTAAAGGGATCGAAGGATGGAAAATATCCATTGGATAATGGATAGGGTATTGGAAGAATTGGGCTTGAGTGGATGGGAATGTTGGCAAGATCGACATTGGCACACACCTTGAGTGGTGATGGACTGATGGAGGAAAAATGTATTTTGGATATTGAGATTTTGATGAAGGAAAGGCTATGGATTTTGGGACATAAGGGCCCAAAACGGATGAAGAAGGTGATGGAGGAAAAAATTTGAGAGGGTTGGATGTTTCTTTAGGCTTTTGTGTTTCAAGAAGCCGGTTAGGGATCCACATGGTTTTTGATTTTTCATGCTTTTATGGTTCCTTGGAGTGCATTGCTTGCACAAGGGATTTAGGAACCCATATATATTTTGACTTTTCTTTGTTTTTCTCAGTGGGCCTTTGTGGACTTTTGGATATTTCTTTTTCTTTATAGATCATATTGTTCTTTGTTTTGACATGTCGATTATATTAGACATGTTGATCCTTGAATACATGTGGATTTCTAGACTTATGACTTTTATACATGGCATCCAAATTGCTTGAATGGGGAAAGGAATGCATGGATGGATAGGAATGAAGTGGAGTTCTTTTGGATGACTGGAAGGTTCTCAAAGATGTGTGCCTTTTCTAACCTTGAATAGAGGAGGAAGGGATATAAGGACCTAAGATGGATGGAAAGTATGATGGGGAAGGTGTATGTTTTGATTTTGATGGAGGGATACCAACGTCTTAAGAGTGAGTTGTGTAGACATGACCCTTAATATTTTCTTTGATATGGAGTGGTTCTTTCTTATGGAGATCTACTCCTTTGCCTTTATCAATATCTTGACTTGTAGGATACTCTTTTCTTTGGGAAGAAGACGTGAGTCCATTATGAGGTGGATACGATATGAGAGAAATAATGAGATCTTGAAGTGTATCGGATTGCACCAAAGTCGAAGAACCCATTATGCATGTCGAGGGTTCATGAACATCTTCCACTGATATGTTAGAATCATGAGGGGGATTAGGATCATGAGGGGGACTAGGATTGTGTAGTGGACATGGTTCAATGACAGGCTCTTCAAGAGATGGAATGGGAGAAATAATGGGATCATCAAAAGAAATGCGATCTTGGAGTGTATATGGAGCATTAAGACATGGATATGGAGGAACAAAAGGATCTTGTGGAGGATTTAAAGGAATAATTTGATCTTGACATGGAAGAGGACCATTGGATAGAGTAGGAAGGGTGTTTAACACTTCATTTTGAGTAGGACCATTTGAAAAGCTGGAAGAGGCATCATGATCTTGCTTAGGAAGTGGATTAGGAATAGGATTTGGAAGGATGCTTCTCTCTTGAGATGGAAGGGGATCATCTTGGAAGAAATAGAAAGGTACAAGGGGATCATCATGGGATTATAGGGAGGTAAGATCTTTTTCAACCATTGGATGGGATTGGAGAGTTTTGGTGTCTTGATCTTGATTTATGATAGAACTCATTTCTCCATTTTTCAAATTATCCTCTTGACATGGAGCCACTTCTAAGGAAGGGGTAGTGTTTGCGATATGCATGGGGGATCATTGGAAGGTGTTCATGTTTTTGCATGATGGTGAATCATTTTGGATGGGGCCTTCTAGAGTGGGTATGATTGGAATTGGTAGCCTTGGTTGATATTGCAATTGAGGGTGTTGTTGATATTGCACGGACATCAATTATGGTTGTGAAGTATGATAACTTGTTTGTCTTGGCACATATTGAGGCACATGTTGTTGTTGATGCTGATGAATCAGAATTTGCTAACTTTGTGCCAATTGTTGTTGTCTTGATGTAAATCCCATCATTTGCAAAAAACTTTTCTTTGTGAAGTTTCTTTTGTTTCTCTTTTAGATGAGGTATGGCACTTGCATTGACCTGTTGTGTTGTTTGTCCAATCCATCATGGTGGTTGAAAGTTTGAATTGACTTGTAATGGTGTGGAAGACGTTGCCACTTGTTGTTGAATGTGATATTATTGTTGTTGTGCATTGCTTGTTTGCACATTTGCTTGTGCCTTTTGTGTATTACTCAATTGTTGCAACATTTGTTGTTGGTGTAAACCACTCTTTGTGGCTCTTTGTGTTGCCATTATCGAAGGATTTGTCATAATATTTTGCATAACAGGTACTTAAGTATTTGGCAAATATATTGAACTTAATGCGACATACGAACTTTGTTGCATTGTGGAATTGTTTTGGACATTGGTAAGATTAGGCATTCCAGTCGTAAAGCTTTCTTGCATCTTACATTTTTATCCACTTATAATTATTTGAGGAATCATTTCTTGTTGAGGGACAGCTATCAATATTTGTGTGGCCCTCATTTGATCTTGTGTTAAAGGTGTTGTATTAAACAACAGATTGTTTATTGTTTCAAATGGTGACTTTTGAGGAATAGTCACTGTCAGCGTTTTTGAAGCACGTTTACTCATCAAGGTGTGTTGAGTTTCTTGTTGCACATTTTCTTCATTTGGATGTGGAGAGAAACTTAATAGCTCACTGCCTTTTTGTTTTTGCACATTGATTTGCTCACTTGAGGAAGTCACATTACTCATCATGTCAAGATATTTATGTGGGAACATCTTAAAGACCTTGTTCAAGAATTTATCCATCTTTTTTGTCAACTTCGGATCTTTAAGGAACTTATCAACATCATCAGAAGCATCAGAATCTGATGAATAATCTAGTAAAACATTTGGATTTATTTCTTATTGAACACCTTGATCTGAACCAAATCCTTGTGAAAGAGTTTGTTCCTCATGTAATGTTTAAATTTCATGTTGTAGGTTTGGCTGATTTTAGTCGAAAGGTTCCTTTTCTCTTGGTGTTGGTGGAACACTCCCATATCCTAGTTTCATGGGTACAAACACTAGTTCATATAATGGAGGTGGTCCAAGTTGAACCATTCTATATGGTGGTAATGATGTGTTTGACAAACCTTCATTGTGTAATGATTGACTAGATTGAAACTATGAGTTTGATACGTTGTCCATGGGTTGATATATTGGTTCACCCATCTTCTTAGACTTTGACCTTGTTTCAATAGGCATGTCACTATGCAAATGCAATATTTTTTGGGGGATTTTTTTTTATTTTAAAAGGATGATGTATGATATGCGACTAAATGTAACCTAAGTAGATGAAAATGCAATCTATGGCAAGAATGCAACCTATGTTTTTGTTGTTCTTTCAAGATTTTGACAAACTCATGAATGCAATTCTAAAAATGAGACCCTTAGGAAATTGAAATGATGTCTAGACCTCAAAGGACAAAAGGACCAAGTGACAAAAGGACAAAATGATAATGTCTCCCCTATGTGCTTGGATACTAAGCTAGGTTTGACCAAATGACATTGATGACAAAAAGACAAAAGTTTGATAAGGTCTAGACTTCCTAACAATGACTTAGGGTTTATCAAAGATTTGGATTTCTCAAGTATGACACTATATGCAAAGGGACAATTACTATGCAAATGACCTTAATATGATATGATAATGACCTAAGCTTAATGAAGAGACCTAGGGTATGCAAATGTGACCTAATGTTATGAGGACAAAGATGCAAATGCAAATGTATGACAATTTCAAACTAAGACAAAACCTAAGGTTAAATTATGAAATGGTATTACTCTAATGCAAGAGGACACATGCAAATGGATGACCCTTATTGATATGCAAAGGAGTATGACCCAGGTGAAACCTAACCTTGGTACTTGACAATGACTTTGCAAAATGCAAACCTAGGATGAACCTAATGTAGGACATGCAATATGACACTTAAGTGAGGACCTAATAGTGACATGCAAGGGGACACCTAAATGAGAACCTAATAAGGACATGCAAATAGACACCTAAATGAAATGGACCAAGTGGAATGCAAGAATGATACTCTAAGACCTAAGTATGGACAATGAAGGACCTAAATCTAAATGACATGAATGTTGAGACAAGATTTCAAAAAATGTTTGACAACCATGTTCAAATTTTGGATGAATACTTGGACAAATTTGGACCTTTGTTTGGATTGTGTTTTGAGTTGAATGTTGTTGATTCTGAAAATCCAAGTTGATTATGAGCACTTTTGAAAGCTTGTTTTTAATTTAACCTTTTACAATCACGAAAAACAAAATGTTTGTTTGACTTTGACTCAAAACAATCAAGCACATTTACAACAAATCCTATGGTTGGCAAGGGCAATATTTGTTGAATCCTCTAACCATAAAATACAACACTTAGCCAGATAGCTAGACACTTGGTAGCACTGGCTCCCCCTTATAGTGCACTCACTTCTCAGGCATACCAAGCTTTGAGTTCAAGGGGCATCACTTCCCAAGAACTTGCCGTCTCTAACTAAGGAGTACATGAGAGGTGTCTTTGGCATGCGTGTATCACAATGCTTGAGCCAATAGATAGAAGGATTTTGGCTTCTAAAAACAAAAGGTTCTAGTTAAGGCATCCGTTCGGGTGGGTATTGATCCGGCAAATAAATCATCACAATACCATTCCAGCACCCATTATCTACAACTTTCATTGCATCCACAGTTATTTAGAGTGGTTCGAAAGAGCTTGGCTTTAGCCCATCACCACTTAGGGTCGTTCCCTCTCACCAATGCTTGTGCGAAGTGCCAGGAAAATCAAGAGGCAGGCCCAATTCTAAGGGTTAAAGCATGAAATAAAACTAAAAGCAAACAAAGCATGCATGGTGTTCATTAACTTTTAAGAAATTAAATGTGCAACTACTTTAAAAATCACATGCAAGATGTTTTAATAAAAGTCTTTGACCGTGTCCTGCATAAGATTTGTTAGTAGTTGTATTTTTAGTCTTCGTCACACGTAACGCCAAGATGCTTCCTGGAGAATTAGTACCAAAGAAAAAACAAAATACAAGAAACAAAATGAAAACAAAGTAATTTGCAAGTAAAAACACTAGTTTCACCTCTATTTCTGGCCTTACATAGGCACAACATGTCTGAACATAGGCACAGAATGCCTTGACACAGGCCCAGAATGCCTTGACATAGGCACAGATCTCTTTGACACAGGCACAGATCTCTCTGACATAGGCGGAGGATGCCCTGACACAGGCACAGAATGATTTGACATAGGTGTAGAAGTGTCCAGAAAGCTTTGAGTCACCCTATTTCTTGGGTTTTTCACCTGTAAATCAGCTCAAAAGCACTCAAAAACATGGTTAAATGGTAGCATAAGGATACTAGAAGTGTGATTAATTCTCTGAAAAATGTGATTAGACTCGATAATGTGATTAATTCCTCCTTTGATTTAAGAAACTCATCTAGTTTATAGACAAATTGGAGAGATGACAAGATTAGCATGAAGAGATTTGAAAGGAAATTTCAAATCAAGAATGACAAATATGACAAATTATGACAAAATTGACATTTTCTATGCAAGATTGATTGATTGACAAATTATGACAAAATTGACAAGATTACTATGCAAAATTGATTGATTGACAAATTATGACAAAATTGACAAGATTGCCATGTCATTCCCATGAAATTAGGGGAAATATTAGAAAAATAGGAGAAATAGAAAATTAGGTTTAAAAATGATGAATTGGAAATTAGGAAATTAGAAATTGATGAAAATTAGGTAAATTAATTAATAATTTTTCATTCATTAATTAATTCACAAAAAGAGGGGGAATTAATTAGCCAATTAAATAAATATTTAATTGTGACAAGAAGACTTAGGATAAATAAATAAATTATTTAACCTAGAGGGAAAATGACAAACAAGATTAAATGAATAAATCATAAAATCCTAGAAGATGAATTAGAGATGCAAGGATGACAATTAGGTCTTGACAAAAGATAATTGATGTAGGTTCGATCATGATTTTGATTAACAAAGGACCAATGCTGATAAATGATTGTGATTGATAAAGAGATCAAATTGATAGGCACCAATTGACAAGGAACAATGACTAATTGATCTAAACTGACACGATTGAAATAGACAACAATTGATGACAAATCGATCACAAAATGACAAAATTAACAAGGATGAGGATCAATGACAAATCGATCACAAGATGACAAGCTTTGAAAAGGATGAGGATCGATCAAAATCATGACTGAAGATTGTTATCGATAAGACCTAATTCAAAAGTGAGAAAAACAAGGAATGAAGAAGAAGGACTCAATGCTTGCAAATGATAAAGACCAAGTACATAACATAGAAAAAATGTTAATGCGATGCAAAAACCCTAAAGTAAGGCAATGCGCAAATATTAAAGTATGACTCCGCAAGCGTTGACCATTTTAGATGTCTACATATAGTATTATTATCAATCAAGTCCTGAACATTTTTTTTGAATGCAAAACATTTCTAAGTATCATGACCAGGTTGACGATGAAATTGGCAAAAGGATTTGTTATCAAATAAGGAGATGCAAGTTTGGAAGGATCAATTTGTTTTATAGGAGGAAGTTTGATAACATTTCTTTGCAACAACTAAGACATAATACTATGTAAAGATTCATTTAAAGGAGCAAACTATCTTTCTCTTTGGAAAAATTTAGAAATAGAAGGCACACTTGTTGTAACATTCACATGGTTGTTGTTGATTGGATCATTGAACTTGATGAAGATTTTTTTTGGTTTGTACTTCACAAATGGTTGTTGAACACTCTCCCTCTTATCACTTAGATCCATAAGACTGGATTGCTCCATTTGACTCACATACAGTTGATAATTATGGAGTGTTGCGCAAAACTATGAAAAGGAAGTAAACTCAGACAAAAGAAGCTTTTCCCTAATATCTTTTTTCAAATTAGAGATAAAAATTATTTCAATATCATTATCAGGTACATGAAAAGAAATTTGAGCAAACAAATGCTTATATCTAACAATGAAATCAATCACTTTTTCTTTAACACCTTGTTTAAAATGCATTAAATCAGTTAAAGTGATTTTAGGATGAATTTTGTTTTGAAATTATTGGATGAAAGAATTTGCTAGTCATTGAAAAGAAGTGATAGAATAAGAAGGCAGAGAGCAATACCATTGTAAGGCCTTATCACTTAGTGTTATTGTAAATAATTTTTCAAGCAATAGTTGATCATAAACAAAATCAGTTCACAAGGTTTGAAATGTTTTGACATGCGTAAGAGGATCACCTTTTCCATTATAGAGTTCCTATTGAGGGATCTCAACATGTTTAGGTGGCATGACTTTAACAATATCAAGAGAAAGTGGGTTCGCAACATCAATGGTGGGCAAAATAAACATGGATTAACTCATAGAAGTAATTTGTTGTTGTAAGGAAGACATGGTTTGAGCAAGATTGTTGATTTTCATTTCGGTGGAATAATTGATGTTAGACATGGGTGGTTGGGTTGAAAGCCATCACATGGATCCTAAACCCATCAATCTTGACCCTTCACAAGTTCACTCAATCTTAACCATTCAATCAACATTTTTCCCTATAAAAGGACCTCATTCCCCAACAAAAAGAGGCATGAGAGAGCATTAGAGAATTGTTATTATGGTGGATTTTACATAGACATTAGGAGCTTTCTCATAGAAAACCCTTTTACACTTGCATAGAATTTGTTTAACATCTACAACCATCTTGAATCTCCATATGGAATCCATGAATAGTGCTAAAAGTTGAGAGCTACACTCATTTGGGACTTGGAGAGGGGAGAAATAAGGGAGAAGCATCAAAAGGTTGTTAGACAATTCAAATAACTGGAAGACAATTGAGAGGGGGATTGAATCAGTTGTCACAGATTACAAGAACCATTAGCCATTTAAACTTTAATACCAGAATCTAAATATCAATATCGGAAAAAAAATTAAACCAATTAAGCATAAAAAATAATCACAGAATAGAAGTCATCCACATAACACCAAGATTTGTATGTCGAAAACCTGGTAAAGGGAAAAACCATGGTGGGAAGCCTACCAACAGTCAGATAATACTTCTACAGTAAGTATGTAAATTAAAATTAAGGGGCTTGCACTTGTAGGAAGACAAACAACCTAGAGCACACTGCTCATCACAAAAGGAGTCTTACCAACTACATAAAATTCTAGACTACAATCCAGAGAAGTGTTGAACTACAAAATATAGCATCTCCAATGATTGACTAAATACTGGAGGACTAAATCCTCTTACATAAAACTTATTCAATCTCCAATGATTTACTAACTCCTCTACCCCAATGATATTACATTACTCAGACATTGCATTCCTTGACCATTACCTCTTACAATAACCATGATAATCTACAATGAGATCTTATATCTATTTATACAAACCCTCAACCATAAACAATCAGGTCGGCCACCAAATAATAAACCAATTGCATAATTACAAACCATGTTAGCCTAAGACCAAACAAATAATATCAACACATAAGACATCTTAGAAATACATAAATATTCTTATCCACACATTACAATAAAGCCAGTCCATAACCTAGATCAACCGGGACCAATTATAGGTCCATATGCCACAATAATGATCTCCATCTGCTAAGTCTCGAACATGATCACCAATAGCATCCTGAAAATCCATCAGAACCTTCACCAATACCACTTATGCAATTCACCAAAGATATCTATCAAAATCTCTACTAGTGAAACCCTCACTGGAACCACAAACCAAGCTTCTAAGCAAGCAGGATATCAAGTGATCACCAGACCAAAACCAACTGACCAAATATGAGTATGGGTATCATGAACAAGACAATTCCATCACCATATTATACTAGATCCTAACAGATCATGCTAAATCCAAGTTAACCATAAACCACTTAACATATGGGGACTAGAAGGGTGCTGGTAAATGATCCAAATAGCTAGTGTTTGTTGGCAAACACACACTCCAATGAGACATTGTAGGTGATTGAGGTTTTGTCATTGATAGCAACCTTACAATCCTATGACACCTGCAAGGCAATCAATAAGCACTAGCAAGATCAGACTCTACACCAGCACATAGACCACCGGCACCGACAGTGAAAGGAAGCATACTGACATAGAAGCCGACAAGAATTTTGTTGTTAATTTATTTTGTTTATCATTGTAAAAACTTTGTAAGCCGACTTGGCAAGTTGTAAAATGACTCTTATATAAGAGAGTTCATCGTAGAACATTGTAAGAAGATAGATGTAAGCATGGATAAATATACATAGGTGAAATAAGGCAGACCTATTATGCGAATTATAGGTTAAGGGTTTATGTAAGAAGCAGAGCTATAAATCGGTACTGGATCTAGCATAGTAGATGCTATTTTGAAGTAGTACAAGACATAGGATTTATATAATCCATTTTGTAAGTCAGTGAGACTTCTATTTTGAGCAGTGAGCTCTAGGCACTTGGCCTTCCTACATGTGTAGGCCCCTCTTGTAGTAGTAATATTCTCTTACTAGCTAGTAAGTGAATATTGTGGGTCACAAATCCCACTGAGGTTTTTCCCACACTGAGTTTCCTCATTAAACTACTGTGTTATGGTGTGTTTTTCATGTGGTTGTTTCTATCTCTATTTATTGCATTACTTTTTGTTTACCAGTACACAATTTTAAATTGTTCTACATGTTTTAAGTTAAGAAAATCTTCAAACCGGTTAGATATTGATTCACACCACCCTTCTTAGTATCTGTGGGAATCCTAACAATTGGTATTAGAGCCTATTCCTCTATCTTCAGAAGCCTAACAACTTGAGGAAGATCTTGACACCGGTAGAGATGGAAAATCTAATGAAGCAACTAGAAGCAGCTCTCTTAGACTATGATACAGAAAAGTTGAAAAATATCAAACTTGAAGATGATCTAAAGGCAGCTCAGGATATTATTCAAGCACTTCAAGAGAATTTTACCATTGCAAGAAATAAGAGAAGAGAGCTATGTGAAAAGATGCAAAATGAGAATGATGAAAAGGAATCTCTTAATGATCAGATATGCAAGCTCAAACAAGAGTTCATGAAAATGAAGAATGAAATGTAGGATATGACTATGAGATTTTGTAAGGAAATTGAAGATAGAAAGAAGAATGAAGAAGATTTGACTAGAAGACTAAGTGATGTAGGAAATGAGAACACAAGAATTAGCTATGAAAATGATTTGTTGAAGATAGATCTAATGCATACACAAAATGACTCCAATGAACTTATGAGGCAAAAAGAGATCTTAGAAAGAGAACTGGATATTGCAAATCAACACAAAGAAAAATTCAAGAAAAGCTCAGAAGAACTTGGTGACTTATTGAAGATTCAGAAACCTAATGGTGACACTTGTGGAATTGGTTTTGAAATTGGTGAAAGCTCTGGTACTGCAAACACACAGGATCATAGAAAACTGGTAGGACAACCTATGGCTTATAAATTCAATGGAAAATGCTTTAATTGTAATAAGTATGGTCATAGAGAAAATCAATGTAGATCTAGAAATTATTAGAATATCAACACACCCACCGGTCAATGTTCAAAATGCAACAAAGTTGGTCATAACTCTGAAAATTGTAGAATGAATGTAAGATCTTATGTTTGTGGAAGATTTCGACACTTATCTAATCAATGTAGAACACAAATCGGCATAGGATATGGAAAGGCTATTCTAAAAAATAATGTGACTTGTTATGCATGTAACAAAATTGGACATATTGCTCTATTTTGTAGAAGCAAGTCCTCACCAGTAAAAAACAAAGGTCCTAGTTTGAAAGGAAAAGAAAAAGTTGAAGAAATTAAGCATGAATTTTCAAAATAATGGATCAGGAAATCAGAAATGAATGTTGACAGGAATACTCCTCCACCGACAGAACATAGTATCACTCCACCAGTAGGAGACTCTTCATCTAATTAAAGAAAATTCCCTTGAGGGTTTGGCAATCAAATGAGAAATATGCTATTATTCCCTCGGTTGATGGTAAGAAGTTCAAATTACTTCTATACCGGCAGACAAAGTTAAGTGATTACTTAACCGACATGCATTAAATGTGGTAGATGGAATATTAAATTTATAAATTAGTGTTTTTGGCTCCATTTCAGTTCACCGAGAATTCAAACATTCAAAGAGTGTGAAATCTCCAGAGCTAAGGCATTTCGAGCAAAGAAGAAAAGCAATTTAGAAATCAATCTTTCCAAAGGCAAAAAAAGGTATTCATAATCATGGCATCCTCTTTTGTAACTAATTCATAGCAAAACCTACTGTAGTAGAAGTAATCAAGCGCCCTAGGCCTATTTTTCAACTAGTTCCCGAGATAGCTAAGAAGGATGATAATGTTGGTGCATTCTCTCAAATCCCCAAAGGAGTAATTTTTGTTAGGGTTCCCATAGATACTAAGAGGGGGGGTGAATCAGTATCTAACTGGTAATGTAATTTTCTTGAAACCGAGTATGCAGAACATAAAGTAACAGTATATTGGTATGCAAGAATTAATGTAAATAACAAAATAAAAAACATCCACATGAAAACAACACCATAACACAAGATGTTTAACGAGGAAACCCGGTGTGGGAAAAACCACAGTGGGATTTGTGACCCACAATATTCACTTACTAGCCAATAAGAGAATATTACTTATAATAGGGGCTTGCACATGCAGGAAGGCCAACTGCCTAGAGCTCACTGCTCAATAAGAAGTCACACTGACTTACAATGAGGATTTACACAAATCCAATATTCTATAGTGCTTTACAATAGCATCTTCAATGCCAGATTCAGTACTGGTTCTTGCTCTGTTCTTTACATATACCCTTGACCTACAATTCGCACATTAGGTCTGCCTTATAATTTATTATATGATTCCTATCCATATCCTACAAATGCCTACAATGATCTCTTTGATATACAAGAGTCATTTTACAATTTGCCAAGTCAACTTACAATAATAAACAAAATATTACATATCAAAAATCCTGTTGGCCTCAGTGCCGGTGTACAACTTTTATGCCGACGCTAGTGTAGATTGATTTTGTTGATGCCAGTGCACTGTCTTGTTTGAGTAATGCTTTGCTGGTATAATGTCTTGCCGATGCCATAGGATTGCAAGGTTGCCTAAGTAATGCTTTGTTGATATAATATCTTGCCGGTGCCATAGGATTGCAAGGTTGCCTAAGTAATACTTTACCGGTATAATGTCTTGCTGGTGCCATAGGATTGCAAGGTTGCCATCAATGACAAAACCTTCAATCACACACAATGTCTCATTGGAGTGTCCATATGCCAACAATCTCCCCCTTTGGCATTGATGGCAACACTCATGAGAAATTTCAAAAAGATATCCAAAAATGTTACCAAAAATGTGAGAGCTCCCCCTAAGGATGTGATCCCCATGCTTTGAATTTTCTCACCCTACTACTCCCCCTTTGGCATCAATGACAAAGGTTAGTAGATTTTGTAGTTGTACCAATTCATAACCTCAACCTTGTAGTTGGGTGGTTATTATCTGAAGAATATCTCCCAAAATTAAGTTTATGCAATCCATAAACTTCTTGCTCTCCTTTATTGCTATCTCAGTTCTATATACTATACTGGTGAGATGCTGCAAGTGCTCTACCAGTGTTTTGCTACCTTGTGTTAGTGCCCCTGAGATTTCCTTCCGCAAAGATACTAAATAGTCCAATCTTGGACTTAATTTAGATCTCAAGAATTTTGCCTTGTTTATTATTTTCTCTTTCTCTCTTTCTAATTTGAGCAATTCTTCCTCAAAATTTGTTATCTTTTCCTCAAAAACTGATAATGTATTGAGTGAGTTAACAAAATTATCAGCAAGTTTATTTATCTCTTCCTGTACCTTGCTCATCTTTTTGTCTACATCTATGGTCAAAAAGTTTATCTTGCAGGTGTCTTTGTATAGAGTTTTGTACTCTTTCAATAAATTGCACAGTTCTGGTAGAAGTGTGTCAAATTCCTTGATACACTTCTTTATTCCTTCCTCAAAGAATTTTTGTTTCTCTTTTTCTACACTTTCCTTTATAGTTTCTACCTTTGTTTGCTCAAAATTTTCAGAAATATATTTACAAAGTGTATCCAACTGGCCTAAAGAATCTTTGTTGGCTATATTACAATTTGGAGCTATTGATTTCAAAACTGGAATTGAATCATCTATCGCATTATCAGCTTGTGAGCTATAATCAGTTATTTTCTTGATAGATTCGAGAAATACCTCTATTACATTTGATGGTGACCCAACAAACTAAGTGCCGGTGGAAGTGATCATGCTAGTATTGACCTTTGGTAGGTCTATTTGTGTCTCCATCTCTTTAAGCATTGGTTTTCCTACATCATTTCTTACCGGTGGCATCTATTCTAGAGCCTTTAGTTCTATTGGTTTCTCTATTTGTGTTCCAGATTCCATCTTTTTCTCTGAATCTGATGTCGATTGCTCTTTGTTTCCTATTGCCTATTGCTCTTTGTTTCTTGATTTATCTATTGTATCCTTATCTACCACTATGTTGATTTTCTATGTATCAACATTCACAGTATATAGGACTTCAGGATTAGGATTATTATCCTCTGTGTTCATGCTCTTAGCTGCCGGTTGATCTTCTGCAATTGTTGTTTTTACTGATGGAGTATTTAAAGGAGGTGGGGGTAAGTTGTCTCTAATCTTGATACTTGGTGGTCCACCAACTTTACCTTTCCCTTTATCCTTTTGATATACCAGAATGGGCTTGGGATTCCTATATTCTTCTTGTTTTTTTTTTTCAACCAAGAATGTATCCCAACCATTTTCTATTTCCTCTGAAACTTCAGTAACTCTACCTGCCATTAGTGATATTTGCTAGTGTGCAGTGGAAAAAACTATCCAGTTGGCCTGAGCTATCAAATCATCAATTTCCTTAGGTGAGTTGACCGAGTATACTGCAAGTAATTTCTCTATTTTTATTTTCTTATCCAACTCAATTATTCCTTTCCTTCTGGCCTCAAGTCTTTTATATAATTCATCAGGAATTTCATTTAGGACTTCCATCAAAAACTTTTTATACATGTCCATGTGTAATATAACACTCTCCTCGACTTGTCCTTTCTCATCATCTGATAGGGTGTCATAGATTTTCCCTATGTTTTTCAATTTACCTTCCTCTGTGATCTCATTTAGTAATATGTCAAGAGGGGCAAAGTCAGTGTTTGTCTTCTTCTTCTTTTTGGGGGTCAGCTTCTTCTTAGGTGTGGCTTTCTTGACCAGAGACCTCACAGCTTGTTGCTTTTGTCTTGTCCTTCTAGGTGAAGGAGTGGATACCGATGAGGGGTCTCTTTTCCTAACAACTCTTTTGAAAGTTGCTGGCATATCTCCTTCTGAGGAAGTATCTATTGGTGATAGATGAGTTTCAGGTTGTTGGGTTGCCAACTCATCTTTTGTTATGCTGATTTTCTTTAGTACATCTTCCTTTATGGCTTTTGCTTGTCTGTTTCCTTTCCTCACAAATTCCTCAACCTTTTTCACTCTCTTTTTAGATTGAATTTGACTTTCAATGGTCTTAGCACTACCGAATACTTCTTCCTTTGGTTCATTGGGGGCTTCCAGAAGTGCTTTGGCATAAGTTTCCACTATGTGGTCATCTATTTCATACCCCATCTCTGTTACCCAGATTATCCTTGGGATGACTACTTCCATCTAGATCTCATCCTTTTTGATCACAAAGCATATATCATCCTTGTATTTGTTGACAATTTCTTGTGATAGTTTGATTCTTTTATTCATTCTGACCTTTAGTGCTTGAAAATACTCATTGATATTCTTTTCTCTATTTTCACCCATCTTGTTGAATAAGTCAGACAATTGTTTTCCTACCGGTAGGTCAAATCCAAAGTCCTTGTTGCCTATATCGGGAGCCTATTTGGTTATGTGTAGCATTAAGCATACAAGTAAATTTCCAAATCTAAAGGTTCCTTTCTTATCCTTCTTGATTTTTGCTAAGTTGTCAATTAACTCATCTTTTAACCATTCACAGATATCAATTTTTACATTGTCCTTAACCATGTCATAAGCACTCTTTATGCATAAATTGGAAACTGAGTTAAGCCTATTAGCATGAGATTCTTTGTAACCTAGAATCATGCTAACAAATCTAACATTTGTATTGGTCACATCATTAACCCTCAATGATCTCTTGTTAAATGTTGCACCAGTTAAGTTTGTTACCAAGTCATTGGAGACCTTCTTGGTTTTGTCAGGTCTGTTACTAGTGGAAGGTAACCCTATTACTGCTTTCACAGCTTCCTTTGTAATTTTATGCACTGAGTCAAGCCAAAAGAATGAACCATGTACCCTACTCAGAACTATCCTAGCCACTTCCTTGGGAAATTCAAGAATGCAGAGGATTTCAATGATTCCTAGGGTTTCAAAAATTTTATGTTCAGGTTTCACATTCCCGAAGTTGTCACATATAACAAACTTATACATGTTTTTGATTTCTTCATCACCTAATTCCTCTATGTTGCAATGAATATACATTCTAGGGTCTTCTGCATAAACAACACCTTTTGGAATTTTTGAAAAAGCACCTGTGTTGTAATCTTTCTTAGCTACCTTGGGAACTAGCTGAAACATGGGCCTAGGTCTTTTTATAACTTCGACTACTGTAGGGTTTGCTATGAATTCAGGTGTAGAGGAGGATGCCATGATGATAAATACCTTTTTCTACCTTTCGATGGATTGATTGTTGAAGTGCTTTGCCTCTTTGCTTGGAATGCCTTAGCTCGGAAATCTTCGCGCTCTCTGAAAGTTTGAATTCACAGTGAAATAAAATGTAGCCAAAAACCTTATTTTATAAAGACTTTTTTGCTACCTACCACATTAATTGCTTGTCGGTAATTTATTAGCTTAACTTTATTTGCCGGTAATGAAAGATTTTCAACTTCTTTTCTCTAACCGAGGGAATAATAGCACATGTGTCATTTGATTGCCAAACCCTCAATATAATTTTCTTCAATTTGATGAAGAACATCCTGTCGGTGGAGCATTGCTCTATCCTATCGGTGGAGCATCATATTGTCCTGTCGGTGAAGCATTTGTTGGTTCTACTAGTGGAGGAGTAACCCCAATATTTAGATCACCTTTTCTGATCCATTGCTTTGAAAATTCTTGCTTAACCTCTTCAACCTTTTCTTTACCTTTCAAGCTAGTACTTCTGTTATCTACCGGTGTACCTTTACTTCTACAAAATTTAGCAATATGACCAATCTTCTTACATGCATAATAGGTTACATTATTTTTCTGAATAGCTTTCCCATAACCTATGCTGGTTTGTGTTCTGCATTTATATGATAAATGACCAAATCTTCCACAAACATAACATCTTACATTCATTCTACAATTTTTAGAGTTATGACCAATTTTGTTGCATTTGGCGCATTGACCGGTGGGAGGATTGATGTTTTGATAATTCCTAGATCTACATTCATTCACCCTATGACCATATTTATTACAATTAAAGCATTTTCCATTGAATTTGTAAGTATTAGAAGGTCTTTCCGGTTTGTTGTGATCCTAGGTATTTGCAGTATCGAAGCTTTCTCCAACTTCAAATCCAATTCCAAAAGTGTCACCTTTGGGTTTTTGATTCTTCAATAAGGTACGAAGTTCTTCTGAGTTTTTCTTGAATTTTTCTTTGTGTTGATTTGTAGTTTCCAATTCCCTTTCCAAGATTTCTTTTTGTCTCATTAGTTCATTTGAGTCATTCTGAGTATTCATCAGATCTTTCTTCAACATGTCATTTTCATAGCTAAGTCTTGTGTTCTCATTTGCTGCATCACTTATTCTTCTAGTCAATTCTTCTTTATTCTTCTTTTTGTCCTCAATCTCTTTGCAAAATCTCATAGTCATATCCTACATTTCATTTTTTGTTGTCATGATCTCTTGTTTCAATTTACTTATCATATCATTTAGTGATTCCCTTTCATCATTCTCATTTTGCAATTCTTCACAAAGTTCTCTTCTCTTATTCCTTGCAACAGTAAGATTTTCTTAAAGTGCCTGAATAATGTCCTGAGCTACTTTTAAATCATCTTCTAATTTGATATTTTTTAACTTTTCTGCATCATAGTTAGTAAGAGCTCCTTCAAGTTGCTTCATCAGATTTTCCATCTTTACCGGTGTCAAGATCTTCCTCGAGCTATTAGGCTTCTAAAAATAGAGGACTAGGCTCTGATACCAATTGTTAGGGTTCCCATAGATACTAAGAGGGGGGGTGAATCAGTATCTAACCAGTAATGTAATTTTCTTGAAACTGAATATGCAAAACATAAAGTAACAGTATACCAGTATGCAAGAATTAATGTAAATAATAGAATCAAAAACATCCACATGAAAAGAACACCATAACACAAGATGTTTAATGAGGAAACCCAGTGTGGGAAAAACCTCGGTGGGATTCGTGAGCCATAATATTCACTTACTGGCCAATAAGAGAATATTACTTACAATAGGGGCCTGCACATGTAGGAAGGCCAACTGCCTAGAGCTCACTGCTCAATAAGAAGTCACACTGACTTACAATGAGGATTTACACAAATCCAATATTATGTACTGCTTTACAATAGCATCTTCAATGCCAAATTTAGTACCGGTTCTTGCTCTATTCTTTACATATACCCTTGACTTACAATTTGCACATTAGGTCTACCTTATAATTTATTATATGCTTCCTATCCATATCCTACAAATGCCTACAATGATCTCTTTTATATACAAGAGTCATTTTACAATTTTCCAAGTTGGCTTACAATAATAAACAAAATATTACATATCAAAAATCCTATCGGCCTTAGTGTCAGCATACATCTTCTATGTTAGTGCCGGTGTAGATTGATTTTGCTAATGCCAGTGCACTGTCTTGTTTGAGTAATGCTTTTCCGGTATAATGTCTTGCCTGTGCCATAGGATTGCAAGGTTGCCTGAGTAATGCTTTGCCAGTATAATGTCTTGCCAGTGCCATAGGATTGCAAGGTTGCCATCAATGACAAAACCTTCAATCACACACAATGTCTCATTGGAGTGTCCATATGCCAACAGCTTTTGCAGAAGACCCTAGAATGTATATCTATTGCCATATAGAAGAATTAGGTGATTAAGAAATCAAGAACATGTACAAGACTATCATATGTGATGATTCCAATAATGTGAAACCTAAACACAAAATTACTGAGACCCTAGGATTCACTGAAATCCTCAGCATTCTGGATTTCCCTAAGGAAGTTATTAGGATAGTGTTGAGTAGGGTACATGGTGCATTCTTTTGGCTAGATTTTGTTCACAAAATTACCAAGGAAGCTATGAAAGCTGTAATAGGGTTACCCTCCATCGGTAATAGACCTGACAAGACAAAGAAGGTCTCAAATAATAGGAATAGTATAAAAACCCTAAACCAATCAAGGTATACAAGGTATATTAGGTCATTAGTATACTAGGTCTCAAGAAAAAGATGGGATATATTTCTTGTTGAGAAAGAAAAATAGGAAGAGTATAGAAACCCTAAACCAATCAAGGTATATGAGAAAGACAAGAATAAGGGAAAAGGAAAGATTGGTGGACCTCCAAGCATCAAAATAACAAATAATCTACCCCTACCGTTTCAAGATACTCCACCGGTAACAACAACTGAAGATCAACCAGCTGATGAGAGTATGGATGTATCACAAGAGGATAAAAATCCTAACCCTAAGGTTTTATACATAGTTGATGTTGATATTCAGAAAGTCAACATTGTGGTAGACAAGGACACAACCGGTAAGACCAATATGGCTAGTGAGCCATTGGTAACTGATGAAACAGATTACACACAATGAAAACTAGCAGATGGTAACACAGATCAACAGGAAGAGGAACAAATAGAGCAATAGGCTCCAGTACAGGAATAGGACAACATAGGATCAGTGCCATTGGCAACTGCTGAGCAAAACAAACCATTGCTTAAGGAAATGGAAACACAGACTGACCCACTAGAGGTCACTACAAGTAAGGATATTTCTTCCACCAGTGGAATTCAGAGTGTTGGATCTTCAACTATAGGATTCAAGACAACAAATGTAACTAAAGTTCTTTTGGACTCTATAAAGAAAATAACAGATTGTAGTTCACAGGCATATAAAGCTATAGATGATACAATTCCAATTTTAAAGATAATAGCTCCAAAATGTAATGTAGATAATAAGGATTCTTTGAGTCAACCTAACACTTTGTCTAAGTATATTACTGACAACACAGTGAGAGTTGAGCAAATAAAGGAGGAAGCATTCAAAGAGAGGTTAGAAAAGGAGAAACAAAAATTCTTTGAGGAACAAATAAAGAAGTGTACAAGGTAGTTTGACACACTTCTATCGGAACTATGCAACACATTGAAGGAATTCAAGACTTTCTACAGAGACATTTGCAAGACTAACTTTTTGATAGTTGACATAGACAAGAAATTGAGCAAGATACAAGAAGAAATTAACAAACTTCCTGAAAATTTTATTAATTCATCTGATACATTATCAGTTTTTGAGAAAAAGATAATAGGTTTTGAGGAAGAATTACTAAAGCTAGAAAGAGAAAAGGAGAGAATAAAAAATAAGGCTAAGGATCTAAGATTAAGACTAAGTCCAAAACTAGACTATCTAGCATCCTTCAGGAAACAAATATCTGATGCATTAGTACAAGGACAGAAAACACCGGCAAAGCAAATGCAACACCTCACTGGTACAGTTCAAAGAATAGAGGTAGCAATAAAAGATAGTAAAAAGTTTCTTGAAATCCCAAATTTGGTTTTGGCAGATCTTTTTCAAATTGTAACCACCCAGTTACAAGGTTGAGATAGGAAACTATACTCTATTGATGCTTTGACAACCTTTGTCATTGATGCAAAAGGGGGAGTAGTAGTATGAGAAAATAATCAGCAAAAGACTCATTTGCTCAGGGGGAGCTCACATATTCTTTTGGTAAACATTTTTGGATTATAAGTTTTGGATACACTTTTGAATTTTCTCATGAGTGTTGCCATCAATGCCAAAGGGGGAGATTGTTGGCAAATACACACTCCAATGAGACATTGTAGGTGATTGAAGGTTTTGTCATTGATGGCAACCTTACAATCCTATGACACGAACAAGGCAATCCACTGGCACTAGCAAGATCAGACTCTACACCGACACATAGACCACTGGCATGGATAGTGAAAGGAAGCATACCGGCATAGAAGCCAACAAGAATTTTGTTGTTAATTTATTTTATTTATCATTGTAAAAACTTTGTAAGTCAACTTGGCAAGTTGTAAAATGACTCTTATATAAGAGAGTTCATCGTAGACCATTTTAAGAAGATAGATTTAAGCATGGATGAATGTACATAGGTGAAATAAGGCAGACCTATTATCCGAATTATAGGTTAAGGGCTTATGTAAGAAGCAAAGCTATAAACTAGTACTGGATCTAGCATAGTAGATGCTATTTTGAAGCAGTACAAGAAATAGGATTTATATAATCCATTTTGTAAGTTAGCGAGACTTCTATTTTGAGCAGTGAGCTCTAGGCACTTTGCCTTCTTGTATGTGTAGGCCCCTCTTGTACCTGTAATATTCTCTTATTGGCCAGTAAGTGAATATTGTGGGTCACAAATCCCACCAAGGTTTTTCCCACATCGAGTTTCCTTGTTAACTACTATGTTATGTTGTGTTTTTCATGTGGTTGTTTCTATCTCTATTTATTGCATTACTTTTTGTTTATCGATACACAGTTTAAAATTGTTCTACATGTTTTAAGTTAAGAAAATCTTCAAACTAGTTAGATACTGATTCACCCCCCCCTCTCAGTATCTATAGGAATCCTAACAATTGGTATCAAAGCCTGGTCCTCTATCTTCAGAAGCCTAACAGCTTGAGGAAGATCTTGACATCGACAGAGATGGAAAAGCTGATGAAGCAACTAGAAGCAGCTCTCTCAGACTATGATACAGAAAAGTTGAAAAATATCAAACTTGAAGATGATCTAAAGGCAACTCAGGATATTATTCAAGCACTTCAAGAGAATTTTACCATTGCAAGAAATAAGAGAAGAGAGCTATGTGAAAAGATGCAAAATGAGAATGATGAAAAGGAATCTCTTAATGATCAGATATGCAAGCTCAAACAAGAGAACATAAACCGGTACTAGATCTGGCATAATAGATGCTATTTTGAAGTAGTACAAGACATAGGATTTATATAATCCATTTTGTAAGTCAATGAGACTTCCATTTTGAGTAGTGAACTCTAGGCACTTGGCCTTCTTGCATGTGCAGGGCCCTCTTGTAGTAGTAATATTCTCTTATTGGCCAGTAAGTGAATATTGTGGGTCACAAATCCCACTGAGGTTTTTCCCACACTGGGTTTCCTTGTTAAACTACTATGTTGTGTTGTGTTCTTCATGTGGTTGTTTCTATCTCTATTTATCAGTACATAGTTTTAAATTGTTCTACATGTTTTAAGTTAAGAAAATCTTCAAACTGGTTAGATACTGATTCATCCCCCCCTCTCAGTATCTGTGGGAATCCTAATGGTGTTTACATCAATGACAAAACATCAATGCAACAGATAATAAATTCCACCAAATGGCCAACAATCTCCCCCTTTGGCATTGATGGTAAAACTAGATGTTAAAAACATCTAAGTACCAATAAATGCCAAACAAGTCTCCCCCTGTGGAAAATAGTGAACAATCTCCCATAGATAGTTCTGAAAATCAATATCTCTCCCCTTTTTCCTTTTTTGTTTTTAACATGAATATCTCTCCCCCTTTGACATCAATGTCAAAAATTTGACAGAAATATCAAAGCAAAAAGCATAAGCCTTTGAATCACAAAGCTACCTACTCCCCCTAAGCAGTAGCATCCCACATCAGTGCCAGAATGAATAGTATCTCTGATAATACATGTTGGACTGATGGCAAACCACATTAATCAAGTCTCTACCAGAGGGGAAGAAAATACCAATCTATCTCTCAAATACTCAAATGATTCCTTGGACAAAGGTTTAGTGAAAATATCTACAATTTGCTCTTTAGTGTTCACATAAACTAGTCTAACTTTGTTTGCTTCCACCTTCTCCTTCAAATAGTCATACTTGATACATATGTTCATTGTTTAAGAATGAAATACCAGATTCTTTGATATATCAATAGTAGAAAAGTTATCACAATGAATAACTATCGATGCATCACAATCCACCTTTATATCCTTGAACATTTGCTTCATCCATAAAACTTGTGTAAAGTTAGTAGTAGCAGCAACATACACAAGTTCAATAGTAGATAAAGAAGTACATTATTGTTTCTTTCTGATCCATGAAACCAACTTCTTTCAAAGAAAGAAAGCTCCACCAGAAGTACTTTTTCAGTCATCAACATCTCCAGCCCAATCAACATCCGTATATGGGCATAAAGTAAAGTTATCATCCTTAGGGTACTACAAACCATATTCTAATGTACCTTGCAAGTATCTAAAAATACTTTTCACCACCATCTCATTATTTTCTCTAGGATCACTCTAAAATCTTGAAACAATACAAACAACATTCATAATATCAGGCCTACTTTGAGCCAAATAAAGTAGACCTCCAATCATAGATTTGTATCTTGTAGGATTTAGCAATGCAGAAGCATCTTTTCTTGTCAATTTCTCACTTGTAACCATAGGAGTACTTACCAGTTTATAATCTCCCATACCAAATTTCTTGAATAATTCCTTACCATATTTAGTTTGACACATGAATATACCTTTGTCAGTCTAGGTAATCTGAAAACCTAAGAAAAATTTTCATCTCACCAATCATAGACATCACAAATTATTTCTCCATGTTGTTAGAAAATTCTATGCATAACTTATCTTCACCTCCAAAAATAATATCATCAACAAATACTTCAATAATCAGTATATCATCATGAATGATTTTATAATATAAATTACTGTCAGTACTACGTTTAGTAAAACCAAGATTCAAAAGATATTTATCCAACCTTGCATACCAAGCTCTAGATGCTTGTTTCAATCCATATAAAGCTTTCCTTAACTTGCAAACCATTGTTATATCTTCTGATAGTGAAAAACCATCAGGTTGCTCAATATAAACATCCTCATTAAGATCCCCATTCAAAAATACACATTTAACATCCATCTGATAAACCTTGTAGTTTTTATAAGCAACATAGGCAGGAAATAATCCTACAACTTCAATCCTAGCTATAGGTGCAAAAGTTTCTCCATAATTAATTCCTTCCTTCTGAGAATATCCTTTATAAACCAATCTAGCCTTATTACTTATAACTTTACCATCCTCATTCAATTTATTCCTAAAAAAACCATTTAGTTCCAATAATATTTTTATTTTTAGACCGAGGAACCAAGGTCCATGTGTTATTTTTCTCAATCTGATCTAATTCTTCTTCCATAGCTTTTAACCAATATTCATCTTTACATGCCTCAATTACTGATACCGGTTTAACTTGTGAAATTAAATATACCTCATTAGTTGCCAATCTTCTTTTTGTCATCACTCCATTGCTCGTGTCCCCAATGATTTGATCTTTTAAATGATTCAATCTCACATACCTAGGAGTTTTCTAACTTTTTGTTCCTCTTCCCTATTCTTCAGTTATCGTATAATTCTCTGATGTTGCCAGAATAATTGGTTCAACTCTCTTTTCTGGTAAATGTTGTACTGGTTCAAATATAATCATTTCCATTGCCGGTTCCTTCTCATAAACTCTAATTTGATTTCTGTTCAGCTCATCTACTTTGACATTAGCACTCTCCACAATTCTCTGCAATCTCTTTTATAACATCTATATGCTTTGATTTCATTATAATTGTTGAACAATAGATTTAAACTTAAAAAATCTTCCCAAAGGTGCAAAAAGTTGGTGCAAAATTAGAAGACTGTTTATATTTTTCCCCTTAGAAGGGTCATATGAAAAATATCGATGAAACTTAAAATGTTTCATCAATACTAAAAAGATCATCGGCCAAAATATTACATCGAACACCTCAAGAAGAGTCTCACCGAAAGGATAGTTTCATCGAAATGAAACATAAAGTGTAAAGCACTAAGTTAAAATGACTTTGGTGAAATATCTATTTTGGTAGACAAAAGAAATGACTCATAGATGCTCCAATTTCATCGAAAAGTAGAAAGTAAATGAAAGGTGATGTTGAGGAAATTAAGCTACCAAAGAAACCTAAAAATATCCATCAAAAGGCAAATCCTATTGATAGCAATATGTCGATAAAAAATAGAAGGGTTCCATTGATAAAGGAAAGGCATCAAAGAGGGGAAGGCTTCGGTGGGACCATCAGATACTTTATCAAAATAGAAGTCTCATCGATAGGGAAAGTATATCGATAAAAAAAGGACTTCAGCGGGCCAGCATAAAGTTTCATCGAAGCATAAAACTCATCAAAATACAATATCAATGAAAGTCATGACAAACTCATCGACAGAGATCTCATCGAAGAAAGGATGGTTTCGGGGAAACTAAATGATAGTTTTTCGACAAGGGCCATTTACTGATGAAATGATATCAAAGAAAACAAATATATTCTCATCAATAGTGTTTGTCGATGAAAATGATACATAGAGGAAGCACTTAAGTCATCAGCTGAAGTTATGGTCTTATCAATGAAAATTTGATATCGAGTAGGACCTAGAACAACTTAACGACATGTATTTTTCACCAAGAGGAGGGAGTTTCTAACAAGCAAATATTATATCAATGAAAAAGTGGTTTTTGCTAATACAAAGCTTTCATCAATCCCAAAAGAACATAAAGTAAATTGTGTCGATGAAGAATAACTTTCGATGAAAGGTTAAAGAACTCCATCGAAGACAAGGGTTTCGATGAAAAGCTAAATTCATAGTCACTTCGGCTAAACAATGGTTCCCGCAAAGAAATTAAAATCTTGAATTGAAGGTGTCACATCTGCAATTAAGTTGAAACACTTGAGTGACTATTGCAAGCACAAAGACATTAACTATTGTGTCTGATACAAGTTGTTCACAAAATTATAGCTAAATTGATCGAATTTTCATGAGAACCAAATAATTGCCAAGATCTAGAAAGTTGCAGGGAGTTAGCTGAGGCTCAAAAGGAACAGTTAAAATAGATAGAAGAGTTTAATAGTTCTCCAAGTAAGTGTGATATCCTGCATTGATTGAAGTTATGGAATCCTCATCTTCTTCTAAAAAGAGTAGGAAAGGAAAAGAACTAAACCTTGAGGAAAAACCCAAATGACAGAAGAAAGAGGGTAGAACTTTAGTTCAGGATTTGTTGGATCAATGTCCAACTTCCAGTGTAAGGTCCAAGAAAATCAAAAATGAAGAGGAAGGATTAGAAGATAGATTTGAACATCTAGTAGACATATGGACTGGGATCAGAGGACATGAGTTATTTTTATTTGGTTACAAGAGAAGGGAGGCTCTTGAGCCCATAAGTAACCTGTGGAAGAGAAACTTAGGGAAACTAGTAGTTCCAAATGTATTTGTAGATGTTGAATTAATGAAAGCCCTAGTAGATTCCTATAAACTAGAAACCAAGACCATATATGATTACCGAGGAGATCCTATGGTGGCAATCAATAAAGAGACAATTGATATGGTGTTTGATTTAGACTAGGATGTAGAGGAGAAGATTGACATACATAAATTGTCACGAGAGTTTTTCAATTTAGAAGACATCTATAGGAAATGGAGATTACCCATTCATCGGCCAAAGGTCAGAGGATCCATAATTCCTTTCAATAAAACTGACAAGGTGCCCTTTGATGTCAACCAATTCCATCCTTACTTCAAGTATACATACTATGTTGTAGCCCAAGTCTTAGGCTTAGAGGCTCATCCTCTCATGGATATTGGGGTTATGGTTCTATGTGTTGACTTGCAATCAAAAGATCCTAGGCCATTTGATTATGCCACTTATGTTGTAGAAGCTTTAAATTATGGGCTGGAAAAGTTAAAAGGAGACCTTGTAAATATTCATTTCTCCTTGTATTCTTTGTTGTTGCATGTTATTCTTTATTGTGGACAAGAGTCCAATTTCTAGTCAGATGATTTTAGCATCAGAGCTTATGATAAAAGTGGTTTGAAGAAACCAGTCCAGCTATGGGTCTTTGCATGGGACCAAAGATTTACAAACAACCAATATTGGTACTTCCAAGAATACTTTGTAAAACCACTCAGTGCAGCCCTCGAACAACATAGAGACTATACTTTGTCCCCTAAGATCAAAAGATTCCTCAGGCTGAAAGATTTCTCTCCAGAGTCTCAGATTGATCATAACTGGGTTGATTGGTACTGCCACCCTAATCATACAAAAATTAGAATATTCAGGTATGAAGGGAAGCCATACATGCTCCCAATTATAGTACCAAATAGGGTGGCTAGTTTGGAGATTGTAAGACAATTGTCTGCTGTCAGTGCCAAACATCTCATAGATTTTGGTAAACAATCTATTGTGGCAGGATTACTAGTATTTTCTGATTTTGTTGTTAAAAGTTCCAAAAGTTATCATTTACTTCAGAATAAGTTAGATTATTATGGCATGACTCTGGGTAATCCTAGAGAGAACTTTGATCCTGAGGGATATGTGAAAGCTATAAGGACATCTCAGAAACTAAGGGCTAGAATACATGTGGCTCAAATGCCAGATGACTTAATCAAGAATCTTGAAAGGGAGGAAGCCAAGGCCTTGAGAGAAATATTTGAGATGACTTGGGAAGCTTTCAAGTGGAAGAGAGTGAGGGGAAGAGTGGATGGAAACTTACTTGGAGACCTCCAAGATCCGTTGGAGCTAGCTAAAAAATTGCTTCAACATAAGGCAGAAATTATGCATACAGTGCCCCCATAATTCCTCCATTTTATCAAAATTGGAAGAGACAGTGAGCCATTGGCTCACATGTCACCAAAATCAACTGCTAGTAGTATCCTTGCTGACTCCCCTAGAGAAGACTATCCCCCTGGTTTTGAGGTAGAAGTAGATATGTAAACCGGTGAATTCAATATTAGGGAAGTGGTTGATATAAGGATGACAGAACATGAAGATTTTGTTGCAGAAGAAGGATTCACTTCCTCAAAAGAATTCCTTTCATTCTTATACCAATACAAAGAGGCTCATGTGAGAAGAAGTATGGCTAGGAAACTAGAAGAAGAGTAGATGAAAAGGCTACAGGATGAGATAGATACTCTCATGAAGGATATGACCCCTGAAAAGGGGAGGAAAATGCTAAAAGAGGCTGGTGTCATCATCTTTTCAGGTTGGGACATGAATTCAACACTTATGTTTGATAGATTCCTGAAGAAGCAAGACCCAAACCAACAGGTACTACCCCAAGAAGTAGATAAATTGTTTACAAGTTCAAGATATGATCCTAATCAAAAAGCTCTTTTGCAATGGGCACTATATCCAAAAGGGAAAAGGCCGATTATTATGGATATAGAAGAAACCTTTGGACACCTTATGGTCCAGTAGGTAGGGAAGACTGACCCTAGGGTCACAACAAAATTGAATTTAGATGTAGCCAGGATAAAAGTGGATCAGATAGAGTTTTTGGTCAGGAAAAATATTACTTATAAGAGTTTATATGAAAAGACTAAAGATGAAAACTAGAGGCTACAAACAAGGATACTACAGCATGAGATAGGAACTCCCATAAGTGAATATGCTACATATCTCATAGGTCAAAGGTTGGATGATATCTCTGATGCCTTATACTGAAAATACAAAGTAGAAAAGGCTACCAAGTAGGTTGAAGATATGAAGCAGAAGATGTATAAGGTGGTCAATGACATAATTGATCACAGGTTTAAATCAATGATGCCTGCTACAGAAAAATATTGGTTTACATATACTAGAACTATGAAAGCTTTTGATCAGCATAAGCAGCTTGCATCCAAAGTCAAAGGAATCACTAATGTTACACCATAGGAGTAGGAAGAGATTGATACTTTCACAAGACCCCATGAAGAATTTGGGAGTATGCTAGAGAAGGAAATATAAACTTTGGATGAAGGGAATACCCCTAGGGTGCCCTCTTTTTATAAAGTGAAGGATTTTTGTATTGTAAGGCAAAAAAAATTAGAAATACTGCTAGATAAAAATAGGGCTTTTGACTAATGAAATGTAATCAAAGATTGAAGAATCAATACGAGATCATATCTTTGTTCCTGTTCCAAATTTGCAGAGTATTCCTCTTTGTGGCATTTGTGTGTGATATTATCATAGTAGATAAGATTGTTTATATTCTTTCAGTAAAGTACTTACTTTGTGTTATTTCAAATTGAATTAAAATATTTATCTATGGATTGTAATCGTTCCTGATAATTCTTTCTTGTGTGGTCTCATAAAGTTTGGGTTAAATACACACAAACAAATTGATAATACATGTGATTAACTAAATGCATAAGGAAATAACAATTGACAGACCTATAAGGGATAGGTTTAATCATTGTCTCATACAACATATAGTAAGTCCCTAAAGAAGTAATTGACTCTGTAGCCCAAAACATAAAAGGCACTGATCATTAAATACAACTCTCATTACAATTTGCAAAATTCACAACTGAACAAACATCAATAGGGGTAGTTGAGTAGGAAATATAGAGTAAAGTTAACAATAGTGTATACATAATAAAATTCTAAGCATAAAGATCAAATAACTTCTACAACAACAATCTTGAACTCATCTGCTATATCTCCATCCTAGGAACTTATGCCATTCTGAGATAGGAGGAAACCAGATCAAGACACTAAATCTGCTATAAAAAGCATTGGTTGAAGGAACAACTAGTGAGTAGGTATACCCGCCTAGGTCCTACAGAGCCTAAAGTGAGAGAGTTAGTAACCAAATAGGTTCACTCTATAAGTTGGCCAAGTCAATTAGAGGGTTTGATCATAGGAGTTGGCATTTCCTTAGAACCTATCCAATCTGTTGGTTTGAGACCCAATAATAATAACCAAGAAATGTTCCTTCATCACATCTAGGAGTAAATTTCCCAATAATATCATCTATCTTCATATAACATTTTCTACCAAAAATTCTAAAATACTTAGTTGTAGGTGTATTCCCAAACCATAATTCATAATGCATCTTACCAGTTTCTCCTTTGATATTTACTCTATTGAATGTATAAACCATTGTGCTCACTACTTCTGTCCAGTAGATATGAGGTAGACTAGATTCCATCATCATTGTTCTAGCAACATCCAAGATAGTTTTGTTCTTCCTTTCCACAACTCCATTCTGCTGAGGTGTCTGAGGAGCAAAAATATTTCTTCTTATACCATGCCTGTCACAAAGGTTATTCAACTCACTAGATGTGAATTGACCACCATGGTCTGATCTCAAACATTTAGTCTTCAATTGTATCTTAGTTTCTACTTTAGCCTTAGAGATTTTAAACTTTTCAAATGCTTTAGATTTTTCTCTCAGAAAAGTAACTCACATTAGTCTAGAATAATCATCAATGATTAGCATGAAATATCTATCACCATGAAAGCTTTTAACTCTAGCAGGGCCATAGAAATCAGTATGAATAAGATCAAGAACATCATTTAATTTATCTTGTATACTCTTAAAAGAGGTTCAGACCTGTTTACCCATTTGACATTATTTACATACTCAATTATAGGGCTTTATAATCTTAGGTATATCCCTAACTACCTTAGTTGAACTAATATTCACAATGCAATTAAAATTCACATGACACAACATTTTATGTCATAGCTAGCTCTCATCAATTTGTGTAATCAAACATGTCTTCTCACTAAAGTTCAAATGAAATATATTACCTTTTGTCTATGTATCGGTTGAAATCTCCAAGCCAGATCTGTTAATGATTTTGCATTTTCTATCCTTAAAATGTAATTGAAATCCCTTATCTACTAATTTTCCTACACTCAAAATATTATGCCTCAAACCTTCAACATAATTAGCATTGTCAGTATTGTTCTTATCATCCAATGATATAGTTCCTTTTCCTTTGATTATACATGTTTTGTCATCTCCAAATCTAACTAAACCACCATAAAACTCTTGTAAGGATAAAAAATTCCCTTTATCTCTAGTCATATGATGTGAACAACCATTGTCAGTTACCCATTCATCCTTATCTTCAATTTTAGTAGTCGGTGCCTTCTCTTCAAGTACATTCTCTTCCAATGCCAAATCTTCTTCCTTGATAGCCAGGAACACCCATTCCTTGCCATTGTTGGATCCACTAGCAGAGTCTTCTATCAGTTCATCATCTGAATCAGTAATGCCTATTAGACACAATGTACCACTAAGAGGGGAGTGAATCAGTGGTTCTTAATTCTTTCCCTTTAACAACCTAGATATACATACTGATTATAGGATCTAGCATAATGCAAACCTATCGGTTCGAGGGGAGACAAAAACATCAATGCAACCACACATAAAGGAACATCTCATAACAATAGCATGTAAAAGGAAAACCCAAGATGGGAAAAACCTCAGTGATGAATGTTGTTGGAGTCTACTGCTCCAATCCATCCTCACAATGAAAACTTTGTTACAATGTTTAGGGCACCAACCCAAGGAGCTACAACCGCTAATTTAGGACGCCAACCCAAGGAGCACCAACCTCTAACTTGTTTATGGGCTACAACCCAAAGGAACTATAACCCCTTCACCAAGCTACAACTTAGTGTTGACAAAGATAACTTCAAATACAAAATCAATACTACTATTGCAAGTGAATCTTGTAACCATCTCATATACCTTACTATGTCGGTGAGATACCTTCTCTCCTACACCAACTCACTCTTCTGCTACTCTCATCTACTTCTTAACTACCGGTAAACTCTACTGGTACACCTCTCCTCTTCTTCTTCTCTACCAAGTTTTCACCTTACTCTCTGCTCTTCACTAGTACAACACTTTGCTAGTTCTATGTCTGCCTTCTTTGCAACTTCCTTCACTTCTGCTCTGTCGGTATGTATATTATTGATTCTTCTCTACTACTGATTCAACACTTCAACATAATTCTCCCTCAATCTAACTCTCTTCTCAGATACTTGTTGAGCACTTGGCTGATTTTCTCTTACAAGTAGAATTAACACTCAATCACTTCACCACAACACACTCTTCTTTCATTCAACATCCCTACTCTCTTATCTAGCGACAACCATCTTTGTTTTTAGCTTGCATATTTATAGACTAGTTTTCCCGCCAAGAACCAATTCAAACTTTGAGCAGTTTGGTTTTCCTCACTTACCTTGAGGCAAACCAAATCCAATCAGATCTTGCCTAATCTAATCACCCAGACATCCAACTAAACAACTCCACCATTAACATACCTTATTGATCACGCCTTCCATCTTTGGTGATCTATTTTTTCCCTTATCATCTAATTTATTGATCAACCACCAAGATCGGTCTTGTTGTTTCCTTCATCCGCCTCAATCTAATCAATCACTCTTAGTTGGCTCTAAGTTGTCTTCTAGACCTCAAGCTGCAAACCTCTGCAACAGCTCTACAACATGTCCCATGATTTGAGGGATCTTCCATTAATGTTGAGCAACTCTACAACTATCTCGTCTGTGTACATTCCTTCTTCATCTAAATGCAGGTCCGCCACCTTGACTCCATGTGGAATCCAAGTCAACAAGCTGCAAGCTTGACTCTTCATGTCGGTCCAAATAGGATCACCAACCAAACACTCTACCAACTTCTCTTCTCTATCAATTTACTAACGCTACTAGTTAAACCCTCAAACTAGTCTGTCATCAACCTTCTACTCTACTTCTCTTCTAGTGGAATATGTCAACACTCTTGCTAACTTGCCTTATGTACATCTTCATCAGATGGGGATTCTTCTTCATTTGCACCTTGTCTATATTACTAGTTGACTTACATACCAGTAAACACTCTTGATCTATACCAGCCTCTCAACATGCCTTCTCAGTCAATTTAGTGCATATCCCTAATTTCATGCACTTGATACACACCTCTTCTTCCTTATCTCACAAAAATATGATGCACACAATGCATAATAGGAGATAAGTTCCACTTACTGGTGGAGTGACACCTTGTCTTTTGCATCCTACAATGTACTCATGTGACTTCCCTATTTGTGTAGCATATCTTCAAATTGACACATATGATCCAGTGTGGGCACATTCACTATGAGTCATTACTTCTCATGATGACTGCATCTTCATCTAGTGGGAGTCCTAATGTTTAGCAACCACATAGCATACTGGTATTCTGCTCATTCTTCTCTTTCAGTGTTGATGTGATTCAGGTAACATTCTGCCTCTTCATCACAAACAACATCCAAGCACCTTGGCCATCCTTCTTGTACACTGGTCATTGGCATTGTCGGCTGACAACCACTCACTTGGTTGATATGACTTCTCCATGTCAACACATCACTTACCAGTTGACATCATTTCCTTACTGGTGTCCTATAGCACAAGGTTATATCAAATATATCTCAACCTGCACTCCTCCTTGACAGTGTTGCACATACATCACTCATACCAGTAGTAATTCCATACCAATTGACATCAATGACGACACAATGCCAACAATCTCCCCCTTTGGTATTGATGTTAACTCATGTAGTATCCAACATACTACATAATTTTTCTCCCCCTTTCTCTAATCTATGGATTCTCAACACATCTAGTATGCTGTATACTAAAGAATCCTTCTCCCCCTTTAACAATAATGGCAAAGGGAAATGTCAGGATATCATTCCTCCCTATATTTACTAGTCACCGATATAATTCCTTCTCCCCTATTTCTTTACCAGATTTCTCTCCTCCTTTGATACCAATTGTTACATTTTATTACATCTTCTAAAGTCATGACACTTGAGATGGAGGACTTCAACCATCAACTGACACCAATTGAGTATGCAAATTTTATACCATTTGTTAAACTGCTCAATTTTAGAGGGATGTGTCAGTGAACACTACTCTCCTTTCGGTCAACCTGCATCACCTCATGTTTGATCCCAAATTTATTTAGGAATCAAATGTGATTGTACTACCAATACAACTAGCCAAATGACAAGTAGGAATCAAATGTGATTGTACTATGAATACAACCAACCAAATGACAGGTAGATACCCCTTACAATGTAATTTTCTTGGGTATTCCTACTGTAACGTTTCATCATCTGAATTTTTTGGTAGTCACTGCACTTACTCTTTGAAGTTCAAGCATCCCTACTTTGCATCATAGCCACTTGAACTCCCCTTGAGTCATACATCTTCCATGTATCGGTTGAGCTATGCATATGCGATCATTTGGTGATCTTTTGGCTCCATCATATCCCCATAGCCTATGACATGATCCTGGAAGAACACAATGCCATACAATGACATCATCATGCCATAAATTAAACTAGTTACCCCAAAAATATGCATGCCTACATGATTAACTTTAGGGCTAACACATGTCATTCAAGTCTTCATCACCACCACATGAGACATAAATTTCACATTCCATGCTACTAGGGCTATTGCAATGATTTCCAACCTCATTGTCTTACATAACTTGAAAGTATTTGTTAGCATTCATGCTAGTAACATCTTGTACATACCAGTTTCCTATATTGATCCACTATCACTATTAGAGCACCTTTCTATGACTACTGACTTTCTAGGTCACTTTGTATCTAATTCAAATTGTTATCTTGTCATACATTGATACAACAGTAGTGATTCAACTCTGATCTATGGGTGTGTAACCAAGTCAGCCTCTAGACACACTTATCTTATCATTTTCTTCCTTCATACCAACAACAACATGTTCTCACCTGTTGCCTTCGTCACTAAGGGGGTGAGTGATAGGTTTTGTGTATTACTCCCCCTACAAACCTTCATCTCCTTTAGGCCTTAGGAGATATCACCAGTGCATTGGATGCACAGTGTCGATCCATGGTCTTCTTCCTCCATACCTGCTTGGTCTCATCCTTCTTCCCAATTTTCAAGCTTGGGAGCAGGTCTTTCCTTCTTCTATTGACGGGACCTTCCATTTATTGATCCTCCATCATAGCCAAAAGTAGTGCTATAGTAGCTCACAACATCCATCCCAACTTCATGTTTGGGAAATCTCTTGACATACTTATTTGACCATCTTCTTTTGGTGATGTTGTTGTGACTGGCAACCAAAACCGATGGACCTCTTGCTCCTGCAGGGACATTTCTCCTTGGGTTCCATGCAGGTCTCTAACTTCCATGTGCTATGTATTCCCCTTTCTACAGAGCATAGTTATACCAGCCTCCATGTGACTACAGGTTCATCTTCCTACATTCAAACTCTCTGTGGCCAAATCCATTGCAGTTATAGCATACAACAACAGATGGATTCTTTCTAGCATAACTGGGAGAGGGGACATGTATGTATTTTCTCCTGGATATATTTTTTTCATATGCATGATGTCCATGAGATCCTATATTATTCTTTCTAGTCCTCTTTCTACATTCCTCTGCCCTATGGCCATAAGCATTACATGTAAAGTAGAAACCCGTAAAGGATGGCATATGACTTACAATTTTATTTTGCCATGCATGAGGAGATCTTACCAGTTTAGCATCCCCATTTCTTCTTCTTTAAGAATGGATCCTTGGTTGTCAATTCTATGCATCTCTTCCATCTAGTCTCTTCTTCTCCCACACTTTCTTTTCCTTGTGGGTGATATCATTTCTTTATCCTCTGCCGGTAGGAGGTCTTCTTTGTTGCTTCCTCATTTTCCTCCTTCTGGTGAAGTTTTGTTCTCCTATCTTACCTTTACCTTTGGGATCTGCATTGTTCCTTCTTCTTGCAGCATCGGTCTCCCTTTTTTCCTCCAATTCCTCATCGGTTGTGTTTAGATCACCCTTCTTTCAGGGAGCATTTCTCACTGTGAAGGTTTGGCCTTTGTTTTCTCCATTAGAGGAGACAAACATAATGTCATTATGGGGGACATTCTTACTAGTGGAGCATTCACTAGCACCAGTTCCTAACCCTTCAGTGTCCTTGGCATGCTTATGCTTCTTCAACATCTTGTCCAAGGCATCACTACTGCCATCAAACTAGATTCTTACCTTGAGCTCATCTTGACATTTCTGAAGGTCATTTCGAAGAATCTCCATTTTTTACTTCTAGCCTTGATGCTAGATCTTCACACCAACATTCTTTGGTGCCTTCTTCTTGAGTCTTCAACTCTGAGATGAATTTCTTAGATTCTTCAAGGTATTTTATTAACTAGTTCTACTCCACTATAGAAACATTCTTGAATAGCTTGTATTCCTTTCTTACTTTATTGAGTTCTTCAAGTGCATTTACAAGCTCTCCTTCAAGATCAACTTATGGTTCCTCTTCTTCTTCACCTTCACTATCACTCCTAAACATATATTATCGGTAGGAGTATTCTATATGATCATTGTCAGAAGTGTGCCTCTCATCTTTTGATTCTTGAGCCATGAAGAAGTGGGTTCCTTCATCATCATTGTTGCAACTACAAGTAGATCTACCTTCATCATATGCAGATTAATGAGATGCATTTCTCATACTCTCTTCACAAGCCAATCCTATAGTAGTAGGCTCATTTCCATATAGCTTCCTTAGTCTATCCCATAGACTCTTTGTTGATTTACACTTATCCACTTGTGAGGAGACATCACTAGTGAGCCCACTGAATATGTCCTTCATGGCTTCTTCATTGCACAAGCATCTTCTTTCTTCTTCAGATCCAGAGGGAGGACTTCCATTCCTAGGGAGACCATTGATAACCAACATCCATACATAAAACACTAGAGTGGATAGGAAGACTTACATTCTACAACTCCAAATGGCATAGTTTGATCCATAAAGCACTGGAGTAGGGATTGACACTAAACAAACCATTGTGTCCTTAAGCCAAAATCTACCCAAGTTGGAGAAAGCTCATCTAACTAGGAACCTACACTCTGATACCAATTGTTAGACACAATGTAGCACTAAGAGGGGGGGTGAATCAGTGGTTCTCAATTCTATCCTCATAATGAAAACTCTATTACAATTTTTAGGGCACCAGCCCAAGGAGCTACAACTCTTGATTTAGGGCACCAACCCAAGGAGCACCAACTCCTAACTTGTTTATGGGCTACAACCAAAAGGAGCTAAAACCCATGCACCAAGATACAACTTAGTGTTCACAAAGATAAATTCAAATACAAAATTAATACTACTATTACAAGTGACTCTTGTAACCATCTCATATACCTTAATCTATCGATGAGATACCTTCTCTCTAGCACTAACTCACTCTTCTGGTTCTTAACTATCAGTAAACTCTACTAGTACACCTCTCATCTTCTTCTACTCTACCAAGCCTTCACCTTACTCTCTACTCTTTACTGGTACAACACTCTGTCGATTCTATATCTACCTTCATTGCAACTTCCTTCACCTCTACTCTACCGATATGGAAACTATCGGTTCTGCTCTGCTACCGATTCAACACTTCAACCTGATTCTCCCTCACTCTCACTCTCTTCTCATATACTTGTTGAGCACTTGGCTGATTTTCTTTCGGTAGTCCTACTCTCTTATCTAGTGGCAACTATCTTTATTTTTTGCTTGCATATTTATAGACTGGTTTTACCACCAAGAACCAGTTCAAACTTTGAGTAGTTTGGGTTTCCTCACTTACCGCAAGGAATACCAAATCCAATTAGATCTTTCCTAATCTGATTACCTAGATAGCCAACCATACAACTCCTCCATTAATGCACCTTCTTGATCACACTTTCCATCTTTGGTGATCTATTTTTCCCCTTATCGACTTATTTCTTAGTCAACAACCAAGATTGGTCTTTTTGTTTCCTTCATCTACCTTGATCTCCTCAATCACCCTTAGTTAGCTCTAAGTTTTCCTCCAAACCTCGAGCCACAAACCTTTGCAATAGCTCTGCAACATGTCCCGTGATTTGTGGGATCTTCCATTAATGTCAACCAACTCTGCAACTACCTCATTGGTGTACATTCCTTCTTCATCTGAATGCAGGTCTGCCACCTTGACTCCATGTGGCATCCAAGTCAACGAGCTTCCATCTTGACTCTTCATGTTATTCTAGATAGGATCACCGACCAAACACTCTACCAGTTTCTCTTCTCTACTAGTTTACTAACCCTATCGGTTAAACCCTCAAACCGGTCTAACATCAACCTTGCACTTTGCTTCTCTTTCCATGGAATCAGTCAGTAGTCCTAGCCTACCTTATGTACATATTCATCAGATGGGGTGTCTTCTTCATCTGCACCTTATCTATATTACTGGTTGACTTACATATCGGTAAACACTCTTGATTTGTACTGACATCTCAACATGCCTTCTAAGTTGGTTTACTGCATATTCCTAATTTCATGCACTTGATACACACCTCTTCTTCCTTATCTCACAAAACTATGATGCACACAATCCATAATAGGAGATAATTTCCACTTACCAATGGAGTGACACCTTGTCTTCTGCATCCTACAATATACTTATGTGACTTTCTTGTTTCTGCAGCACATCTTCAAATAAGCACATGTGATCCAATGTGGGTACATTCTATATCAGTCATTACTTCGCATGATGGTTGCATCTTCATTTGGTGGGAGTCATGTTGTTCAGCAACCACACAACATACTAGTATTCTATTCATTATTCTCTTCTAGTGTTGATATGATTCAGGTAACATTCTGCCTCTTCATCACAAACAACATCCAAGCACTTTGGCCATCCTTCTTGTACACTGGTCATGAGAATTGCCAGTTGACAACCACTCGCTTGGTTATTTGACTTCTCTATGTCAACACATCACTTACCAGTTGACATCCTTTCCTTACTAGTGTCCTACAACACAAGGTGATATCAAAGATATCTCAACCTACACTCCTTCTTAACAATGTTGCATATACATCACTCATACTGGTTGTCGTTCCATACCGGTTGACATCAATGACAACACAATGCCCACAATGCCTTCCTCATTCACTATGTAGCATGATTTGTCTCTATTTTTCTTCTACTTATACTTGTTCTGATATCCTAGGGTAGGCTTAAATAATCTTCTAAGTCTTTCTTCAAATCTTGAATTCCTTTCAGGACATCTAGATGCAAAATGACAAATCTTATTACATGCAAAACATTTAAAAGGTGCTTTTCCTTCATACTTACTTCCTACTGGTCCTTTAGGTACTCTTTTAGCAAATAGTGCTTCAAATTGCTCAAACTCACCATCTTCTCTTTTCATATCTTCTAATTCCTTTTCATATAAAGCTTTCTAGTCTTTCTTACCAGTTGTAGATGTAGATGCATGAAAAGAAGGTTCAGTCTTCACAACTCTAGAAGGTCCAAATTCTTCAAGCTCAAAAGCAGATAGTTTCCCAACCAGAGTATCTATGTTGATAGCTATATTAGCCATTGTTGTCAACTCATTAATAGCAGTAGCCTTCATTTTGTAATCTGATAATCTTTGCTCAGAGTTCCACCACAGTATTAAATTCCCATAACAATCTCATTTAGCCTTTCAATGAATGTAGTAATCCTTTCATCTTCTTCCATTTTTTAGGTTTTCATATCTAACCCGGTAACCATCAAGTTTAGTAATTTTCACTGTAGGGTCACCTTCATTAAGAGTCTCCAACTTGTCCCATATAGCCTTTCTAGATGATTTGTCAGTTAATCACATTATTTCATGATTAGAAAGTGCACATAAGAGGGCTTTTCTTTCTCTCCAATAATTCTTAAGCTCCTTGTCCATGGTTGCCAGAGGATTAGTTCCCATAGGATCTTCCTTGAGTGGTTAACCTTTCTACAGAGAGGACCAAAGCTCTGATTGTTAGGTCTCGGGGACAACTGAGAGGGGAGGGGGGTGAATCTGTTGTCTTATTAAATTAAACCCAAAACAACTTAATCAAATTACTGCTTAATATCGGTGGAATAGTCTGTTATACCAGTGGACAGATTTAATGGATAAATGCAATACTAGTAAAGATTAATGCGTGAAAATAAAAGATAAATTCATCCACAACACATGACACCAATATTTGTATGTGGAAACCCTGTAAGGGGAAAAACCATGGTGGGAAACCTTACCCACAATTAGCTGATACTACTGCAGATATTAAGTGTACATAAATGGGGTCTGCACATGCAGAAAGGCCAAGCGCCTAGAGCTCACTACTCAAACACAAATGGGAGTCACACTGACTACAATTAGATGGTTAAATCCAATAAGAATGTACTGCTCAAAATAGTATCTTCATATGCTGGATTCAATACCGGTGTAGTTCTGATATGCTTTCACAAAAACCTAGCTTCACCTTCAAATGATGTCTTCATGTATAGCTCTACTTAATCTCACATATACCTTTGCACAAATCCTTTTTCACATTCCACATTCGATCTTACAATTAAGACCTTACATTTATACCATAACCTAAGACCAATTTTAGTAGGTTGGCTCTACAAGATATGACAATAAAATCATTTTACAAATAATACTGTAGCGTCATAAATTGTACGCACTTGCTAGGGTGGTACAATTTCACACCTAGTTTAGCACCCGCCTTGGCACATTTTTCATTTTGCATTGCATTTCCCCTTTAGCACTTAATTAATCAAATTAATCAGGTCTAAGGTCCTATTTCATCATCCTCCACATCATAAAGTAGGGCCCTTTTGTTAAAGTGTGCCCCTTTCATTTTATTCCTCCTATACATCATTTAATCAAAAACCCTAATTAGGTCCTATTTCAAACTTGGGGGCTTGATTTCGAGGGTCAAAACATCTCAAAATCACCTGTAACTTTGGGATTCTTTCTAAAATCATCATATCCGATGGCCCTGAAAATTTGGTGAAAAGTTGTCAGGACCATGGCGCCCGGAGTGCACATGGTCCAGCACATTTTTCGTGAAATTTTAGGAGTGTGATCCAATCATAAAATAAAGCTTAACCCCAAGAAATTTGTAGGAGATTCAATCTCTAGGTCGACCAAAAGTTGAAATTAAGACCTAGGGTTTCATATATAAGAGCTCTCTTTCTTCATTTGAAAGGATCCAAATTTTGGTTTTCAGGACCTCATATGTAGTGAAAGAGTAGATCTTTGAAGACTTCAACAACATTCAACATCCATCCATCAAGCATTCATCAATTTCATTCATACATTTAGGGCTTTGAAGACATTGAAGAGCAATAGGAGATTACCAACTGAAGATTGGCTTGTACCCCTCCCTTGGGGTTGGGTATGATTTCATGTTGTTTTCATGTCTTTGCATAAGCTTCAATATATCACTTATTCATGCTTTAGATCACTTTTCATTTTGATTTAGAGCATTTACATTATCATTTACAAGCAATTAGGGTTTACTTTCTAGGTTGCTCTAGTTTGCTTACTTGCATTTTAGGATCTTGTACACACACAAGGTCTGCACACACATTACTTTTACAATACAACTTGGCTATTCATGGAGGTGGAAATCACTGAAGCGGGGGTTTGACTAAGGCAAAACCCTATATAGCCACCCACCACACCTTTTCAGATATAAGTGCAGGTTTCAGAATTCGGATGACGCCGCAAGTTGCAGATCCGGAAGAAGCAGGCGGAGATAGACCTTCCCACCAAATTTTAGAGCAAAAGACCAGGACAGGGGTGTGGGGCACCCTGGTCCTACTAGGACAGGGGTGCTAGGCACCTTGGTCCCTGGGACAGGGGCGCTAGGCACCCTGGTCCTCCTGACAGACAACATTTTCAGCATTTTTGACAGCTTTCCAGGTTGCAAAACAACAGTTTCCAGAGCAGTTTCAGGGGCAGAATCAGGACAGTGGCACCCGCGCCCTCGTCCCAAACATTTTCACTTAGATTTTAACACCGAGTATGCATTTACATTCTTTTTTTGTCCTTGTGTTTACAACTTTCCATTGTTTAAGTTCAATTTTGCAATCTTGTTATTAGTTCATACTTGCACTTTGGGGTTAGGGATTGAACTTGCATCATTTTATCTTTCAATTGCAACAAAGGAATAGAAATCCTAATAGGTAGACCATGGCTCTCTCTTCCACAAAAAGAAGTAGCCAATTGTGTGATACCTCTAGGCTCTTTCGTATTCCACAAATGTGTGATTGAAAGTGAGATTAGGGCATGTTTGCTTAGTGTCACTTTTTCCCCCACACATTTTGGTGAACCCAAAGTGAATTCCAATCTTCTCTAATTCTTATTTATGTTTTCAAATTTGAGTTTTTATGCTATTTCAAATTCAAATTTGTATTTACAAGTTTTAATTTCTTGCAAGATTCAAAAATTTGGAGGAAATTTTTGCTAAAACCCTAATTTTTTTCAATTCAAAGTTGAACTTGTGGATAGCTTAATTAGGATCAATAATTTCAAATCTGATTTAGGAACTCATTTGAATCATAAATTTCATTTTCTAAATCTACATTCTAAGTTCTTGCATTGGTTAAAATTAAACATTTCCTTCTATTTTGCATGTGTTATCATTTGAAAGAGGAAAATTGTTGTCATGATGCATTCATTTCATAGATGTGATAATGGGTTAGCTTCCCTTGTTTCAATTTTTCCTTCTCCTAAAGAACCTCCCCCCATCTATAACAACATTTTAGTGCCTAAAAGAGTTTCTATCAATCCCTTTGAGACTCTCCCATGCTCAAGGATGAAGATTTTAAGAGTGATCTTGACAATTCTCCTAAAATGTGCCCTTCCTATTTAGCTATCCTAGAGGAAGAGAATGATATCATAAACACCTTTCTTAATGTTACTTCACCTTCCCTCCACGATGCCTCTCTAAGTGAAAAGGTATTGATGGACATTGACTTATTTTCTTCTAAAGTTGGTCCTTGCAATGGGGGCATGTTAGTGCAACAAGAGGTTATGAACACTTCTTTCAAAGATCTCCTTCCTAAGCATGAATCTTTGGAGAAATATGTTCATGTTCCTCCTAAAAAACAATCCCTTCATGAGGATCCTTTTGTGCAAGAATATGACATTATCCCCACATTTCCTAGTGATGGCATTTCCTTTTCCAACAAAATTCCTACTAGAGATGATGAATTAATGATAAATGCTTACCCTTCTCCTGAAGTTTGTCTTACCCATAAGCATCCCTTAGAGAAAGAAGATGAAATAATAAGCAATTTCCTTAATTATCTCTCCCCTAAAGATCATATTGAATATATTTTGAGAAAAGAGGATGAGTTTAACACATCTATTGATCCTCTCCCTCCTAAGGATGGGGAATTAATAAACAATGTTATCTCCTCTCCCGAAATTAACAATACTTCAAACATTCCTTTCAACCACTTCACTATTTGGGATGAACCATTAGAAGAAGGTGTAGATTATTCTCTCTCCCTTGATAATTTCTCACCTTCCTTGAATCTCAGTTATTCTCCCTCTAAGAATAAAGCATCTACCTCTCCTCAACTTGGTTCTACTCAGAAGGAAACCCTAGTTCAAAGCAAGATGGTTAACATCTCTTTCAAAGATCTCCCTCTCAAAAGTGAGACTTCAAAGAGTAATGTTGATCTTTCTCCTAGAGAGTTTATTCCCCATGTAGATCCTTTGATGATAGAGGATGATATGACCTTTCCTAGTATTACTCTACCTACTAGAACATCAATGCCTACCCCTTGTCTCTCTCCTAAAATTGATTTAATCCATGATGAGATTTTAGTGCAAGAGAAGACTATCAATAATTCTTCCAACACTTTTGTTCATTCGTCTAAACCATCCTCAATCAATTTGATACATGTGAATGAAACACCTAACAAACCTCTCTTCACTATCCAAGGTGCTTGTCCTTCTCAAAATTCTCAACCTTTAAATAAGCCTATCTTAGTGGTTCAAGGTGGTTATGCTAATGATTCTTTTTGCACTCCTAAGAAACCTATTATTACTGTGCAAGGAGGTTATTCTACTAAGAGCCCTTATGAGTATGCTAAGCAACTGACTAGAGAGAGTTATCATGCGGTTGCTCATACCTATAACACAAGAAACACTAGGCAACCTAATCCTCCTCCAATTAGCCCAACTTCACTTCCTCCTTCTCAACCAATTCTGCCGCAAGCTCCACGTATTTCACAAGTTCTTGGTAAGGAATATGATCTCATAGAACAACTTAAAACTACTCCGGCTAAGATATCCCTTTGGGATTTGATCCAAACTTCTTCTGCTCATCATGGAATGTTACAAGATGCCTTGAAAGATTTGAATGTTCCTCCACCTAATAATATAGTGTCTTTGGTTAACTCTTTGATGAATCCTAAAGCTCAGATTATGTTTACTCAAGATGAATTGCCTACTAGTGAAATTCAACATCAATATGATCCCTTGATGATTGTGGTTATCATAAATGACACTGCTATAAGACGAACACTGGTAGATAATGGCTCTGGCCTTAATGTGTGTAGCATTAATCTATTGCATAAGATGAATGTGGATACATCCCTTATTGAGCCTGACTCTCATCCCATTCGAGGCTTTGATAATGTGGCTAAGTCTTCATTAGGTATTATCACCTTAACCATCACAGTGGGACCTGTTACTTTTTCTACTCCTATCCATGTTATGTCGGGAAATCTAACATACAACTTGTTATTAGGGAGAGCTTGGATTCACAGTATGCAAGTTGTCCCCTCTACATTGCATAGACAAGTTAAATTTATTTATAACAATAAGACATATACCTTGATAGGTGATACTAATCTTCAGGCTTGTTTGCAAACATCTACTTCCAAAGGGAGTTCTTCTAATCCTTCCTCTTCTAGTGATGACTCATTAAACAAGATACCTATGGATGGACCATCACCCTCTGATAGTCAAAATTCTTTGGATGAGCCTGAAGTTCCTGAAGAAGATTCTTCTCAACCTGAATCTACACATGAAAAGGCTTTTGATCCTGAGAAGGTTCTCACAGAAGATGATTGGGGATCTCTTGATTTCAATCCCACCTTTGTAGGTGAGTATAGGGTTCCTCCTAGAGAGCTTAAAGTTAAAAAGAAGGAAGAAACTAGAGATCAATCAGTCTTACTTGAACCTATGAGCAATAATTTTGTGGCCGCTTCTCAAACTTCTTCTCCTCACATCTCTAATTCTAAAAAATTTGATTCTTTGTCTTATGAAAAACCACCTTCTCTTTCTGAAATTGCTAATTGTTATGGTCATGGTTTTCATATTTTGGCTAAGAATGGCTATAGTGGAAATGGTTGTGGCACAAATGAACAAGGGATAAAAGTTCCTCTAGAGACTAATTTTCACAATTATGCCTTTGGACTCGACTATAATCCCTGCAAATGTACCAAAGCATCTAAAAGACCATCTCTCAATGTGAATTCTATATTTAGTAGTGATGATGATCTCACTTCAACTAAATCATCTTCTACTTCTGTCAACTCTCATTCCCCTCATAAGGAAATCTTGGCGATGAACAAATCTCTTTATGACTCCCCTCAAATTTCTAAATCCACTTATGAATCTTTATCTCCTATTCATCATAAAGTCCTTTCCTCCAGGATAAGGCTCTAATAAATTACACTCATACCTCTTCTAAGATTTCTTGTGACTTTTCTTCTTCAATTTTCATCATTTTATACATGTTTTTGATCTCACTTATAGTTGAGCATTTAGCATGTCATATTCAAATACCTCATTCAATCTATCAAGTTTTTAAATAACATTAATGGCTATTATGTTGCTCATCATTATGTGACATTGGTAGCTCATTTACTGGGGGCTCATTGTCATTCATGATGGTACAATTTCAAGTGCAATCATATTTTTGAAGCAACATAATAGCCTAATTTTATATGTTATCTCTTGTTCCTATGGGGACAAGAGTAATTTCATACATCTCTTCTTTTGCTTATGTCCAAATCTCTCCCTAGAAGATTGTGTAAGTCCTTCTCATTAAGGCAATGATCTTTCCTCATTTTTTTATCCAAGGATCCACTTTTTTCCTATTTCGTGGATGGTGTGAACTTTATTACTTGATGTTATTCCTTGTATTCATTTGTTGTTGTTTGTTCAAGGATTCTCTCTTACAAGAGGTGTAAGTCCTTGACTACAACCTCTTTTGCACTTGGTAAAATACACCCATAATGAATTCACTCTCCCAATTGGGTTAAAAGGAGCATCATCCTTCATTAAGAATCACTTTCACCTCGCAAAAGAAGGAAGTATTGCATTCTTATTCTCTTCTTTGTCTTATTCTAGAAGATGTTATATTTGTCTAAGACAATTCCTCTCAGGGATAGGTGTCTTTTGTACAAAGATCTCTTCTCCTCTAAGGATCTCCTTTACACATACTACAAGATATCCGTTTTCAACTATCTTATCCTTGCTTAAAGAGTGCAAAACTCTCTTGCTTGGATCTATGACATTGTTGCATTTTTGGGGTATCTTCTTTTTTGATGAAGGTAGGTATCCTTGTTCTACTTTGCTTATGACATAAACATTACACTTTTTGAGCAATGGGTCATTCTCGGAACCAGAGCACAGACTCTTAGAGCGAGATGTCTCCATTCTTCTTTTATGCAAGCTGATTATTCTCAGAACCAGAGCACAGACTCTTAGAGCGAGATGTTATGTTTTGTACTATACATATACAGGTTGTAGCATACTCGGGCATAGACTCCTATGAGGTGCTTCTAACCTCCCTTACACAAACATGCATGAGGTTGAGTGGAACTAGCGGCATAAGGCTAGACTTTCTCACTCTCCTCCCTTACAAGGATCACCTAGATAGACTCTAGGGGCTAGTTTTCCGTGTCCTTTTTCCCATGGATCACCTAGACAAGATCTAGGGGTGAGAAGTCCATGTTTTCTCTCTCACTATTCTTCTCATGGATCACCAATGTGTGTATTCATGCTTTTTTCCTTTCTTTTCTTCTCTTTGCATTTTGTTTCCATTTACATCCTTCATCTTGTGTTAGAGAACTCTCGAATCCTCACACTCTTTGTTGTGTTGGAATTGAGATTTAGTCCTCTTTCTTACCAAATTATTCTCCATTAGTTTTTGATCTCATATCAAATCTTCTTGTGAGCATTTGTCATCAATATTCTTTAACAATTCGAAGTGGTAAACATGATACCCTATTTCAACTCACTAAAACTAGCAAGCCGAAACAGGGGGGGCATATAGCTACCCTCAAATTTTCATCGCCTTCCTTAGTAAGCATTAGGTGATTTTGTGATCTAACGTGTGTTTTGTAGGGTGCGGTTCCTAACTGTGTACTGCAGATACCGTTGGGGGCTTCGTTCGACAAACTTATGGATATATCCTTTTTCAAATAATGTTTACTTTTCTGTACTTTAGCTTGCATATGCACGTAGTGTTCATATGACCGCTAAAGTGGGGGCTAAATGTAGCATCGTAAATTGTACGCACTTGCTAGGGTGGTACAATTTCACACCTAGTTTAGCACCCGCCTTGGCGCATTTTTCATTTTGCATTGCATTTCCCCTTTAGCACTTAATTAATCAAATTAATTAGGTCTAAGGTCCTATTTCATCATCCTCCACATCATAAAGTTGGGCCCTTTCTTTAAAGTGTGCCCCTTTCATCTTATTTCTCCACATCATTTAATCAAAAACCCTAATTAGGTCCTATTTCGAACTTGGGGGCTTGATTTCGGGGGTCAAAACATCTCAAAATCACCTGTAACTTCGGGATTCTCTCTAAAATCATCATATCCGATGGCCTTGAAAATTTGGTGAAAAGTTGTCGAGACCATGGCGCCCAGAGTGCACATGGTCTCGGACATTTTTCCTAAAATTTTAGGAGTGCGATCCAATCATAAAATAAAGCTTAACCCCAAAAAATTGGTAGGAGATTCAATCTCTAGGTCGGCCAAAAGTTGAAATTAAGACCTAGGGTTTCATATATAAGAGCTCTCTTTCTTCATTTGAAAGGATTCAAATTTTGGTTTTCAGGACCTCATATGTAGTGAAAGAGAAGATCTTTGAAGACTTCAACAACATTCAACATCCATCCATCAAGCATTCATCAATTTCATTCATACATTTAGGGCTTTGAAGACATTGAAGAGCAATAGGAGATTACCGACTGAAGATTGGCTTGTACCCCTCCCTTGGGGTTGGGTATGATTTCATGTTGTTTTCATGTCTTTGCATAAGCTTCAATATATCACTTATTCATGCTTTAGATCACTTTGCATTTTGATTTAGAGCATTTACATTATCATATACAAGCAATTAGGGTTTACTTTCTAGGTTGCTCTAGTTTGCTTACTTGCATTTTAGGATCTTGCACACACACAAGGTCTGCACACACATTACTTTTACAATACAACTTGGCTATTCATGGAGGTGGAAATCACCGAAGTCAGGGTTTGACTAAGGCAAAACCCTATATAGCTGCCCACCACACCTTTTCAGATATAAGTGCAGGTTTTGAAATTCGGACGATGCCGCAAGTTGCAGGTCTGGAAGAAGCAGACGGAGACAGACCTTCCCACCAAATTTTAGAGCAAAAGACTAGGACAGGGGCATGGGGTGCCCTGTTCCTACCAGGACAGGGGCGCTAGGTGCCCTGGTCCCTGGGACAGGGGCGCTGGGCGCCCTGGTCCTCCTGACAGACAACATTTTCAGCATTTTTGACAGCTTTCCAGGTTGCAAAACAACAGTTTCCAGAGTAGTTTCAGGCGCAGAATCAGGACAGTGGCACCCACACCCTCATCCCAAACATTTTCACTTAGATTTTAACATCGGTTACGCATTTACATTCTTGTTTTGTCCTTGTGTTTACAGCTTTCCATTGTTTAAGTTCAATTCTGCAATCTTGTTATTAGTTCATACTTGCACTTTGGGGTTAGGGATTGAACTTGCATCATTTTATCTTTCAATTGCAACAAAGGAATAGAAATCCTAATAGGTATCCCGTGGCTCTCTCTTCCACAAAAAGAAGTAGCCAATTGTGTGATACCTCAGGCTCTTTCATATTCCACAAATGTGTGATTGAAAGTGAGATTAGGGCATGTTTGCTTAGTGTCACTTTTTCCCCCACACAAATACAATATCTGATGCAATAACCAATTGAATATGTTGTCTTTAATGCATTTACAACAATAATTAATCATCTCCATAGCATGCCATGCTGATTTGGAAAAGATAAACCTGTTGGTGTAACCTTGGACCAATTTGCCGGTAATAGGCAAATATGCAAATATGAATATACCAATAACTAATTCTCCAAGACAAGATGTCCACATGATGTGTTTGATATTACTAGGTGTCTTCCATGCCATTCTAGGTGCCGGTGTATCATACACCAGTGACTGTGCAATAGTTACTTGCTTGCCGGTGAATGTTGCTTGATCTCCAAAGTGCTAGAGTTTTAGTAGGTTTTGACATCAATACCAAAACCATACAAAAATATCAACAATCTCCCCCTTTGGCATTGATGGAAAAACAAGATGGAAAAACCATCAAAGTGCCAAAATAGAAATGCCAAGTATAAAAACCAATAATCTCCCCAAGGTAACAATCTCTCCCCCTGAGAGTAACAAGAGTTTCCTTATGATTTTCTTTACCAATCTCTTCCCAAAAGATAATGTGTTTTTCCATAAATATTTCTCCCCCTTTGACATCAATTGCCAAAGTTACAACAACAAAATACCAATTGTTAGATGCTTATAAAAAATACCAACCAATTACTATATACCAACTACTCCCCCTGAGAAGTAGCTTCCTCATCAAAGTCGGAGTAAGAATATATCTCTGTTAATTCTGTCGATTGATGATAGACATCAACTTTCTAAGTGTCTACCGGTGGGGGTATGACCCCAAGCTATTCTCTAAGATATTCAAAAGTCTCCTTAGGAAAAGGTTTATTAAAAATATCTACAAGTTGTTCTTTAGTATTCACATAAACTAGTTTTATTTCTTTTGCTTCAACTTTTTCCCTTAGAAAATTCAGTTTGATAGAAACATGTTTTGTTTTAGAATGTAGTACCAGATTCTTAGATATATCAATTGTTGTTGTGTTGTCACAATAGATAGTTATAGGTTCCTTGCATTTTACCTTTAAATCTTTCAACATTTGTTTGAGCCAAAGTACCTATGTATAGTTAGTTGCTGCTGCAACATATTCTGATTCTACTATTGATAAAGATGTACAACTCTATTTCTTACTCAACCAAGAAACTAATCTATTTCCAAGAAAGAATGCTCCGTCGGTGGTGCTTTTTCTATATATGCACATAGGTCAAAATTTTCATCTCTAGGATACCATAATCCAAGATTTGTAGTGCCTTGTAAGTACTGGAAAATCCTTTTTACTACTTGTAGCATCCTAAAATTGCGACACTTGCAATTTCGACTGCATTTCGGTCTTCACGATGGTGACGCAACACGCAACCTGAATGGAGACCCCAAAACTTGCTCGCGACACTGAAAACTACATTTTTCAAGCACCCTGGCTTGAACCTCCTTGCACCCTGCTGTCCCGGGAGGTGGGACCAGAGCGCCCAGCGCCCTGGTCCCTGGGTCCTATTTTGGGCCCGGTCTCCTAAGGGGCTCGGGTCTTTTTGTATACAATTTGGAAATTACATTTCCTGGTCGGCCTAAAGTCGAGAAAATCAGTCTATCAGCCCTAAATGACAAGTATATAAACTACATTTTTCTCTCTCATTTGGCATGAAGAGGATATGTGTACAAAGCATGTAAATTATACTCAAGCATTCAAGCATTCAAGCATTCCTTCAAGCAATTGAGCATTCTAAGTCTCCATTCAAGGATAAGTGTTGCATTCAAGTCAAGGATTCAACCATTGAAGAGGAGATCACATACTACATGCTACAACATACAACATCTATACCTTCACACATAAGGATACAAACATCCTTAGAACAAGGTATTAGTACTTGTTTTACAGTCATTTACATTTACAGCTCTTGCTCATTTCTTGGTTAATTCCAAAATCGGGGTTTGACCTAAAGGCAAACCCCTAATCCCTAACCCCCCAATTGTCTTCGCTTTTCTATGTGTAGATTGCAGGTACGCGGCTGAAATTGAAGATCTGGAATCCTTGTGCAGAGACGAACAGATCCCCCTTCGTTTCGCGGATTTTCTGGAGGACCGTGGTGCCGGGCGCCATCGTCCCGACAACTTTTGCTCAAATTTGTAGGACAGCACCATATCGACATTTTACTGCTAATTCCAGGTCCGCAGCTTCATCCTATAACCCGAACTTAGTTTATAAGCGAATCTTTATGACTTTCTATGCATGCTTAGCTTAATTTCCTTAACAACATTCTTTACAAAAGAGGGTAGCCTTGCTTTCCTAACCCTTGAAATTCATTTAGCATCCAACCTTACATTGTGTGGGATTGGATCTTATGAGTTTCAACCCCTCTTTTGAATGTAAAGTCTCTCCCCTAAGTGAAAACCATCGAATCCTAGCAAACCTCCCTTCTCTCTCATCGGAGTTGGAAGAGGGGAGAGCAACTAGGGTTCGATCGCGATTTTCCGCTTTACACTACTGATTCATGATTTTCTCTAGGATTACTCTAAAATCCTGAAACAATACATACTACATTCATGATATTAGGTCTTGTTTGTGTTAAATACAGTAAACCTCCTATCATAGATTTGTACCTTGTTGGATTAACAGGAGTAGATTCATCTCTTAAAGATAGTTTATCATTTGTAGTCATAGGTGTGCTTACCAGTTTAGAGTTCTCCATCCCAAATTTCTTAAGCAACTCTTTTAAGTATTTTTATTGACTCAATAATATACCTTTATCAGTCTGTGAAATTTGCAATCCTAAAAAGAATCTTATTTCACCAATCATAGACATTTCAAATTCTTGCTACATTTTAATAGAAAAGTCTTTACACAATCCATCTTCTCCTCCAAATACTATATCATCAACAAAAACTTCTATAGCCAAGATGTCATCATTAGTCACTTTATAGTATAAGTTACTATTAGCATTATCTTTAGAAAAACCAATTTTCAATAGATACTTATCCAGTCTTGCATACCAAGCTCTTGGAGCTTGCTTCAATCCATACAAAGCTTTCTTTAACCTGCAAACCATATCTTTGTCATCTGTCAAAGAAAATCCATTAGGTTATTCAATGTAAACTTCCTCCTCAAGGTCTTCATTCAGAAATGCACATTTAATATCCATTTGATATACTTTGTAGGTCTTATGTGCTGAAAAGGCCAAAAACAATCTTACTGCCTCAATTCTAGCTACTGGTGCAAGAGTTTCATTATAGTCAACTCCCTCCTTTTGAGAATATCCCTTACACACTAGTCTTGTTTTATTTCTTATAAACTTACCATCTTCATTAAGTTTATTTCTAAATACCCATTTTGTTCCAATTAGATTTTTATCTTTAGGCCGGGGAACTAATGTCCAAGTGTTATTTTTCTCAATTTGCTCTAATTCTTCTACCCTAGCTTTAGTCCAATATTTATCTTCACATGCCTCATTAATTAATGATGGTTCAATTTGAGAAATAAGACCTACCTCTTCATTTTCCAATCTTCCTCTTGTCATAACTCCTTTGTACTTGTTTCCAATTATTTGATCTTCAGAATGATTCAATCTTACATACCGCGGTGTCTTTGTTTGTTGTGGTTCCTCAGTAATAGTGGAATTCTTAGATGCTACCGGTGTAATTGGATCTTCACTCTGTACTGGTAGATTTGGTGTAGTTTCATTTGTTAGAATTTCTCTTACCGGTTCATAATCTATGTACCTTGAAGTTCCTCTGAATTGTTCATGAATCTTTACATTTGTACTCTCAACAATTTTTGGCAACCTCTAGTTAAAACATCTATATGATTTACTCTTAGATGAATAACCAAGAAATATTCCTTCATCACTTCTAGGATCAAATTTCCCAATATACTCATCTCTTCTAATGTAGCATTTGCTTCCAAAAATTCTAAAATATTTAACAGTAGGAGTAATACAAAACCATAGTTCATGAGGGGTCTTACCGATTTCACCTTTGATGTGAACTTTGTTGAATGTATAGACTGTTGTACTTACTGTTTCTCTCCAATATACATGTGGTAGATTTGCTTCTGATAACATACTTCTAGCTGCATCTAAGATAGTTCTGCTTTTTCTTTCAACAACTCCATTTTGTTGAGGTGTCTCAGGTGTTGATAGTTGTCTTCTAATTCCATTTACTTCACAAAATGTATTACATTCTTTAGATGTAAATTCACCTCCTTGATCTGATCTTAAACATTTGATTTTCTTACCGGTTTCATTTTCAACCATTGCTTTGAACAATTTAAACTTTCCAAGTGCTTCTGATTTCTCTCTGAGAAAAGTAACCCAACACATTCTAGAATAGTCATCAATGATTAGCATGAAATATCTATCACCTTGTAAGCTTTTAGTTCTAGTTGGACCACATAAATTAGTATGAATTAAATTAAGAGCATTATTAGATTTTTCTGGAATACTTTTGAAACTAGCTCTAACCTATTTTCCAAATTGACATTCCTTGCATACTATATTGTGAGGTTTGACAATCTTAAGTAAATCTCTAACTACCTTAGTTGTACTAATTTTTACCATGCTATCATGCCTAAAATTTAGGGCAAGAATGGGATAATTTTTTTATAAAAAACTCACAACTTAAAACATTAAATTAGCAAATATGAGATGCTCTACATATTTTGTCTTAACTATGTTCGAGTTAACTCTAACCACTAAATCAAGTAAACAAAAATAATTAAAAAATTAAATGCGGAATACTACATGAATTAATTTAATATCTCACCAAATTAGTCAATAGAATAATTAAATCAAAAACTCTTAAAAATAATTGATGAAGATAAAAAGTAATCTCCAATAACATTATTTGTATTTGTGTTTTTTTTTTCTTTTCTGGAACTAATTAAATCAGTCTTAGCTCTTAGTTCATAAAAGTCAATATTTGATTTAAACAATAATTAATTGAAGATTAAACTAACTCGACAAAAGGGTCAATTGAATTTGTAATGAAAATATGTTCATTAAGGTTTACTCCCATAAACCTATATCTAGGTGAGCTAAAATTAATTTCCCATAGTCAAAAGAGCTCACCCAATTTTATTATAAATTATCAAAGGATTATACTTCTTAAGTAATTTTAATTTAAACAATTATATTTCTTTTTAATAAACTGATATGTTTATAAGAATCATCACTAAAATGTAAAAACACCTAGTAAAAATATTTTACCTCCAAATATATATACTATATATTTATGTATATATATATATACATATATATACATTTATATATATATACATTTATATATAAACTTAAATATATTCCACATTGAATAAATCAACTATGGAAACCCTAATTAAAAGAAATTACTTATAAAAATGCCCCTTTCACTCATTTTCAAATATACTTCTTTATTTTATTATTTTCATTCTACCCTAGCCCTAACCGGGCTAGGATTTTATTTTCTTTCTTGAACTGTGTAGGGACAAAGGTTTTTGGATGGCGTCCAAGGCAAGGCACATGAGGGAGGGAAGGGTGATGGTGGTGGGGTTCTCGTGAGCGGCGTCACTCACTGTGGGATACCACAGTGGTGGGGACCACTGTGCTTGCCCACAGTGGCGGCCCCTCGGGCCGTTCACTGTGGATGGCCATAGTGGCAGCGCCCACTATGGTCGCCCACAGTGGCGGCCCTTGGGCCGTCCACTGTGGATGCTCAGAGTGGCACTGACCATGGTCCCCCACTCTGCAAAGCAAAGTTTTTGGTCCGTCAAAACCCCCCCATATTTCATTTATTCTTTTTTTTAATATGCGTCAATTACTAAAAAAATATATATATTATATAAATATAAATATATATATATATATATATATATATATTTATAAATATATATATAAACAATTATATATATTTATATATATTTTAATCACATAAGTTTATTTATTTATTTTTACTTTGAGAAATGAAAATTCATTTATGTATTTATGCATGCAAATAATCTAGTTGTATGTATATTTATGTTTATATATATATATAAATTTATATATATATATATATATATATATATATTTATTTTTATATAAATGTAATACTATTAAATCTAGGGCAATCCCCTTCCATGCAAATTTTTTTTTATTTCGAACAATTAAAACAGATTAAATATTTTCTGCAAATTTGATCATTTTATTTATTTCCCTTTTTATTAATACCCTAGTTGCTAAGTAGAAATAGTTAGGCTATCTAAAATAAGGCTTTTCTTTCTATAAAAATAAAGTAATTAACAGAATTAAACAAACTTAACACAACATCTATTTAAATCTAGAAATGTAAAATAAATGTTTAGAGATGACTTTAATAAACTTTAGAGTTTTATTTTCTACAAGTTAATAAAATGACAGATTAAATAAAATTTCAAAAGCAATTTATTTATCTAGAATTCCTTTAACTTTAACCATGCAATTAGGATTTAAACTGAATTATTTATTTTCAAAGCAACACGCATGCAATCTTTAAATCACTTCTTTATTTCCTTGGTTTATTTCATATGCATAAAGGGATAAAATAATTTTTTTGCTTTTCCAAAGTATTATCTACTCAACAAATATTAAATTCAGAAAAGCTTTAGGGACTAAACCCAGATTTATTCATTTCATTTTCTTGCATTATAGCAAATAACCTATTTCATTTCTTTAAATTACATTTAAAAGACACTATCGTCAGTTTACAAATAGGTCTCTCATTATCAAAAATGAGGACTTTTAAAACAAAATAATAAAAATATTTCCAATCAGATTTCTGCAACAAATAACACCATCAAATTTTCCACTTGTCCCAATCCTTTCCTTCCAACAACCTGCAAATAAAAAGAAGGATATGATCATGGAGTGCTCACCTCCCATCCTAGGCTAACTAGAAGCCACCCCCGAGCTCGGAGAACCAAGCCCTAGATAGGTAACACACATGCAAACACAAAAGACAAGGGAAAAACAATCTCAAACACAATCCCAACCTAGCCTACATTGCACCACACATTGTGATGTCTTTTCAAGGGTGGTAGTGGACCAAGTACCCTAAGGAGACTGCAAGTATGGAAAAACATATAGCCACCTCATGGAAACCAAATACATCATAAGTATAAAAACCCCACAATCCTTATGCCCCCCAAGGCATTCATGCCTTATTTCCCTCTTTATGACCCCCAAATGCATAAACAAGCCATGCAACAAGGGTCACATAAAATCGCTTGTGATCACTCTCATAATGAGAGCCTCTCACTCGAGGGTTGTCACTTCTACCACCAACAAGGCCATCCTCTCTTCCAGAGAGTAGGAGACCTTGATTACTCCCAAAGAACATAAATGCATACCAAAAAGTATAACACAGAACACATTAATTTTTCAAGGAAAAACATGCAAGAATATAACCTTTTTACACAAGCAAAACTTTTCAACTCAGTATGCAAAATAAAGCAATACAAGAGAAAATCTAACCAACCTTCAACTGCCCAAAAGTATGCTAGAATTGTTTGAGGATGAGCAGCCCAATCCCACAATTCCCTTGCTTCTCTACACTTAGCCAATTCCTAGTTCAAATCTAACTTTCTCTTTTAAAATCCTTGTCTCCAAAAATGGAGAGTGGGTGATTACCCACAAAATCTCTCATTCTTGCTTAAGAAGAACCTAGTGAGAGTTCTCACAAGTTTCTAAAACTAAAAATGAAAGGTAGGGTAGAATGGGAAAGGGATCTCACATCCAAAAGGAAAGTTTACAACCTAGATGATCCTTCTAAATTCAATTTTCGGACAACATAGAAAAGTCACTTTTAGGGTGTCTAAATGGTCACATGAGGGTTGGTACATACCTAAAATTGCTCCTAACCCTTGGGTATACCTTATGGGCTTTAGGAAACACTTTTAAACTACCCTTAGGTGTCCATTTAACCCCTTTTAAACCCCTCTGAAGTTAATTTTCGGGTCAAACCTAAGTTGACCACCCCAAATATTCTTTACCCAAGGCCAATATGGAATCACATTAAATTTAATAGAAAAAGCTATGGTTAAACAACTTCCTCCAAGAGACAATTGAAAAATCAAAAGATAAATCAACACATGTGTCAAGTGACACAATAAAAACACTTATACAAAATCAGACATGAAATTTTGTCTCTGGTTGGATTTACATAAATCAATAAATAACATTTAACACACATGCATCATTTACTATTACGAATAAGATATGACACAAATGGGGTGTTGTCTCTCCAAATAGACAAACCCTAGTTTTACGAACATACATAGGTTGAGGTTTTGTTCTCTATTATATTTCCAAGGTCACATGGATATCTTTTCCTACGCAACTCAATTACACATTATTAATTTCAAATAACCTCATTTAATATTAAACACATGAATTAGAATACACATCAAACACTCTACATACAATTTACATTTGAACAATTCAATATATCTTATATCCAACTAAATCCACATAAGCAATTATCATAATTCTCATAATTTCTATCCACACATAAAAAATACTTCCTATTTCTATCATCATAGTAAAGTCCTACAAATCCAATAATGACATACATCATCTCAAATTTATCCTATTCTAGAATCATATAGAGTTCTATATCATAAAGCATATAAATGAAGCATCATTATACATCAATGTTATTTAAATCATGGAATCATATAAATTCTAAATCTAGATATAGCTGACATACGTTAGATCAAGATTATCCAATCAGTGGATCTTTTAGGATTTCAAATTCATAACACATCAAAATGTACACCACAAGGTGAAATGATCCTATAACTTGGTTCAATTACTTTTCTCACCAATCTTTTTGTTTAACATAGCCCATCCTATTGAATTATAGCATTTATTAATAGGGTCAAACATGGTCAACTAAGTAAATCAAAGCTTGGTTGGGGAGGGCCTTACATCCTCCTCCCCTAGAGTTCGACTTACTCCTGGAAGTCGCATAAGAAGAATTACAAAGTAGGGACAAAACATTTCCCACAATTTCAATAAGTTACTCAAAATCTTATTTGCCTGCTAGCAAGGTGAAATACCAAAATCAACTTAATTTTGTAATTAACTTACTATCTTCACAAGGCTAAATTCTTAGTATTTTTATTACATTTCCCTTCGATCTCAGGTAAGTGTTTGCAACATTCTATTTTTCAACAACTTACATTAATACGCCATCCAAATCATATCAATAGCACACATCAACTCCCACAAATCAAAGTTACACATGATAGTTTACATATTAATTTCTAGGAGTCATACTTTTTAAGGGTTCATGTAAAACATGTTTATCCCACCGCAATAGTCATCCATGCTCGCCACTAAAGACAATTGACATCACACTTTATTCTTAATGAGCCTACTTATTTTACATCAAGGCACCTCATTAGGGTGTTAATAAAATATTTGTTAAACCGTCCTAGGTACATAATTTCTTCCAACTTCCTTAGGTAACAAAGCATAATCGAATTTAGGTTCTTCAAATCCACCCCTGTGTAGGGTAGTTTTCTACCACTAGGGATTACAATGTTTATATTTCTAGGCAGAATGGTTTAAGTTTCATAGGGTACATTATCCGCAATTTCCAAACATTAAGGTACATAACAATCCCATTCTAAGGGAGTGATGGAAATTATTAATACTTATTTTAGATATCATCCACGTAGTCATCTCCATGCACATGCCAATCTTACTAGTTGACAATCATTACTTTCGCAATTCATTAAGTCTAGGTCACACTATTGTTATAAATTTTTCTCTTTCAGATTACTCGCAATTAATTTTACTTAGGAGGATATTCCTTCCTTTATCTTAATTTGATAGAATATGTTCTTTGTTAATTCTTTGTGCCTAATTTCACTCCTTGCGGTATTCTCCCTTGACACCCTATCAGTGGTTCAACAAACATGATAGACATTTACACAAATCACATCACTAGCGCTAGCTATATCAACCATTAAAATGACCACTTGACACTTTAAAAGATCAAAATAAAAATTACTTTTACCACATCCCTTCAAAAGAAGAAAAATGTCAGCAATTGAAAGATATTAAAACTAGAAACATGGCAAGTGTGATAGTTCCAATAAAAAGAACATAAATTTAGTGGTCCTTTCTTCATAAAAAAAATAAAAAAAATACTAGCCCCTAAATCACAATATACTTTTCAAAGAAAGTTGAAAATACTGACAAATCAAAACTTGAAACAATATGACCATACTGGTCATACCCTAGGGAGTAACCACAACACATCACTCAAGATCACGTGTCCTGAGTGTGTTAGGAAGTGATTGTTAGACTCTTAAGGTTATTAGATTCTTTATAATCCTTTATTGATTTATGAAATAAATTCTTATACAAAAGAGTTCGCATTTTTTTTTTAATAAATTATGTTCCATTTTCACCTTCACGTGCTTACTATTTCAAGCAACACTTTCCGATATAATCCACTATCTATTTAGGGTTATTAACATCCTTAATTATATTCTAACAGGCGGTTGTACTAACTCTACCATTCTTCATCCGTTCCTCTTGCACTAATTTTTTTTTGAACACTTAATTATATGCAATCTATGCTTAATTAGAGGTTAAAGCTTAACAAGCTGATCCAATGAAACCTTAGGTCTCGATAAAACTCCTAGGTGATAGGATTAAGAAAATTACTAACAAAACCAATATGATAACTCCTATTATCAAGTGGATTGAATAAATTTTATAAGAGCAATAATAATTTCACTCAAGAGTCCCTTTCATTACAGTTGTGTTTAATAGCACTTAATTAGATCATCTTCTACTAAATAGACATTCATATAGTTACTTGGCTCAATATCAATTATTTAATAAATATCCAGCTTCCTCCATTTTGTTAATACATCCCTCCTTAATAACTTAATTTAATATGGTTTCTATTATTTATCTTAATATGGTAAACCTTGATTCAATGTTACATGGTAGCTCAAGTATCGACTCTTTCATGTCTTACCCACACGGTTGATAGTTTGGTACAAAATTGACACTTGTTTACTTAGAACCAATTAGGATTTGTATAATGTAATCATATAATTTTACTAGGGACATCATTTGTTTTCTTAGCACCTTATGCTATCTCCTTATACATTTACCTCTAACATTCACTTGCCTTCATTAGGTAGGAGCTAGTTGCCAAGTTACTAACACTTATGGTTAAGAGCCATTTGGGGTGGACTAATTGTCAAGTAAAATCAATAACACTTGACAACTAATTTCTTCCCACACATTTCATGACATATTTCATACATTGCAACTTATGATATCAATTGGGTGTGCACTCGAGGAGTGACCAACACCCATCCTTTTTAAATAATATTGGTAAAAAGGATAGTTATCTCGTTCCATATTACTTATTTATATTTACTTACTAGCCAATTCTGGCATATCATGACCTTTGATTTCTTCAATCTAAATAACCATTCTTACCATCCTAATATCTTGTTACCCAATTACGGTATAACTTAAAGGTGTCCAATAATTACCAATGTCTTAAGACTCCCATAATTTTTTAAGTTCTCCCTTGGCTAACCACATAATTCGGCTCCTTATCGATGTTCTTATAAAATATTTTGTAATACCAACTAATTCTCATTAAAGTTTTGGTATTATATTACTGTTATACTATCTTTCCATCAACCATTTCCATCCGCATGTGCTTCATCCATACTTGATGTTTTTGCATACTTTCACACTTGAGTGCCATAATTTGCAAAGTTTCTTTGATTGTGCCTAATAGTTAAATTGTGTTACATATTGTCTTGTACCTAGCGACCAACCATGATTAGGTTGCCCCTTTCTCCTTAGGGTTTTAATGAATATAAGTTAATCATTTCTAGATTATAAGATTCTAATACTTTTACACCCCTTTCTCTTCAATAGGGATTTTTGTATGATTCCCCAAATCAACTCTACTCTCTTCCATTATTTACTTTCTCCAAGATTATCTTCCCATTAAGGAACTAGTTGAGGTTTTACTTGCTTGTTTGCCCAATTACATAGCCATGGATGAACTTAGGGTTTATTGTAATTACATGTTTTAACCCAAGAAGTTCATGCCTCATTTCTCCTTATTTAACTCATCTATAGTATTACTAGGGTTTTCTGATCAGGGAGTTGCCATTCATCATTTTAGTTCTAATCTTTAGGGTTATCCCAACTCTAACTTCATTGCACTACTACAAAATCTATCTAACAAATGCTCTTTATAATAATTCTAGCATAACCACATTCTTAAGGTACCTAGTCATTAGGATAGGTTAATGCTTCTATCTGATATATGCAAGAGTTCTTTTTAACTCTTCTTTATTTATGTCTCCAATGGTGGCCTTGATCTTTATAACCATCATAATTTCATATAGCTTAAAACTTAACTTGAACTGTCTCAACCTTATTTATCTTGTTTATTATGCCTTTATCTTAGGTCTAACTATCTTGCTTGACTTTCCATGTCAAAAATGTTGTTATTTTGGTATGGTTTTGTCATTGATGTCAACACCTACTAAAACACTAGCACTTTGGAGATCTAGCAGCATTCATCGGCAAGCAAGTAACTATTGCACAGTTACTAGTATATGGTTCACTGACAGGATATAATGATCATCGGCACTTGGAATGATATGGAAGACACCTGGTAATGTCAAAGACATCGTGTGGACACTTTGTTTTCAAGAATTAATCATTGGTATATTCATACTTGCATATTTGCCTTTACTGACAAATAGGTCTAGGGTTACCTAGGGTTACACCGGCAGGTTTATCTTTTTCAAATCAGCTTGGCACACTATGAAGATGATTTATTATTGTTGTAAATGCATTAAGCTAACATGTTTAAATGGTTATTGCATCAGATATTATATTGATTGTAAAATGTTTTTATTGGAATATCTTGTAGAGTTGACCTATTAAAATTGGTCTTAGGTTATGGTATAAATGTAAGATCTTATTTGTAAGATCGAATGTGGAATGTGAGAAAGAATAGTAAGAATGTATATGCGAGATTAAGCAGAGCTATACATGAAGATATCATTTGAAGGTGAAGCTAGGTTTCTATGAAAGCATATCAGCATTACACCGGTACTGAATCCAGCATATGAAGATGCTATTTTGTGCAGTACATTCTTATTGGATTTAACCATCCAACTATAGTCAGTGTGACTCCCATTTTGTGCCTGAGTAGTGAGCTCTAGGTTGTTGGCCTTTCTGCATGTGCAGACCCCATTTATGTACACTTACTATCTGCAGTAGTATCATCTGATTGTGGGTAAGTTTTCCCACCATGGTTTTTCCCCTTACAGGATTTCCACGTACAAAAATTGGTGTTATGTGTTGTGGATGACTTTGTATCTATGTTTCATGCATTAATCTTTATCGGTATAGCAATTTACTGTTAACACTGTCTACCGGCATACTTAACTAGTTTACTAGTATTAAGCTTTAAGTTGGTTAAGTGGTTTTTGTTTTGAATTTAGAAGAGAACTAATTTAGGCCCCCCCCTCTCAGTTGTCTCTGGGACCTAACAATTGGTATCAGAGCTTAGTCCTCTTTTTGTTGAAGTTTACCAACTTGAGGAGATCCAAGGTTTACTAATTATTTCAAGAAGGACAGTCCTAAACTTGATGGAACCAACTATGGGATATGGAAGATCAGGATGGAGACACATCTGAATTGCATTGGTAAAGACATTTGGGAAGTTACAAAGAATGGTTATACAACTACTACTCCCGGTTAGCCTGCTCCAACTAACCTAGCTAAAGATGAGGAGAATTATTGCAAAGCAAGAGAAGCACTTTTGAGTGCATTATCAGATCAACAAATTATGGGATTATTAGATAGATCTACTGCTAAAGCTATTTGGAATCATTTGGAAACACTGAATGAAGGAGATTCCATAGTCAAGATTGCAAAACTTGAAAGCTTCCGAGTCAGGTATGAACATCTGAAAATGGAAGAAGATGAAAAGATTTTTTGCCTTTATGGAAAGAGTAAATGAAATTGTTTTGGGTATTAAATGTTGTGGAGGAACCTTGAGTGAGGATGAAATTGTTTCAAAAATCTTAAGAGGATTGCCACCGACATATAAAATGAAGGTTACTACTATAAATGAGTTGAGAACAATGCCTAATACATCAATAACTAGGGATACATTGATTGGAAAACTTCCAGCTTTTGAAATCGAGTAATTTGGCCCTGTTGCTACTATGAAGGTAGATTTGGCCTTCAAAGCATCAACATCATCTGCTCCATCATTTGACAAATCAGATTGGAAAGCCTTTTATGCAAGAGAACTTGAAGAAACTAGGAAGGAGAATTAAGAGTTCACAGAACTTGAAGCACTATTTGCAAGGAAAATGCCAAAAGGTCTAGTTGGAAGTAAGTATGAAGATAAAGCACCCTTTAAATGTTTTAACTGCAATAAGATTGGTCATATGGCTTCAAGATGCCCTGATAGACATGCTAGACTAAGAGAAGAGGCTAGAAGAACATACAAGCCTAATCCTGAATATCAGAGATATAGATTTAAGAAGAACAAAGACAAATCATGTTACATTGCTGATGAAGGTGTGACTGATGATTCTGATGAGGATCTAGCAGACAATGGATGGGTTTTTGTTTCTATAATAGAAGATCAACCGACACCTACTACTTAACCAGTAGAACAAGCCCTACCAGCTAAAGTTGAAGTAAAGGATGAATGAATCATTGACTCAGGATGCTCACATCATATGACATGAGACAAAGGTAAATTCTTGAACTTTCAAGAATACAATGGAGGCTTAGTAAGATTTGGAGATGACAAAGCTTGTTCAATCAAAGGTAAAGGTACAATATCTCTTGATGGTAAGCATAACACTGATAATGTCTACTATGTTGAAGGATTAAAGCATAATCTTTTAAGTGTTGACCAATTGGTTGAGAAAGGATTTCAGTTACAATTTAAGAATGGAAAATGCAAAATCATGAATAGAATTGGTTTGGAAATTGCAACCGGTAATTAGACTAAAGGTAATATCTGTCATTTAAATAATAGTGAAAAAGCATGCTTGATTGCACATATTGATGAAAGTTGGTTATGGCATAAGAGACTCTGTCATGTAAACTTTGATTGCATTATGAAGATCAGTACTAAGAAAGCAATTAGATATCTACCTAAAATTGTGAAACCTCAGAATACAATTTGTAAGAAATGTCAATTTGGAAAACAAGTTAGAGCTAGTTTCAAAATTATTCCAGAAAAATCCAATAATGCTCTTGATTGGCTTCACACTGATTTATGTGGTCCAGCTAGAACTAAAAGCTTACAAGATGATAGATATTTCATGCTAATCATTGATGATTATTCTAGAATGTGTTGGGTTACTTTTCTCAGAGAAAAATCAGAAGCACTTTGAAAGTTCAAACTATTCAAAACAATGGTTGAAAATGAAACCGGTAAGAGAATCAAATGTTTAAGATCAGATCAAGGAGGAGAATTCACATCTAAGTACTTTAATACATTATGTGAAGTGAATGGAATCAAAAGATAGTTATCAGCACCTCGGACACCATAGCAGAATGGAGTTGTTGAAAGGAAAAAAAAAACTATCTTGGATGCAGCAAGAAGCATGTTATCTAAAGAAAACTTACCACATGTATATTGGAGAGAAGCAGTCAACATAGCCATCTATACATTCAACAAAGTTCACATCAAAGGAGAAACTGGTAAGATCCCTCATGAACTATGGTTTGGTAATACTCCTACTCTTAAGTATTTCAAAATTTTTGGAAGTAAATGTTATATTAGAAGAGATGAGTATATTGGCAAATTTCATCCTAGAACTGATGAAGGAATATTTCTTGGTTATTCATCTAAGAGCAAGGCATACAGATGTTTTAACAAGAGATTTTAGAAAATTGTTGAGAGTACAAATGTAAAGATTGATGAACAATTCAGAGGAACTTCAAGGTATATAGACTCTGAACTGGCAACAAAAATTGTAACAAATGAACCCACACTAAATCCACCGGTACAGAATGAAGATCTAGTTACCTCGGTACCATTAGAGGATTCCACATTAATTGAAGAACAACAACAAACTAAGACACCCCAATATGTAAGATTGAATCATTCTGAAGATCAGATAATTGGAAATAAATTTAAAGGAGTTATGACAAGAGGAAGACTGGCAAATGAAGAGGTATGTCTTATTTCTCAAATTGAACCATCATCTATTAATGCAGCATGTGAAGATAAATTTTGGATTAAAGCTATGGAAGAAGAATTAGGACAAATTGAGAAAAATAATACTAGGACATTAGTTCCCCGACCTAAAGATAAAAATGTAATTGGAACTAAATGGGTATTTAGAAACAAACTTAATGAAGATGGTAAGGTTGTCAGAAATAAAGCAAGACTAGTGTGTAAGGGATATTCTTAGAAAGAAGGATTTGATTACAATGAAACCTTTGCATCGGTAGCTAGAATTAAGGTAGTCCGATTATTCTTGGCTTTTGCAGCTCACAAAAACTACAAAGTTTATCAAATGGATATTAAATGTGCATTCTTGAATGGAGATCTTGAAGAGGAAGTCTATATTGAACAACCTGATAGATTTTCTTTGACAAATGACAATGATATGGTTTGCAGGTTAAGAAAAGCTCTGTATGGATTGAAACAAGCCCCAAGAGCTTGATATGCAAGGTTGGATAAGCATCTTTAAAAATTGGTTTTACTAAAGGAAATGTAGACAACAATTTATATTACAAAATAACTAATGATGACACCTTGATTATAAAAGTATTCATTAATGATATGATCTTTGGAGGAGAAGATGGATTATGTAAGGAATTTTCTATTAAAATGTAGCAAGAATTTGAAATGTCTATGGTTGGAGAAATAAAATTCTTTTTAGGATTGTAGATTTCACAGACTGATAAAGGTATATTTTTTAGTCAATCCAAGTACCTGAAAGAGTTACTAAAGAAATTTGGAATGGATAACTCTAAACTGGTAAGCACACCTATGACTACAAATGACAAATTATCTCAAAGGGATGAATCTACACCTATTAATCCAACTAGATATAAATCTATGATAGGAGGTTTACTGTATTTGACACAAACCAGACCTGATATTATGAATGCAGTATGTATTGTTTCAAGATTTCAAAGTAATCCTAAGGACAATCATGAATCAGTAGTAAAAAAGATTTTTTGGTACTTACAAGGCACAACAAGTCTTGGATTATGGTATCCTAGAGATGAAAATTTTGATCTATGTGCATACACAGATGCAAATTGGGTAGGAGATGTGGATGATAGAAAAAGCACCACCAGTAGATCATTCTTTCTTGGAAAGAGATTAGTTTACTGGTTGAGTAAGAAACAAAGTTGTACATCTTTATTAATAGTAGTATCAAAATATGTTGCAGCAGCAACTAACTGTACACAGGTACTATGGCTTAAACAAATGTTGAAAGACATAAAGGTAAAATGCAAGGAACCTATCACTATATATTGTGATAATACTACAGCAATTGATATATCTAAGAATTCGGTATTACACTCTAATACAAAACATGTTTCTATCAAACTGAATTTTCTAAGGGAAAAAGTTGAAGAAAAAGAGATAAAACTTGTTTATGTGAATACTAAAGAACAACTTGTAGATATTTTCACAAAACCTTTGCCTAAGGAGACTTTTGAATATCTCAGAGATCAGCTTGGAGTCACACCACCACTGGTAGAAACTTATACAATTGATGATTATCATCAACCAATAGAATTGAAAGATAAATCTTTTACTTTGGTCTTTGATGAGGAAGCTACTTCTCAGGGGGAGTAGTTGGTATATTGAATTGATTGGTATTTTGTATATGAACTTGGTCTTATTATAACTTTGGCATTTGATGTGAAAGGGGGAGAGATATCTATGGAAAAACACATTATCTTTTAAGGAGAGATTGGTATTTAAAAAAAACTTTGGATAACACATGTTGCTCCCAGGGGGAGAGATTGTTGTTTAGAGAGATTGTTGTTTTTTTGGTATTTGGCATTTCTGTTTTGGCACTTTGATGGTTTTTCCATCTTGTGTTGCCATCAATGCCAAAGGGGGAGATTGTTGGTATTTTGGTATGGTTTTGTCATTGATGTCAACACCTACTAAAACACTAGCACTCTGGAGATCCAGCAGCATTCACTAACAAGCAAGTAACTATTGTATAGTTACTGGTATATGGTTCACCAATAGGATATAATGATCACCGACACTTGGAATGATATGGAAGACACCTGGTAATGTTGAAGAAATCATGTGGACACTTTTTTTTGAAGAATTAATCATCAGTATATTCATACTTGCATATTTGCCTTTACCAGCAAATAGGTCCAAGGTCACCTAGGGTTACACCAGTAGGTTTATCTTTTCCAGATCAGCTTGGCACGCTATGAAGATGATTTATTATTGTTATAAATGCATTAAGCTGACATGTTTAAATGGTTATTGCATTGGATATTATATTGATTGTAAAATGTTTTTATTGGAATATCTTGTAGAGTCGACCTACTAAAATTGGTCTTAGGTTATGGTATAAATGTAAGATCTTATTTGTAAGATCGAATGTGGAATGCGAAAAAGAATAGTAAGAAAGTATATGAGAGATTAAGCAGAGCTATACACAAAGACATCATTTGAAAGTGAAGCTAGGTTTCTATGAAAGCATATCAACATTACACTGGTACTGAATCCAACATATGAAGATGCTATTTTGTGCAATACAAACTTATTGGATTTAACCATCCAACTGTAGTCAGTGTGACTCCCATTTTGTGATTGAGCAGTGAGCTCTAGGTTGTTGGCCTTTCTACATGTGCAGACCCCATTTATGTACACTTACTATCTGCAATAGTATCATCTGATTGTGGGTAAGGTTTCCCACCGTGGTTTTTCCCCTTACAGGGTTTCCACGTACAAATATTGGTGTTATGTGTTGTGGATGACTTTGTATTTATGTTTCATGCATTAATCTTTACTGGTATAGCAATTTACTATTAACACTATCTACTGACATACTTAACTGGTTTACCAGTATTAAGCTTTAAGTTGGTTAAGTGGTTTTTGGTTTGAATTTAGAAGAGAACTGATTCACCCCCCCCCAACCCCCCCCCTCTCAGTTGTCTCAAGGACCTAACAAAAAACATATCTCGATGGAAGGCATTCTTTTAGTTACCATCAAAGGTATTTTATTGTAGAATTTAACTCCTCACACTCGATTTGATTAGGGCAATTATTGTGTTTAGGTTCCAATTGAATGGTAACCCCATAAGTACTAGAGAACTAAATTCCATTAATAAACACTGAAATTACTTCATATGAATAAATAGTTGAAAATATCGCAGCCTTTGGGGTTTTATTTAAGCCATAAACCTTATGTCTAATAAGTTCAAATTTTTGGGCTCTTAGTGACCCTTGGAACCCCTTGAATTGATATTTGTTGATCTATTGATTTAAAAGAATTTTCACTTATGTTTCGCTTTGTTATATCACAAGTTTCCACCTAGGTGTTATACTTCAAGCCATAGTTTGGTTTCAACTAAGTCATGAATGTAGCCTATGTTCCTAGTGTATGAACCTAGGGCTCTGATACCAAAATGTCATGCCCAAAATTTAGGGCAAGAACGAGATAATTTTTTTTTTAAAAACTCACAACTTAAAACATTAAATAGCAAATATGAGATGCTCTACATATTTTGTCTTAACTATGTTCAAGTTAACTCTAACCACTAAATCAAGTATATGAAAATAATTTAAAAATTAAATGTGGAATACTACATGAGTTAATTTAATATCTCACCAAATTAGTCAGTAGAATAATTCAATAAAAACCTCTTAAAAATAATTGATGAAGATAAAAATTAATCTCCAATAACCATTATTTGTATTTGTATTTTTTTTTCTTTTCTGGAACTAATTAAATTAGTCCTAGCTCTTAGTTCATAAAAGTCAATATTTTATTTGAACAACAATTAATTTAAGATTAAACTAACTCAACAAAAGGGTCAATTGAATTTCTAATGAAAATATGTTCATTAAGGTTTACTCCCATAAACCTATATCTAGGAGAGCTAAAATTAATTTCCCATTGTAGACACCCAAAAATGGTCAATGCTTGCGAGGTCATACTTTAACATTTGCGCATTGCCTCATTTTAGGTTTTTGTGTCGCATTAACATTTCTCCTATGTCACGCACTTGGTCTTTATCATTTGCGAACATCGAGTCATTCTTCTATATTCTTCATTCATCTCGTCCTCGAATTTGGTCTTGTTGACAACATTATCCAGTCATGATTTTGATCGATCTTATCTTGTTGCATCAATGTGTGTGCTAATTTGTCATCATTTTGGACATCGTCAATCCTAATTAGGGTTTTTTCCTCTTATCAATCCTGTCAATCTTCCGATCGATTTGTCATCTATCGTTGTCCTCCTGTCAATCTTGCGATCGATTTGTCATCAATCGTGGCTCTTTTATCAATATTATCAATTTTATCATCAATCTTATCATTTTGGACATCGTCAATCCTAATTAGGGTTTTGTCCTCTTTTCAATCTTATCATCTGGCGATCGGTTTATCAATCTTGTCATTTTACGATCGATTTGTCATTGATCATTGTCATGTTCGATCTTGTCATCTTGTGATCAATTTGTTATCGATCGTGGTAATTATCAATCTTGTCATCTTGCAATCCATTTTTTCATCGATTCTTGTCCTTTTGTCGATTTTGTCATTTTTCAACCGATTTGTCATCAATTGTTCTCTGTCTCAATTATGTCAATTTGGATCAATTTGTCATTGTTCCTCATCAATTGGCGCATTTATCAATCAAATCATTTTTGTCGCATTGGTCATTTATCAATTCAAAATCATGACATTAATTATCTTCAATCAAGACCTAATTGTTATTTTTGCACTTCTAATTCCTCTTCTAGGGTTTTATGATTTATTCATTTAACCTAATTTGTCATTTCTTCCTCTAGGATTACTAAATTATTTATTAATCTTAAGTCTTCTCATTACAATTAAATCTTTATTTAATTGGCTAATTATTCTTCCTCTTGTAAATTAATTAATAAATGACAAATTATTAATTAATTTACCTAATTTCTTCTAGTTCCTAATTTCCTATTTTTCCATCAATTTCTAATTCCTAATTGTCATCAATTTCAATTCTAATTTTCTTAATTTCTAATTCTTTTTCCCTCCTATTTCATCTCCTAATTCTATGGGAATGACATTTCAATTTTTCATGAAATTGTCATAATTGATAATCAATCAATTTTGACATGGAATGTGTCATAATTTGTCATCAATTATCAATCAATCAAATTGTGCATGGAAAGTGCATAATTTGTCATATTTTGTCATGTTGATTTGCAATTTCCATTTGAATTGCATCATGCCAATTTTGTCATTTATCCAATTCTTCTATAAATTGGATGATTTTCAATCAAAGCTAATCCGAATTTTTAATCAAACTATCGAACTTATGCTTCTAGTACTCTTGACCAATAACCAATATCTATCTTGCTTTCAATTGTATGTGCACTTGTAGGTGAGATCCACAAATCCATTAAAGAGGAAAGAAGAACAATGGAGCCGCATGGAAGGAGCATTCAATTCTGCATTTGATTTGCATAATCTTTCATTTTAAATGCTTTGTTTTCATATCTCTATTGAGTGTGCTTAGGATTAGGTTCATTTGCAATGAGTGCTCTCATAATTGAGTTATCATGTCTAGTGTTTTGATTGATCTACTTGCTTTGATTATTTCCTATTTCCTAACACTACATTAATTGGTGAATCCGATGTGAATACTAACCTTGTAACCCCTTTATTGTGTTTTGGAGTGCTTTCAAGTTGATTTGCAGGTCAAAAACCCAAAAACAGGGCCGTCCAGTGCATTCTGGACACTTCTGCGCTTGTGTGAAGCATTTTGTGCCTGTGTTGAGCATCTTGCACTTGTGTATGCAACATTATGCGCTTGTGTCAGACATCTTGCGCCTGTGTCATGAGTTCTGCGCTTGTGTAAAGTCTAGAATAGAGGTAAAAAATGCAGTGTTTACTTGAAATTTTTGATGTTTTTGCATTCTGTTTTCTGTGTTTTGGATTTTGGTACTAATTATTTGTGCAGGATCTTGGCATACGCATGACAAAGACTACAAATCAAACTACTAACATGTGTTATGCAGAATCGATGGTCAAAGACAACAAATTAAACCTCTAACTTGGGTTTTGTAGGTTGCCTTGGAGAAACAACCAAATTGTGTGTTTGAGATTTTTAATTAGGCACTTAGTGATTTATAAATAGGTGGGAATGAACACTTGTTTTCTTTGATTGTTAAGTATGACATTGGAGTAGGAGAGTATGCTCTCATCCTTCTTAGGGTGATCAGAAATCCAGATCTTCGATACCATGCTTGTGTTGTTGATTGAGTGTCTCCATTAGAGGGCCTGCCTTCTTGACCACTTTGCTTTTGCAAGAAAGTGATAATCGTGAGAAGGGAACAACCCAAAGTGAGTATGGCTAGAATTCCTTGGCATTCTAACTCACTATAAAAAAATACCCGATGAGTGAAAGCTTTGAAGGAAGTGTTACGTGGGAATTGCAGTTACTTGGGAAGTGATGACCCTTGGACTCTTTCTCATATCAACATCTAAGTAGGGCCTCTTGGTCTAAATTGTGCTTGCGCGACTACATTTGTTTGGTATCTTGATGGGTTAATGTCTCAATCATGCTTGCATGACATCAAGGAGTAATGCTTAACAGAAATCCTTACTACATACCTTGTTTTTAGAGGCCCAAAACCCTTCTAGTTGCTTGAGAAGGACAAATTCGGATACTTGGAAGAGATACTAAGTTCGCCATGGGGAGATTTCCATGGGGACTGATGCTTGGCTTCCCTAAGAAGTGAGTGCCATGGAGGGGAGCCCGTGGGGTCAAGCATCTATGTATTCTCCTTGAATCCCATAATGAGTCTACCTCTCAAGTACCTAATGTCTTTGCCTACCCTAAGGAATGTGGAAATGAGCATGATTGTCTTGAGTCTAAGTTGTAATATCTTGTATTCTTTGATTGTCAAAAGTTGAATGTTATCCCATTTCAAAAGCAAAACAAATTGATCTAACATAAGATTAAACACAAGAGACATTCATCCAACAAAGGTTCAACAAGGTTCAAAACACACCTTCAAGCATAGTTATCCAACATTGTTCAAAAAACTTGTCTCAACTCTTATGTCACTTACATTTAGGTTCATCCTAGGTTGCATTTTTCAAAGGTCATTATCAAGTATCAAGGTTAGGTTTCACCTAAGTCATACTTCTTTTGCATATCAATAAAAGTCATCCATTTGCATATGTCCTCTTGCATAAGAGTAATATCAATTCATAATTAAACCTTAGGTTTCATCTGAGGTCGACATTGTCATACATTTGCATTTGCATATCCCAAGTCTCTTCATTAAGCCTAAGTCATTGTCATATCATATTAAGATCATTTGCATATTAATTGTCCTTTTGCATATAGTGTCAAACCTAGGTCTTGTCATACTTGAGCAATCCAAATCTTTGATAAACCCTAAGTCATTGTTAAGAAGTCTAGACCTTATCAAGTCTTTTGTCCTTTTTGTCATCAATATCATTTCGTCAAACCTAGCTTAGTATCCAAGCATATAGGGGAGACATTGTCATCTTATCCTTTGTCAATTAAGTCCTTTTGTCATTTGAGGTCTAGACATCATTTCAATTTCCTAAAGGTCTCTTTTAGATTTGCATTCATAAGTTTGTCAAAATCTTCAAAAACAACCAAAAACATAGATTGCATTTTCATCTATTTAGTTTGCATTTAGTTGCATATCATATATTGTCTTTGAAAAATTTCCCAAAAAAAAAAAAATTGCATTTGCATAAGTGACATGCCTATTGAGACAAGATCAAGATCTAAGAAGATGAGTGAACCAATGTATCAACCCATGGATAACATAGCAAATTCGCAGTTTCAAACTAGTCAAATAGTGCAAGTTGAAGGTTCATCAAACACATCTCTACCACCATATGGAACGGTTCAACTTGGACCACCTCCATTATATGAACCAGTATTTGTACCCATGAAACCAGGACATGGGAGTGTTCCACCAACTCCAAGAGGAAGTCCACCTTTTAATTGGGATCAACCAAATTTGCAACATAACATTCAAACTCAAACATTGTATGAAGACCAAACTCTTTCACAAGGATTTGGTTCAGACCAAGGAATTCAATAAGAAATGAATCCAAATGTCCAACCAGATTCTTCATCTAATTCCACTGCTTCTGATGATGTCGACATGTTCCTTCAAGATCCAAAGATAACAAAAAAGATGGATAAGTTCCTCAACAAATTCTTTAAAATGTTTCCACAAAAGTATCTTAACATGATGAGTAATGTGGCTTCCTTAAATGAACCAATTAATGTGCAAACACAACAAGGTAGTGAGCTGTTAAGTTTCTCTTCGCATCCAAATGAAGAAAATGTGCAACAAGAGCTTCAACCTACCTTGATGAGTAAACGTGCTTCAAAGGCATTGACAGTGACTATTCCTCAAAAAGCACCATTTGAGACAATAAATAATCCATTATTCAATACAACGCCTGTAATACAAGATCAAATGAAGACCATGCAAATATCGATAATGGATCCTCAACAAGAAGTGGTTCCTCACATGCATAAAATTGGATCAACATCTAAGATACAAGAAAGTTTCACAACTGGAATGCCTAATGTCAATAATGTCCAAAGCAATTTTATGATGCAACAAAGTTCTTATGTCCCGCTAAGTTCAATATCTTTGCCAAACACTATTGTGACAGATCCTTCGATAATGGCTACACAAAGAGCTATGGGTAGTGGTTTGCACCACCAGCAATTGTTGCAACAATTGAGTAATACGCAAAAGGTACGATCGAATGTGCAAACAAATGACGTGCGACAACAACAATATCGCATTCGACAACAAACTGCAGTGCCTTCGCTACCATTACAAGTTAATGCAAACTTGGAACCATCACAATGGATTGGACAAACAACACAACAAGTTAATGCAAGTGCTATACCCCATCCTAAGGAGAAGCAACGAAAACCATCTAAACAAAGTTTTTTACAAATGATGGGATATACACCGCGACAACAATTGGCACAAAGTCAACAAATTCCAATTCGTCAGCACCAACAACATGTGCCACAATATGTGCCAAGGCAAACAAGTTATCCTACTTCACAACCGCAATTGGCGCTTATGCAATATCAACAGCCTACTCAATTGCAATATCAACCTAGGCTCCAAGAAGCACAACCGCAACAACAAGAGATGTACCAAGAACTTTATATGTAGGAGACGCCAAAAATGACCATTGCAGAGTATCAACAACCAATCAGAAATGTGATATATCAACAAAGAATACCAACTGGGATTAATGATGGACCTCTAAAATCTGATACAATTGCGCAACAACTTGAGAAGTTGCAGCGAAAAGTTGACGCATTAGAAACTAAAGGAACAAAGAAGTTGTATACAGATCAAGATTTATGTCCTAATCCATTTGACAAGAGTGTATACATTCCTCCATTCCCTAAGCATTTTGAGGCACCCAATTTTGAGAAATATAGAGGGAATGGCAATCCAAAAGATCATATTCGAGCATTTTACGTGGCATGCATGGAAGTAAGCTATGAGGAGACATATTTAATGCGATTATTTGCATGAAGTCTTACTGGACAAGCTATGGATTGGTATTCATATCTGCCAGGAAATATAAAGACTTGGTCAGAACTGGCGCAAAAGTTTATATCTCATTTCGCGTTCAACATTAACAGTGATATGACTATGTCGGATTTATGCAATACCAAACAAAAGCAAGGTGAACCATTAGTGATCTTTTTGCAATGATGGCAAAGCTTGTATAGTCGTTCTTCTCTTGATATACTTGAAGAACAGCAAGTGAATCTGTTTATCCAAAATCTGGTCCCAGAAATGATGTATGAGCTAAAATTGAAAAGTCCTAGTACTATAGAAAAACTCATTAAGAAAGGAATGAATATTGAAATAGCTCTTGTAGCTAAAGGAATTATCAAGCTCAATAAGGACAATGACATCACAAATTATTCAGGGGATAGAAATAGATTTTGGTATAAGAACAAGAACGTCACTAATGATGGTGTTGTTGATGCGAAAGCGGTGAATGCAAATCAACCCCCATTCACAATCAAGAAGTTGAGTGTTCCTAATATGTCGACTATGGAACAAAATCAAGCACCCAGGAACAATGTTACTCAACAGCCACAGTATCAACCGCATGCTCAACAGTCACAATATCAACAGCATGCTCAATAGTTGCAATATCAACCGCATGCTCAACAGCTACAATATCAACAACATGCTCAACAACAGCATGCTCAACAATATAATCAACAACAAGGCCAACAACAAAATCAACAACACAAACCCTTCCAATCGTGGGATGGGCCTCCTTGATAGTTTACACCATTGGGAGAGCCTATCGAATTAGTAATGAAGCAATTAATACAAGCGAAATTTATCAAGCTACCAGATATTAAGGCAGAACCAGCGGTAAAACCGCATTGGTGGAATGATAATGCCTACTGTGAGTATCATCGGTCCAAAGGACATAAAATTGCTTCATGTTTTCAACTAAAACATATGATTCAAGATTTACTGGAGCAAGGAGTAATTGAGGTAGATCCACCCCATCTGACCTCTAACACTGATCATACTATTTTCAAAACTCCTTTGCTTGATCATGACAAGGGTAAAGCATCTTCTTCCAATTCTGCTCAAACGGCCAATTATGCAAATACCAGTTATCACAATGTTATTAATTGTTTTAATGTGTCAAATGAGTATGTTTCCACCTTGAGAATAAAAGGACAAGATCCTTCTTGTGCGGTCACCACTCGTCGATCCAAAATAGTCATGAAAGGAGCTCCTGCAGCTCCTCCCAAACCAGTTCCTCCGAGTCAGTATAATCTTTTGGATCATCTAGCAAAAACACCTGCACAAATATCCATTCTAGAGTTGTTGAAAATGTCTCCAATGCACCGTGCAGTCCTAGATAAAGCTTTGACTGAGTCCACTGTCCCAACAGATATTGATGTTGACCAATTTCAAGCGTGGATTGGACATTTAGCCATTTCCCAAAGTGTTGCATTTTCTAATAGTGATATCTCACTTGACAAGCTTCCCCATAATGACCCTTTGCACCTAGAAGTCTTTGTCCACAATTGCAAAATCTGGTGAGTCTTGATAGATGGCAGAGCGGGTCTTAATATCTGCACCTTAAGAGTGGTCATTGGCCTTGAATATTCAAAAAATGACATTGATGCTTCCAAAAGGATAACGATCAAAGCTTATGATGATGCTGAACGCCCATCCAAAGGGATAATTGCATTGCCTATTAGAGTTGGTCCAGTGATGGAAAACACTTTCCTACAAGTCTTAGACCTTGATCTCCCTTATAATATGATCCTTGGCCGTCCATGGATCCATGCCATGAAAGCAGTTCCATCCACTTATCATCAATGTCTAAAATATCCTTACAACAGAACTGAGATAACCATTCCAGGAGATCCTAATCCATTTCAATTATGTGCTACCCTAAAGGATACTCCTCAGCAGCAAGTACCAGTCAATAGAGAGGCCAAATCAGACAGTTATGTGGATCCTAATGCATTGTTAGATGTTGTCAAAGGAAAACTGAAAATACAAGATCAAGGGTGTGGAGAATATTCAATGGACCAAACATTCCTCATTGGGAATTTGCTGATGTCACCAAAATCATATGGAAAACCACATCTATTGCAAAAGGAACCCAAGGTCATTATTCAATATCAGCCTCCCACTACATTTGCAAGATGGGGAGAACTTGACAAAGAAACTATAGATGATGGTGTCATAGATTGGCTCTATAAAGATCTAACTGAAACTCCACCTATCAAGTTGCCAGTGGAATTATATGGCAAAGGATTTACTATGCTGCAGAAGAAAGGATATGATGGCTGCAGTGGCTTAGGCCTGAACAAAAATGGAAGGCTAGAACCTGTCATACCCACAAGGCGACCCCCAACTTTAGGGTTAGGTTTTGTACCATTACGAATTGGATCCACATCTACCAAAAGGTCCACATGTCGAAAAGGGTGTGATTCTGACGATGAAGTAACACCTGAGGATACCCAACCCGAGATTGATTCTAATGAATGGGAGTGGAGTTCTTTTTCTTCCAGCTCTTATGCCCTTGACAATATCTTCATTGACCCTGATAATTTGCCTATGGAGGACAAACATGAAATAACTCCTCTTCCTAAAACATGTCCTCATGCTTGGATCGAGTCATTTTGGGATCCAAGCTCCGAATCCGATACAAGCAATTCAGATAGTGACACCACAGACGTTCACATTTTTACCATATTAGCCCTCTCTATCCTTACAATTGATGATGACATGCCCCTCATATATCCCCAACTTATCCAATATGACCAACAAGAAACGCTCACGTTGGACTATTTTCAAAATGACGAAGCAATTGTAGAGTTCCTAGGACTACGGGAAGGCATACCATAGGGCGATCATAAGGCAGGATTTGCTATTGACTTGGATTCAACGACATATTTTGGGGAGTCAACTCCCTCTTCTAGTCATGAAAAAGAAAAAGAAGAAGAAAAAAATCAAAAGAATAGATCTTTGAGTGAAAACCATAAGGCGCTCTCTGATCATACAAAAGTAAAAATAAAAGACGTACCTGCGGGTGAAAACCTTTCTGAGGTGCCCAAAGGTGGAAGAGTGGACGTACCCCTATCAATTCAGGACAAATCCACATTGCTGGTCGAGATGACCAAGGAAATCAATTTGGGTACACCTGATAACCCTAAGGTCATTCACTTTGCTGCCTCCTTGTCAAAACAAGAGAAGATTGATTTTATCAATTTCTTTCTGGAGAAGAAGATCAGCTTTGCGTGGTCTTATGCAGATATGCCTGGCCTTGATCCAGAGTTAGTCCTTCATCATTTGCCATTGAAAGTAGGTGCTAAGCCCGTCAAACAAAAACTTAGAAAGATGCATCCTCAGGTAGCTCTTTTGGTTAAAGTGGAGCTAAAAAAATTGCTAGATGTGGGCTTCATTAGACCCATTGATTATGCAGATTGGATTTCAAATCTAGTACTAGTTAGCAAAGTAACTAGGGGCATCAGAATCTGCATAGATTTCAGGGACCTCAATAAAGCATGCCCTAAGGATGATTTTCCATTGCCAAACATAGACATCATAGTGGACATGACGGCTGGATATGAGATGCTTTCACTAATGGATGGTTTCTCTGGCTACAATCAAATCCGTATTGCACCTGAAGATCAGCATAAGATAGCATTCACCTATGCTTGGGGCACCTATTGCTGGAATGTGATGCCCTTTGGTCTCAAAAATGCCGGTGCAACATATCAAAGAGCAATGACGACAATCTTTCATGATTTCATGCACACTTTGATGGAGGATTATGTGGATGACTTGTTATGCAAATCTGTTACCAGAGATAGTCATCTAGCCATCTTGGGCCCAATCTTTGATAGAATGGAGACCTACAAACTCAGGCTCAATCCAAAAAAGTGTGTCTTTGGTGTTACAGCTGGCAAATTACTTGGATACATTGTTTCTCACCGAGGCATCGAGGTCGATCCCGCCAAGGTCAAAGCAATCATGGATATGCCTCCACCTTCCAACCTCTGGCAATTAAGAAGTCTACAAGGAAAGATCCAGTTAATTCATCGCTTCATAGCTCAGTTGGCTGACAAATGTCATCCATTCCAACATCTACTGCACAAAGGTGTCACTTTTAAATGGACTGAGCAATGTCAATTAGCTTTTCAAGCTCTCAAAGATTATTTGTTGTCGCCACCCATCCTAATGCCTCCTATTGAAGGAAAGCCCTTTTTATTGTATATCTCTGCAACTGAAACAGCATTAGGCATTCTCTTGGCCCAACAAGATGAGAACGACAAAGAGTGAGCTATTTACTATATCAGCCGGACACTGGTAGGCTATGAGATAAATTATTCAACTATTGAGAGGGCATGCTTAGCAGTGGTATTTGCAACACAAAAGCTCCGACATTATATGCTAAGCCACCAAACATTGCTGATTGCCAAGATTGATCCTTTAAAATATTTGCTCAGCCGAGCAGCTTTAACAGGTCGCCTAGCAAAATGGGTCATGATTCTCAGTGAATTTGACATTGAGTATATGGAGCGAAAGGCCATAAAAGGACAAGTCATAGCAGATCAACTGGAAGATGCTCCTATTTCGGACGATCATCCCATGTTGACTGATTTCCTAGATGAATCAGTCTTTGCTCTCACACCATCTAATGAATGGAAGTTATACTTTGATGGGTCCCACACTAAGTTCGGATTCAACGTAGGCATTTTGTTTGTCACCCCTCAAGGTGATGCTATTCCAGAGTCTTACAGAATAACTTTCCAATGTACCAATAACATTGCAGAGTACAAAGCATTGGTTACAGGACTTCGAGTGGCAGTCCACTGGAATATCAAGCATTTGCAAGTCTATGGAGATTCTCAACTAGTCATCCGGCAAGTGAATGATGACTATGAAACAAAAGATGAAAAGCTTATTCCTTATAAGCACATGGTAGACTTCTTCAAGACAAAATTCACAGCTATCCATTTCAGTCAAGTGCCAAGAATGCAAAACAAGTCGGCAGATGCGATGGCTACAATCGCTTCTATGTTGAATATACCTCATAATATGGACAAGTGTGAATTCCTGGTCGAACAATTGCTAGTCCCCTCTTTTGACATTCTGACAGCTGACGTGATGTGCATTCTTGTTGGTCCCAATTCCCCCTGGTACAATGACATATATCAGTATTTGAAATCCCAGACCTTACCACCTAACCTTTCCGCTAACCAACGCCGAGCCTTTATTTGACAAACAGCCAAATATGTCATCATCGCCGACACCCTTTACCACTGTTCTTTTGACCATACCCTCCTCAGGTGTTTGGATTCTGACGAAGCACAAACGGCTTTACACGAGGTTCATGATGGTATATGTGGGGGCCATTTCAATGGTCTTAGCTTAGCCAAAAAGTTGATTCGTGCTGGGTGTTATTGGCCCACTTTGGAAAAGGATGTTCATGATTTTGTTAAAAAGTGCTACAAGTGTCAGATCCATGGAAATTATATTCATGCACCAGCTCAAGAGCTTCATTCTGTTATATCTCCATGGCCCTTTTCTCAGTGGGGTTTGGATCTTATCGGCAAGATTCAGCCAACATCTGCAAATGGACACAAGTTCATTATTATAGCTACAAAATATTTTACAAAATGGATTGAAGCCATCCCCATGACCTATATCACTAGTGTCCAAATTTCAAAATTCTTGCTAAATTATATCATATGTAGATATGGGGTTCCCCTTGCCATAGTCACAGATAATGATCGACCCTTCAAGAATAAAGATGTTAAAGAGCTTTGTGAAAAATTTCATATTCAACACCGTTTTTCTAGCCCATACTATCCACAGGGTAATGGTCAAGCTGAAGCGTCAAATAAAACCATTATTAAGATCTTGAAGAAAGTTGTCAATGACACTGGTCGAGATTGGCACGTACAGTTAAATCCAACACTATGGGCCTATCGTACTTCTGTCCGCACACCTACTGGCGCAACACCTTATTCTTTGGTGTATGGTGCGGAAGCCATTTTACCCTTGGAAGTGGAAATTCCTTCCTTGCGAGTTTCTTTGCAACACCTGATTGATGATGAGACACACAGAGTCTCTCGGCTGCATCAGCTTGAGATGTTAGATGAGAAGCGTCAAACAGCTCTGACACATTTACAAGCATACCAAAACCGTCTCCATCACTCTTATAATAAGAGGGTCAAAGGGTGACACTTCAAAGTGGGAGACCTGGTTTTAAAGGCAAATCCTAAGAATGCACAGTCTACTGACGTCATCAAGGGCAAGTTTGAACCTAATTGGGTTGGGCCTTTCATAGTAACTGCAGCCTATGGCTCAGGGGCATATCAGCTTGCGACTCTAGAAGGTGAACCTCTGTCTGATCCTATTAATAGCATGCATCTTTGCAAGTACTGGGCATAGTTTTTTGTCAGATATTTCTTCAAATATGATCCTAAAAAAAAAAAAAAAAATACAAAAAAAGTGATGAAAAATCAAAAAATACAAAAAAAATGAATGAAAAAATGAAAAAATACAAAAAAATGAAAAAAGCAAAAAAGAGAAAAAAAGAGAAAAAAGTAAAGAGCAAAAGAAAAAATGATTCGCCCTCTAGTGAAAACCTGGTAAACAGGCGCTTTGGGCAAGTACCATGGTGAAAACCTGGCAATCAGGCGCCATGAGTAATGAGATTATTGCTTCGTCATCTATCATGACTTCTAGCCATGCTTTCTCTCGGCCAGTTATCATGCCTATCTTTGTCTCAACCCAATGTTTTATTCCAGGCCTGTTATTGGTCAACATCACTGTCTTGCTTACTCCAGTGTCTTGTACATATGTTTTGGTCCTGGTTTATGTGTCTTTCAAGTGTGCATTGGGTGCTTTTCCCTCGTCATGATCAATCACTAGAGCGTTTAAATCCAAAAAAGTCCTGAAAAAAGTCTTAAAAATTGAAAAAAGTCCTGAAAAAAGTCATAAAAATTGGAAAATGTTCTGAAAAAAGTCATAAAAATTGAAAAAAGTCTTGAAAAAATCTCATAAAAATTAAATAAAGTCCTGAAAAAATCTCATAAAAATTGAAAAATGTCATGAAAAAAATCCTAAAAAATTGAAAAATGTCCTAAAAAAAATTCATCAAAATCGAATAATGTCCTGAAATAATCCAAAAAAATCGAATAACTGTCCTAAAAAAATTCATAAAAATCAAATGAAGTCCTGAAAAAATGAACACAAAAAAAATTGTAAAACTCCAAAAACAAAAACAATCATTTTGCAATAAATTATTCCTTTTGTGCATAAGACAAATCACTGAGCATTCATCCAACGACACTTGCAATCCATTTCACACTATGCTTTAATGAAATCACGCATTAACAGATGAACTTTTTCAATCTAAATCAAACATTCAAACTGATCCAAACTGTCATATCAATCACATATCGGCATCAAAATCATTTGTCCTTGGCTACTATCATGGGTCTTATACAAGGTGTGGTATACTCGAAACTAGACTGTGTCCTGTCTTAGATAGGATACCGCATTTCCTGAAACTAGACAACATGATCGTCCTATCAACACTTTCAACTTTTGACAATGAAGATCAAGATGTTTGTCTGATTTGTTTGGAAATTGTGCATCTTATCTTTTTAATTGATTTATCTTTGGCTTCGATCATGTTCCTATGTTGCTCGATGATGTCACCAAGTGATTTAGAGTGATCGGGATGGTTCATGATCCTTTTCTTTTTTATTATGATTGTCGTTTGTCTATGATGTGTCTGTCTTTTGCAAAAAGGGTTGCATTTCAGCTCTGGCCTTCAATGCCATGATGCTACGCATCCATTTTGCTACATAAAAATAAAGGTTCTCACCTACAAAGTGCATTACTGAAAGCAAGTTTTTCTTCAATCGTCTTTTGTCTCATTTTCTTCGTACTAACATTTCTTCCGTCTGGTCGGATAGTCAGTTCGGTCTAGTGCTCCGATTTCCAAAAACACATGCTGCATCTTGCATCCATTTGGTTAGTACATTTGCATTCCATCACATATTACATCAAGCATTTTATCCATTTCATTTCATAAATGCATCAAAAATACATTAAAAAAATGCATCCATACATGTTCATAAACAAGTGCATAAGTCATCCATACATAGAAAAATAACTACACATCATAACATATAGCATATCACATCACACATTATAATAATATCAGAGTACAAAATCGGACTATCTGTCCTAAGTATGGCCCGCAGGCTGACTACAAAATGTCAAACTACATAATGTCCACTGTCTGTCATACGGAGCATGTGCCTCTATCACTGGGTGCTCCCTCTGTCCTCCTTATCCCTGCCATGTCTCACAGATGATGTCCCCCCCTGGTCCTGGCTGTGGTGGTCTCATCGGTCCACTCACTCCCATGCTGCTCAATGATCTCCGAGAGCGTGACCTACACTCTATCCTCGATTGTGCTCGATACGAAGGTGCTCTCTGCTCTAGTGGAACTGCACTCTCATATAGTGTCCTCCAATATAGTCTTTCCTCTCTGATCTCTATCAGCATCTGTGCCATCTCCCATGCACTGGCATCCCTAATCGACCCAATGAACTTAGTGACTCTCTGTCCCTCTCGTTGTGCCTGAGCTATGGTTGTATCTCGAGCCTCTATGAGTCTGGCTATCTCTACTCTGAACTACTCATGCTCTCTCTCCAATGTAGCAATCTGATCCTACTGACTCGCTATGGTAGCCCTGCACCTATCCATCTCCTCTATCCTAGCTATCTCTGGCTCTATGGGAATATCCTACAATGTCTCCTAATCCACTGAGTCTGGCTCCTCCTCGTCCTCCCCTCTACCATCTTCATCATCTCCCCTGTCCTTGTCATCCTCATCATCCTCATCACCATCATCTCCCCCATCCTCATCCTCCTCATCATCCTCATCACCATCCTCTCCCCCGTCTCTATCATCCTCATCCTCCTCGTCCTCATCATCTCCCTCCTCTCCTATGAGTGGGAAGTCCTCCTGTCTCCTCGGTACTGGAATATCAGGATCAGTCAAAGGCACTGGCTATCACTGTGCGAACCATTTCTCATACTCCTCTGTAGTCCTAACATCCACCACATCTGACCTCCAATCCCACTGTCTCTGCTATAGCTGTGCCAAGTTGGCATATGCTATGTGTGGCTGAATCATAGCTGTGCCCGATCTCACCAATCTCAATATGGCCTCCATATGAACTCTGTCAGTCTGTCCAGCTCATGTCGCCAGTACAATATGTATCCAAAAGGACCCTGTCTCAGTGCTCCACCATAGCTATACACATATGGTCGGTGTGGTACAACCTGTCTATCTGTAATTGGCCGACATATGGCAATATGCTTAAATGCCCATACCTGAAGCAATGTAACTCCACAGCTCAGAGTCTGAACTCCCTGATACGCTATCTGATGCAGCTGGAAATACAACATAGCAAGTACACATGGTCCCCATGCATACACTATCCCCTCTGTCACCATTCGCTCTAGCACCCTTCCCCAGCTAATAGGGAATCCATGTCCTCGTATATCTCCTGCTAGAAGACATGCTATCACAACTGCTATCACCACATATCGTCGGTCATACTCGGCAGCCATAGTCTCCCAGTGAATCTCCCTCTCGACAATGTCCAGATCATCCGTGTCACACTCAAACAGTTTGCATAATGCATCTCTCGCTGTCACTGGGTCGTACTCTATCATTTCCCCATGTATCAGAATGTGAAGGATGCGCCATACATCCTCTAGAGTCACCGTCACCTCGCTAGTCGCCAAATGGAATGAGGAAGTCTCCGAATGCCATCGCTCTGCCAAGGTGGTAAGCAATCTTGTGTTTGCCCTAATCTCAGGCATGTATGTGATGTAATATATCCCCAGTCCAGCTAATGTGTCTCTCTCTGTGCTCCTGAGTCTGTGTCGTAGCATGGAGCAGTCAAGTCGATTCTCCCACGTGATCAACGGATACTGTCGACTCTGCATCACAATCGGGGCATCATTTTGTCAGTTCTAGGGTTTGCTCCCATGGGTTGCATTTCCTCATTTTCATATCCAATCAGGGTGTTGTTCATCTGCATTGACTTATCCCACCCTTGTCCCCCCTTTTTTAGGTCATTTGCATGTAGTTTTGAGTTAAAATTGAGTCATTCAAGCACTCTTGGGCCTGTGTCTTCTAACTTGTGCCTGTGTCAGATGACCTACACTTGTGTCTTCCTACACAAGCATAGAACTCCCTACACAAGCACAGAACTAGATGACACAAGCGCAGGAGTCCATTTTTGCATCCTTTGTGGGCCCCGCAATGTCCTGTAAGCCATCAAAATTCATGAAATTCAAAACATGGGTTTTCGAGATACATACGCTGCTCCTGCATTGTCTGGTCGTCTGAATGTGCATACATGTTCTCCAAGGTGATCTGCCCTTGGAATGTTCGCCATCTCTCTGCAAGTGTCCTTTTCCAGAGCAACAAATTCTCCTCTTTGGCTAGTAAAAATGAGCAATTTTCACCCTCTTGGTCTTATTTATAGCTCTTTTTCATTGCATAGATGGACGTGCATCTTCTCCATCTTATGTTGGTCATGGTCTTGTGCACCTTACATTGCTTGTCCTTCATGCATCTGATATCCGATTGTCAGTCCGTTCGATCCTATCATTTTTATCGATCAATTGGCCTCTTTTCCGCATGTTTCCGGCCAATTCCTCGAGGGGGCATCCATATGTCATTGTTATTGTCTAGGGCATTTTTGTTATTGTTCTTTGAAACAATGCTTAAAATTGCATTGTCTCAAAGAGGGGCAAAATGTAGACACCCAAAAATGGTCAACGCTTGCGAGGTCATACTTTAACATTTGCGCATTGCCTCATTTTAGGTTTTTGCGTCACATTAACATTTCTCCTATGTCACGCACTTGGTCTTTATCATTTGCGAACATCGAGTCATTCTTCTATATTCTTCATTCATCTCGTCCTCGAATTTGGTCTTATCAACAACATTATCCAGTCATGATTTTGATCGATCTTATCTTGTTGCATCAATGTGCATGCTAATTTGTCATCATTTTGGACATCGTCAATCCTAATTAGGGTTTTGTCCTCTTATCAATCCTGTCAATCTTGCGATCGATTTGTCATCGATCATTGTCCTCCTGTCAATCTTGTGATCGATTTTTCATCAATCGTGGCTCTTTTATCAATCTTATCAATTTTATCATCAATCTTATCATTTTGGACATCGTCAATCCTAATAAGGGTTTTGTCTTCTTTTCAATCTTATCATCTGGCGATCGGTTTATCAATCTTGTCATTTTACGATCGATTTGTCATCGATCATTGTCATGTTCGATCTTGTCATCTTGCGATCAATTTGTTATCGATCGTGGTCATTATCAATCTTGTCATCTTGCAATCCATTTTGTCATCGATTCTTGTCCTTTTGTCGATTTTGTCATTTTTCAACCGATTTGTCATCGATCGTTCTCTGTCTCAATTATGTCAATTTGGATCAATTTGTCATTGTTCCTCGTCAATTAGCGCATTTATCAATCAAATCATTTTTGTCGCATTGGTCATTTATCAATTCAAAATCATGACATTAATTATCTTCAATCAAGACCTAATTGTTATTTTTGCACGTCTAATTCCTCTTCTAGGGTTTTATGATTTATTCATTTAACCTAATTTGTCATTTCTTCCTCTAGGATTACTAAATTATTTATTAATCCTAAGTCTTCTCATTACAATTAAATCTTTATTTAATTGGCTAATTATTCTTCCTCTTGTAAATTAATTAATAAATGACAAATTATTAATTAATTTACCTAATTTCTTCTAGTTCCTAATTTCCTATTTTTCCATCAATTTCTAATTCCTAATTGTCATCAATTTCAATTCTAATTTTCTTAATTTCTAATTCTTTTTCCCTCCTATTTCATCTCCTAATTCTATGGGAATGACATTTCAATTTGTCATGAAATTGTCATAATTGATAATCAATCAATTTTGACATGGAATGTGTCATAATTTGTCATCAATTATCAATCAATCAAATTGTGCATGGAAAGTGCATAATTTGTCATATCTTGTCATGTTGATTTGCAGTTTCCATTTGAATTGCATCATGCCAATTTTGTCATTTATCCAATTCTTCTATAAATTGGATGATTTTCAATCAAAGCTAATCTGAATTTTTAATCAAACTATCGAACTTATGCTTCTAGTACTCTTGACCAATAACCAATATCTATCTTGCTTTCAATTGTATGTGCACTTGTAGGTGAGATCCACAAATCCATTAAAGAGGAAAGAAGAACAATGGAGCCGCATGGAAGGAGCATTCAATTCTGCAGTTGGTTTGCATAATCTTTCATTTTGAATGCTTTGTTTTCATATCTCTATTGAGTGTGCTTAGGATTAGGTTCATTTGCAATGAGTGCTCTCATAATTGAGTTATCATGTCTAGTGTTTTGATTGATCTACTTGCTTTGATGATTTCCTATTTCCTAACGCTACACCCATAGTTAGAAAAGCTCACCCAATTTTATTATAAATTATCAAAGGATTATACTTCTGAAGTAATTTTAATTTAAACAATTATATTTCTTTTTAATAAACTCATATGTTTATAAGAATCATCAATAAAATGTTAAAACACCTAGTAAAAATATTTTACCTCCAAATATATATATTATATATTTATGTATATGTGTGTGTGTGTGTGTGTGTGTTTACATTTATATATAAACTTAAATATATTCCATATTGAATAAATCAACTATGGAAACCCTAATTAAAAGAAATTCATTATAAAAATGCCCCTTTCACTCATTTTCGAATATACTTCTTTATTTTATTATTTTCATTCTACCCTAGCCCTAACCAGGCTAGGGTTTTATTTTCTTTCTTGAACTATGCAGGGCCAAAGGTTTTTGGACGATGTCCAAGGTAGGGCATGCAAGGGAGGGAAGGGTGATTGTGGCGGGGTTCCCATGAACGACACCGCTCACTGTTGGATACCACAGTGGCGGTGACCACTGTGGTCGCCCTTGGGCTGTTCACTATGGACGGCCGCAGTGGAGATGCCCACTATGGTCGCCCACAGTGGTGAACCTTGGGTCATCCACTATGGATGCCCATAGTGGTGCCGGCTATGGCCGCCAACTGTGCAAAGCACAGTGTTCGGCCCGCCGAAACCCCCCATATTTCATTTATTATTTTTTTTAATATGCGTGGATTACTATATATATATATAAGTATATTTTTATAAATATATATATAAATATTTATATATTTATATATAAATGTAATACTATTAAATCTAGGGCAATCTCCTTCGATGCAATTTTTTTTTTAATTTCGAACAATTAAAATAGATTAAATATTTTCTGCAAATTTGATCATTTTATTTATTTCCCTTTTTATTAATACCCTAGTTGCTAAGTAGAAATAGTTAGGCTATTTAAAATAAGGCTTTTCTTTCTGTAAAAATAAAGTAATTAATAGAATTAAACAAACTTAACACAACATCTATTTAAATCTAGAAATGTAAAATAAATCTTTGGAGATGACTTTAATAAACTTTAGAATTTTATTTTTTGCAAGTTAATAAAATGACAGATTAAATAAAATTTCAACAACACTTTATTTATGTAGAATTCCTTTAACATTAACCATGCATTTAGGATTTAAACTAAATTATTTATTTTCAAAGCAACATGCATGCAATCTTTAAATCATTTCTTTATTTCCTTGAATTTTTTCATATGCATAAAGGGATAAAATAAATTTATTGCTTTTCCAAAGTATTATCTACTCAACAAATATTAAATTCAGAAACATTTTTGGGACTAAACCCAGATTTATTCATTTCATTTTCTTGCATTATAGCAAATAACCTATTTCATTTCTTTAAATTACATTTAAAAGACACTATCGTCAGTTTACAAATAGGTCTCTCATTATTAAAAATGAGGACTTTTAAAAAATAAAAATAAAAATATTTCCAATTAGATTTCTGCAACAAATAACACCATCGAATTTTCCACTTGTCCCAATCCTTTCCTTCCAACAACCTACAAATAAAATCATGGATATGACCATGGAGTGCTCACCTCCCAGCCTAGGCTAACTAGTAGCCACCACCAAGCTCAGAGAACCAAGCCCTAGATAGGTAACACACACGCAAATACAAAAGACAAGTGAAAAACAATCTCAAACACAATCCCAACCCAGGCTACATTGTACCACACATTGTGATGTGTTTTCAAGTGTGGTAGTGGACCAAGTACCTTGAGGAGACTACAAGTATGGAAAAACATATAGCCACCTCATGGAAACCAAATACATCATAAGTATAACAACCCCACATTCCTTATGCCCCCCAAGGAATTCATGCTTTATTTCCCTCCTTATGACCCCCAAATGCATAAACAAGCCATGCAGCAAGGGTCACATAAAATCCCTTGTGATCACTCTCATAATGAGAGCCTCTCACTAGAGGGCTGTCACTTCTAAAACCCACAAGACCATCCTCTCTTCCCAAGAGTAGGAGGCCTTGATTACTCCTAAAGCACATAAATGCATACCAAAAAGTATAACATAAAACACATTAATTTTTCAAGGAAAAACATGCACGAATTTAGCCTTTTTACACAAGCAAAACTTTTCAACTCAATATGCAAAATAAAGCAATACAAGAGAAAATCTAACCAACCTTCAACTACCCAAAGGTATGCTAGAATTGTTTGAGGATGAGCAGCCCAATCCCACAATTACCTTGCTTCTCTACACTTAGCCAATTCCTAGTTGAAATCTAACATTATCTTTCAAAATCCCTATCTCCAAAAATGTAGAGTGGGTGATTACCCACAAAATCTCTCATTCTTGCTTAAGAAGACCCTAGTGAGAGTTCTCACAAGTTTCAAAAATTGAAAAGGAAAGGTAGGCTAAAATGGGAAAGGGAGCTCACATCCAAAAGGAAAGTTTACAACCTAGATGATCCTTCTAAATTTAATTTTCGCACAACTTAGAAAAGTCACTTTTTAGGATGTCTAAATGGTCACATGAGAGTTGGTACATGCTTAAAATTTCTCCTAACCTTTAGGTATACCTTATGGGCTTTAGGAAACACTTTTAAACTACCCCTAGGTGTCCATTTAACCCCTTTTATACCCCTCTGAAGTTAATTTTCTGGTCAAACCTAAGGTGACCACCCCAAAGATTCTTTACCCAAGGTCAATATGGAATCACATTAAATTTAATAGAAAAAGCTATGGTTAAACAACTCCCTCCAAGAGACAATCCAAAAATCAAAACATAAATCAACACATGTGTCAAGTGACACAATAAAAATACTTATACAAAATCACACGTGAAATTTTGTCTCTTGTTGGATTTACATAAATCAATAAATAACATTTAACACACATGCATCATTTACTATTATGAATAAGATACGACACAATCGGGGTGTTGTCTCTCCAAATAGACAAACCCTAGTTTTACGAATGTACATAGGTCTAGGTTTGGTTCTCCATAATATTTCCATGGTCACATGGATATCTTTTCCTGCGCAACTCAATTACACATTAGTAATTTCAAATAACCTCATTTAATATTAAACACATGAATTAAAATACACATTAAACAATCTACATACAATTTACATTTGAACAATTGAATATATCTTATATCCAACTAAATCCACATAAGCAATTATCATAATTCTCATAATTTCGATCCACACATAAAACATACTTCTTATTTCTATCATCATAGTAAAGTCCTAGAAATCCAATAATGACATACATCATCTCAAATTTATCCTATTCTAGAATCATATAGATTTCTATATCATAAAGGAGATAAATGAAGCATCAACATACATCAAAGTTATCTAAATCATGGAATCATATAAGTTCTAAATCTTGATATAGTTGACATACGTTAGATCAAGATTATCCAATCAGTGGATCTTTTAGGATTTCAAATTCATAACACATAAAAATGTACACCACAAGGTGAAATGATCCTATAACTTGGTTCAATTACTTTTCTCACCAATCTTTTTGTTTAACATAGCCCATCCTATTGAATTATAGCATTTATTAATAGGGTCAAACATGGTCAACTAAGTAAATCAAAGCTTGGTTGGGGAGGGCCTTACACATGCAATCAAAGTTTACATGACAAAGTCTCTTATGCCATAGCCAACTTTCATCTATATGCACAATCAAGCATGTCTTTTCACTATTATTCAAATGAAAGATATTACCTCTAGTTTGATTATCGGTTGCAATTTCTAAACCTATTCTGTTCATGATTTTGCATTTTCCATTCTTAAATTGTAACTGAAATCCTTTCTCAACTAATTGACCAACACTCAAGAGATTATGCTTTAAACCTTCAACATAGTAGACATTATCAGTGTTATGCTTACCATCAAGAGATATTGAACCCTTACCTTTGATCTGACAAGCTTTGTCATCTCCAAATCTTACTAAACCGCCATTATATTCTTGAAAGTTCAAGAATTTACCTTTATCTCCTGTCATATGATGTGAGCATCCAGAATCAATGATCCATTCATCTTTTACTTCAATTTTAGCTGCTAAGGCTTGTTCTACCGGTTGCACTACAGGTGCCGGTTGATCTTCTATTATAGCAACAAAGACCCATCCATTGTCTATCGGATCTTCATCAAAATCATCAGTCACTCCTTCATCAGCAACATAACAAGATTTGTCCTTATTCTTCTTAAATCTATATCTCTGATATTCAGGATTAGGCTTGTATGTCCTTCTAGCTTCTTCTCTTAATCTAGCATGTCTATCAGGGTATCTTGAAGCCATATGACCAATCTTATTACAGTTAAAACATTTAAAGGGTGCTTTACCTTCATACTTACTTCCAACTAGACCTTTAGGCATTTTCCTTGCAAATAGTGCTTCAAGTTATTCAAGTTCTTCAAGCTCTTTCTTGCTTTCCTCAAGTTCTTTTGCATAAAAGGCTTTCCAATCAGATTTGTCAAATGATGATGCAGATGATGTTGATGCTTTGAAAGATAAATCTATCTTTATAGTAGCAACAGGGCCAAATTCCTCAATTTCAAAAGCTAAAAGTTTTCCAATCAATGTATCCCTAGTTACTGATGTATTAGGCATTGTTCTTAACTCATTTATAGCAGTAACCTTCATTTTTTATGCCAGTGGTAATCCTCTTAAAACTTTTGAAACAATTTCATCTTCACTTAAGGTTCCTCCACAACATTTAATACCCAAAACAATTTCATTTACTCTTTCCATAAAAGAAAACATTCTTTCATCTTCTTCCATTTTTTAGATTTTCATACCTGACCCAGAAGCTTTCAAGTTTTGCAATTTTGACTATGGAATCTCCTTCATTTAGTGTTTCCAAATGATCCCAAATAGCTTTAGCAGTTGATCTATCTGATAATCCCATGATTTGCTGATCTGTTAATGCACTCAAAAGTGCTTCTCTTGCTTTGCAATCATTTTCCTCATCTTTAATCAAGTTAGGTGGATTAGGCTAAGTGGTGGTGGCAGTAGTATATCAATTCTTTGTAACTTCCTAGATGTCCTTTCCAATGCAATTCAGATGTGTCTCCATTTTGATCTTCCATATGCCATAGTTGGTTCCATCAAGTTTAGGACTCTCTTTCCTGAAATAGTTAGTAGACATTGGATCTCCTCAAGCTATTAAACTTTTGCAAAAAGAGCACTTAGCTTTGATACCAATTGTTAGGTCTTGGGGACAATTGAGAGGGGGGTGGCAGGGTGAATCAGTTGTCTTAATAAATTAAACCCGAAACAACTTAATCAAATTACTTCTTAATACTAGTAGAACATTCTGTTATACCGGTGGGCAAATTTAATGGATAGATGCAATACCGGTAAATATTAATGCATGAAAATAAATGATAAGGTCATCCACAACACATGACACCAATATTTGTACGTGGAAACCTTGTAATGGGAAAAACCATGATGGCAAACCTTACCCACAATCACATGATACTACTATAGAAAATAAGTGTACATAAATAGGGTCTACACATGCAGAAAGGCCAAGCACCTAGAGCTCATTGCTCAAACACAAATGGGAGTCACACTGACTACAATTGGATGGTTAAATCCAATAAGAATGTATTGCTCAAAATAGCATCTTCATATGCTAGATTCAGTACCAGTGTAGTTCTGATATGCTTTCAAAAAAACTTAGCTTCATCTTCAAATGATGTGTACGTGTATAGCTCCGCTTAATCTCGCATATACCTTTGCACAAATCCTTTTTCACGTTCCACATTCGATCTTACAATTAAGACCTTACATTTATACTATAACCTAAGACCAATTTTAGTAGGTCAGCTCTACAAGATATTACAATAAAATCATTTTACAAACAATACAATATATGATGCAATAACCAATTGAATATGTCAGCTTTAATGCATTTATAACAATAATTAATCATCTCCATAGCATGCCATGCTGATCTGGAAAAGATAAACCTATCAATGTAACCCTGGACCTATTTGTCGGTAATAGGAAAATATGCAAATATGAATATACCAATAACCAATTATCCAAGACAAGATGTCCACATGATGTCTTTGATATTACCAAGTGTCTTCCATGCCATGCCAGGTGCCGGTGATCATTATATCCTGCTAGTGTACCATATACCAGTAATTGTGCAATAGTTACTTGCTTGCCAGTGAATGTTGCTACATCTCCAAAGTGCTAGAGTTTTAGTAGGTGTTGACATCAATGACAACACCATACCAAAATACCAACACTGATACCAATTGTTAGATAGTTCAGGTAACCGGAAGACAAATGAGAGGGGGGGTGAATTAGTTATCACAGATTATTGAAACCATTAGAAATTTAAACTTTAATACCAAAACTCAAAACATTAATACCAAAAATAGAAATTAAACCAATTAAGCATAAACAATAATCACATAATAAAATCCATCCACATAACACCAAGATTTTTAGGTGGAAAACCTGGTAAAGGGAAAAACCACGGTGGGAAGAGTACCCATAGTAAGATAGTACTTCTATAGTAAGTATGTGAATTAAAATTGAGGGTCCCGCACTTTCAAGAAGGCCAATAGCCTAGAGCACACTACTCATCACAAAAGGAGTCTCATTGACTACATAAAATTCCAGACTATAGTTTGGAGAAGTGTTGAACTACAAAATATAGCATCTCCTATGCCTAAGTACAGTTCTAGTTAAGCTCAATACTAGAGGACTAAATCCTCTTACATAAGCCCATTTTGATCTCCAATGATTGACCAAATCATCTATCTGAATGATATTAGATTATTCGCACATTGCATTCCTTGACCATGACCTCTGACAATGATAATATACAATGAGATCTTACATCTATTTTTACAAACCCTCGACCATAAACAATCAGGTTGGCCACCAGATAATAAACCAATTACATAATTAAAAACCATGTTGGCCTTAGACCAAACAAATAATATTAACACATAAGACATCTCAGAAATACATTAATAGGTCCTATCCACTTGTTACAATAAAATCGGTCCATAACCTAGATCAACTGAGACCAAGAATAGGTCCATACACCACAATAATGATCTCCATCTGCTAAGTCTCAAACATGATCACTAATAGCATCCTGAAACTCCATCAGAAGCTACACCAATGCCACTTATGCAATTCATCAAAGATCTCTATCAAAAGCTCTATCGGTGAAACCCTTGCCGGAACTAGAAACCAAGCTTCTAAGCAAGCAGGATATCAACCGATCACTAGACCAAAAGCAACTGACCAAATATGAGCATGGGTATCATGAAAAAGCCAATTCCATCACCAGACTATACTGGAGCCTACCAGATCATGCCAAATCCAAGTTAACCAGGAACCACTTAACCTATCGGGACCAGAAGGGTGTCGATAAAGCATCCAAACAATTAGTGTTGACATCAATGATGAAACATCAATGGAACACATAATCAATTCCACCAAATGGCCAACAAAGGAATTATGGAAGCATCTCAGGGAGGGTCTTATCCTTTCTTTTTTTTGTTAAACTTCTTTCATGCTTTTTGAAATCTCTTTTTATATGTTTGGAATGGTTTTTAGTTCTTTGTTTTGGTTTTTTTGTTGGAACTAACGTATTAACATTAAACTTTTTTTTTTTGGCTTGTTCCCATTTCCTCAACATCAAGAATTTGTGAAACATGAAGTAGATAAAGCAAAGGAAACTGTTGATTTCATTTCCTCATTGAATGTCTATGCCTTTATATCATGCAAGTGAATGAATTAGAGTTCCTTTGAATAATTGATTTGATGATATCTATGTAAATGTTTGAATAAGAATAGCATAGCAGAAGTCTAGTAGAGACTGAGTAGGTTGAATTCTACAAATCTTGCTTTCTTTTGGGAATTATTGAACCTAGATCTATGAAAGTTCTCAGAATTTATTGATTTTATTCGGTCATGAAGGAAGTTTGTGGAAATTGCCTCATTTAGATATATAAATTGTGGCTTCTTAAGGATCTTCCTATATGTAGCGCATTGTGTAAAATGTATATCTATCTTCTTAATTGCATAAAATTAGATGTTAAAGAATTATTTCCATGCTTGAATAAAACAATTTATTGCAATTATTTCTTATAGATGCTAACTGAGATGCAAGAATTATAGTTTTATTCTTTCAAAGATGGTTAAATAAATTTCTCTTGAAGATATTTCAATGATTTATCATGCTTATTGTAACTAGTAAGAGTTTCCTTGACTTGTTTTATCCCTTATATAACATATTTACTTGGATAATTAAAGTGTAGAAAGAAAACTTTTTTTGCAATCATTATCTTACTTTGAGCTAGAAGTAGTTTGGTTTAAGAAATTATGTTTTGATGAGTGTATGTTTTTAGATTAACCCTTGGTGACTTCTAGGAGTAAGTCAAGCCTAAGGGGGGAGGATGTAGTGTCCCTCCTAGACTTACATTTTGATTCATGATTCAATAGACTTATCTAGACTTATGATGATGGTTCTGTGATGCAATGACCTTCACACACCTAAAGGATAGGTCCAAAAGGTTTATTTTGACCCCAAGTGATAATAAGGATCCTACAAGGAAGGACTCCACACCTTAAGGTTTGAACTATCCACACTCCTCTAGACTAGCACCTACTCAACATGACTAAATGGCTTCAACATTCCCAACATGCCTCACCATGACTCTTACTCTTGGAAGCCTTAGATTTGGTCAATTCATGACACCAAGTTACCATACAAAACATTGATTTTAGACTTTGGCATCAATGGCTTATACTTCCTTTAGAGACCTACCCGCTAGGCTAGTAGCCCTCCTAGACCGGTATTTTTCCCTTAACTCAAAAATATGGAACACAACCTAGGAAAATACTTACCATTATAGATACCCTTTATGGAGTTACACTCATCCCCAAAATTAATTGGCAAGATCTATAACCTAAGGGTCTGAACCCTTTAGAAGCCTAAAGACCTAATTAGGGTGATTGGGCCTAATTTACAAAGAAACGCCCATTTCTTGATCCTCAATCACAAAAATAACTTAATGAGAATGTGGGGGGTTGCAAGTAACCTATAATTCATGAGTTACATGTCTGGAAGCCACTGTTATAAGATTTTAGCATGACTGTCCTAATTTTGTCTAAGGTAGTCACATGGAGATGCCTACCTAGTTTTGCATCACACTCTCCACAACCGAGCTTTCCCTACAAAAACCCATGAAAATAATAGAATAAATTTACCAATCCTACACTCCACCAAAGGAATGAACTTATACAGGAAGGAAGTGCAAGATATGGCCATTTTTTGGTAAAACACTAGCCAAACCCTTGTTTTCTGGGTTGCAGTCAGCAAATTGAAGGCTTCTCACTACTCACAAAAGATAAAATCCTTACACCACTACAAAAAAAAAGGGGATTAAACCCTCCATCTTAGTGGATTTGACAAATACAATCTGTACAAGGATGTACAACCTCTACAAATTCAGAATTTCTAGGAAAAACTTAGTATTCAGTGCTTTATTGCCTTCAACTTTTCAATCCACAGTAAATCTAACCTTGGAAATTGTGTCCAAAAGGCTTATATCCTTCCTCAATATTTTCCAACTAAATTTTGAAGAGGTTGGGACTGTTGAGAGGCTTACAACAACCAAAAGTGGTAAAGTTGCATTTTCAAAAGTTGCACTTTTTGACAAAGTTGTCAATTCACACCAATTTGGGATCCACGCAACTTGGATCAACAAAAAATCACATACACACCCTAAAATCTTATCAAACATCAAAAAAAACATCAATCTACCCCTTATACACCAAATTGTCTAAATTGGCTTATCAAGTTGCCTAATTTGTGATAATGGTTTACATGGTGGGGTCCTTATTGAATACATGAAAAGTTCACAAACAAAAGACATTCACAATGATCCTAAGATCCTAATCTTAATCATCAAATCCATGATTGACTTGTTGAGGAGGTTCCCCTATACCATACTCCCTAAGAGAATATGTCTCAATCCCACTTGAGATATGAGTTTGGAGATCTGCACCATGGTTAAAAATTTGTTTGTTTGTCATCCAAATGACTTTAGAGTCTAGTTTTCCTTGCCAAGCCACCTTGTACTCCTTGTTCCTTGTTCTCTTTATGACTCTAGTGTCTAGAATCTTTCTCAACTTTGGTGGATCATGCTTTGGAATATCATCATTTGCTGCAACCTACATTGGTTTTACCTCTTCATGACCATTGCCTTTGTAAAGTGTTAGATAACACACAGTGAAAATGGGTAACAATCCAAGACAAGGAAGAACCTGGATTTCATATGCATTCTGCCCACATTTCTTAAAAATCTGACATGGTCCAATCTTCATCTGCATGAGCTTGGTGTCTTTTCCTTTTGGGAGTCTCTCCATCTTCAGATGCACCCATACCAAGTCCCCAACACTAAACTACACATCCCTCTTTTTCTTGTCAGCATAAGCCTTATACTTCTTTGTAGATTGTTGGAGATGAGACTTCACTTGATCATGTACCTCCTTGATGGCTGATGCAAAAGATTCACCATTTACACTAATGGATTCATCTTTAGGCAACTCCCTCAACTCTAACACACCTCTTGGGTGGCTGCCATGCACAATTTGAAAAGGATATTTCCCAGTGCTCCTATTTATGGTGTCATTGTATGAGAACTCTACCTTTGACAATATGTTGTCCCATTTTTCTCCATGTTATCTTGTCAAGCATATTAACAGGTTGCCCAAGGACCTATTGACAACTTCAATTTGTCCATCTGTTTGGGATGGTAGGCAGATGAGAAAGCTAGGTTCATTCCCACTTTCTTCCATAGGGTCCTCCAAAAATGTCCTATGAACTTCACATCCCTATCTAAAACTATGTTTAGAGGTAACCCATGTATGCTGACTATTTCTTTGAATAACAAGTTTGCAACATATAAGGCATCATAAGAGGTTTTGCATGGCAAGAAGTGAGCCATTTTGCTAAATCTATCCACCACTAAAAAAACACTATCAAACCCTCTCCTTGTCCTAGGAAGACCCAACACAAAATCCATGCTTATGATTTCCCATGGCCTAGAAGGAATGGGTAAGGGTTGGTACAAACCTGCATTGGTGGATTTCCCTTTTGCTTTTTGATAGGTTACACATGTTTCTACAAACTTCCTAACATCTGCCTATAACTTAGGCTAGTAGTAGTGGCTCTTCACAAGGTCAAGTGCCTTGTCAAGGCCAAAATGACCTACCATTGTTCCATAATGCTTCTCCCTAATAATATTTATTCTCATTAAACACTTAGGTATACATAACTATCCAAACTTTAATAGAAATCCCTCTTGTATCAAAAATTAAGAAAATTGAACATGATACTTCTCACCAAAAGACTCACATACCTTGTAGATCTCTCCAATATCTTCATTAGCATCATACATGTTCTTCAAGGAGTCAATGCCAACACTTTCCATCTTAATTTGGTTGATGGTTAAGACCCTCCTTCTCAAGGCATCTACAACTTTGTTCTTGAGGTTGAAGGTGAAGGCTTGTAGGGTCTCTACCCACTTCATGTGCCTATGGTTTAACTTCTCTTGACTATTTATGAAACTTAGAGCCTGATTATCAGTAAACACTATGAACTCCTTTGGCAATAAATAGTGCCTCCACTTCTTCAATGACTAAACCAAAGAATACATCTCCAAGTCATAGGATGAGTATCTCCTCTTGGTATCATTTAGGTTTTCACTAAAAAAACCAATTGGCCTTCCCTCTTGACTAAGTAATGCTCCAATAGCCATCTTTCTTGCATCACATTCCACCTAAAATATCTTGTTGAAGTCTGGTAGGGAAAGGACTAGTTGTTCTACAACTTTCTTCTTCAAAGTTTCAAATGAGTCATCTACCTCCTTGATCCAATTGAACATGCACTTTTTTCCTCCTTTTATGGTGTCAAGCATTGGTGCACAAACATGGCTAAATCCCCTTATAATCTTCCTATAAAAAGTTTCTAAGCCATGGAAACTTTAGACATCATTCATGGTTTTAGGTGTTGGCCAAGATATAATAGCACTTACCTTCTCTTGGTCCATTTTCAACTTACCTTGTGAGATTACAAAGCCCAAGTAAATGATCTCCTCCTGCATGAACTAACACATCCAAATTTATCATTAGATGCTCTTCATATAACCTTTTCAGGACCATATCTACATTTTTGAGGTTATCTTCCCTTGTGTGGCTAAAGATCAAGATATCATCTAGGTATACTATTACAAACTTGCCTATGAACTCAACAAGACCTCATTCATCAACCTCATAAAGGTACTAGGGGCATTGGACAACCCAAATGACATGCCTTTCCACTCATATAACCCCTCATTGGTTTTAAAAGTTAATTTCCATTCATCCACTAGCCTTACTCTAATCTGATAGTATCCACTTTTTAGATCCATTTTGGTGAAATATTTAGCACTCCCCAAGCAATCCAATAAATCCTATATCATAGCCTCAAAGTGCCTTACTTCTTGGGTACAAGGACAATAGGTACTACACATGGGCTTAGACTTTTGCCAATTAGCCCTGATTCTAGCAACTCCTCAATTTTTCTTGCCATCTCTGCATTCTGGTCTAGAGTAAGCTTATGTGTTGCTTTATTTGGTAGGGTAGATCTAGGGATTAGATCTATGCAATGAAATGTCTCTCACTAGTGGCAGCAATCTTGGCATTCCATCTAAGATGATGCCTTTGTACTTGACAAGTAACTATCTAACTATAGGGTCTATGTGCCTCTTTTCTTCTTCTTTCTTCTCTACAAACTTCTCCTTCTTTGTCATATTGGACTTGGGAATGAGGGCATAGCAAACTGCATCCTTCTCTGCAATCTCCTTCATGAAATTCTTTCCTTCGACCAACAATAATTTGGCATCTTTCCCCTTTGGTGTTGGCATTTTTGATGATTATTCTATGATTGTCATTGATGGACACACACTTGCATTAAGATCACTTTTAGATGTATGAGTTAAATCTCAACCAGAATTTGTTGCAACCAGTATGATGTATTATAGTCTTTAGACTATTCATGTTTTGCAGAATGTGTTTACCGGTCTAAAGCGGTATGTTGACCCCAAGCGGTACGAGGGTTCAAAGCGGCAAAACACATATTTCCCAATCTTCATTTTTATCAAATCGGCAACCAGTATTTTGTATGAACCGGTAATACTTTGTGTTGAGTTACCATCCACTAATTGTTTGATGGTGCCGACACTCTGGTGGTGATTTTTGTGTCATGTTACCAAGTATGTCCAGATTCATTGAACCTAGGAAATTGGATTGTAAACCTATTGGACCGACATGAAATCAGATTCCTTTATAAGGACATCATGTCTAGGGTTTTAGAAAGTTGTTAGGGTTCAAGGTGGTTGATGATTTTTTGTAAGAATGATCTTAACTGAGAAGATCAAGTTTTGGGAGCTGTAACTAAGTGTGAGTTACTAGAGACTAAAGTAATGTTGAAATGCATTAGCTATGAGCCATAGTGGATCTAACCAAGCAATCTGTGCTATTTTCTAGATCATTCACTTGTTGATTACTCACATCTTTGACAAGTCTAAAGCCCTTAACTGGGTAGGCTCAGAGTAGCCTTTGTAAAATCCTCTAACAAGGTGGTTCACATTTGTGGATCTAAAATCCTCTAGCAAGGTAGTCTTTGATTGGACTTATATCCTAATAGAGATTGAGATTCCTAATAGGATCTGTTCTGGTAAAGAACATTGTAAGACCTTAACTAGTCTGGTTCCTATTCTATAGATAGTTACTTGTGAGTTTCATCTCACCATGGTTTTTCCCATTTGGGTTTCCATGTCAAATATCTTTTGTGATGGTGTTATTGCTCCTGTGGGTGAATGTTTTATTTGCATTTTGGTTTGCATGTGTGTTAACTAGTTTGTTTGTTAAACTGTTCTACCAGTTTATCACTAGACTTTTTAAGTGTTTAAATATAGTGTTTTCGGTATACTAATTCACCCCCCCTCTTAGTATTCATCAATTGGTATCAGAGCCAATCTTTCTATAAGTCTAATCACTTAAAGATATATGGGGGAATACACTATGAGGGAACTTACTCATCGACTCACTCAGTTTGAGCAAGCCTATGATGAACTCATGGTAAAATATAAAGCCTCTCAGGAAAAAAGGAGAGAACATGCTTAAAAACTAATGGAGCTATCTGAAAATAGTTCTTCTGATGAAGCGGATATGGAAGCCCTAATTCAAGAAGTAGAAAAGCTGAATGAATCAAACTCCAACCTGAGAAAATAGTCGGAAGGGCTGACTATTTGAATGTGTCAAGAGCTTGAGAACCAAAGGAAAGCTGAAGATCTAGTTAAGGACAAAGATCATGAGATCTCCAAGTTCAAGCAAGAGATCAGTGCACTTACTGCTCACCTTCATGAGAGTAGAATGGAAAAAGAAGAAGTACAAGGTGAACTGAACATAGCTATCTCTAAGAATGCAAACCTGATAGAAACAAATGTTGTTGTTTCCAAAGAACTCTCTGAGTCAAAGTAAATACTTTCTAAGTTCAACAAGAGTACTATTAAGCTAGAACAAAAGCTTGAATCAGCCAAACTAGAAAAGAATACCAATGGACTTGGTTTCTCTAGTCATGAGGAAGGAGAGACCTCAGGTGCAAATGCTGAAGCATCAAAGAAGAAATCAACATTCAAAGGTAAAGGTAAGAAAAACTTCAAAGCTGTTTGCTTTAATTGTCTTAAATAAGGACATACTGCCAATGTATGTAGGAGCAAAGCCTATAATAATTTTCCTTACTTCATAAACAATGTACCTAGATCCAATAATTTTGATGATAATTGTTATGCATGCAATAAGTTTGGGCATAGAGCATTTGAATGAAGGTTTGTTATGAACAACACTGGAAGATACCCTTAGAGGACTCAAGGAGTTGGTCCGGAATCTTTTGTGAACTAGAACCCCAACCGGTTTAATACCTATAATCATCGATCAGGTAGCAGTGGCTATCAATCGGCAACTGGATGGAGAGAAAATTGTTGGATTTGCCGTGGTCATGGTCACACTACTACAACATGCAGAAGGAAGAATGGAAACATGAATAATGGACCTTGGAGAGCACCTGGAATGGTTTGCTATCATTGCAACAAACCAGGTCATTCAGCAAGATTCTACAGAATTAGAAAGAGTATATCAGATGATATACTGGTCACTTCGGAAGGGAAAATTGATGTTCAAACCTTTCAAGTGAATATGAGCAAAACCTAGAAGAAGAAACCAATGATGTTGCAAGAAGAACTGGTTTCTACACCTAGTGTGGAAATCCTAGAACCAGCAAACTAAGCATCAAAAAAGCTTAGGGGGAGCAAATGGTGAAATGTTTCAAACCCCTGATTCACACCAGTAAAAGACCTTAACTGGTATGCGATACTTGCCATTTGGTAGAAGATCGAAAATGGTAAAAGGCAAATCAGGGTTTACGCCCTAATGATGGAGCATTAATTATGGTAGGTGAGGAATATGCATAAAAGGAATTTTCAAATCATTTCTCACTATCATTTTTCAAGCGAAGAAGTTTTTCAAGTGCAGAGCGAAGAAAAAGTGTTTTGTGTTGTGATTCAAAGAAATTTAGAAACCTTGAAGGAGATTTAGAAGCAAATTGCAAACAGTCAAGAGAAGAACTCAAAGCAGTAATTCTGCAACCAACAAAGTGTGAGGTGAAGTAGAATCTGCAAGCCCTAAATTCTTGATTTTCGAAAGGTATTTCTCGAGTTTTCCATTTTTATCATGGCTTCTACATCTCATGCTAGCTCTAGTGCATCTATTGATTCAGTAAACTTCATTCAACACAAGTCTAAATACAATGCCCTGTCACAAGTTCCTACCGGAGTAATAGTGGAAGAAGTAATTTTTTATTATATAAATTGTAAAATTGAAGACCTAGGGTCTATCACAATCCATTCTCAGCTAGGTCTATTCTGTGGGAAGGATAAAAAGATCAAACTGAAGTATACCATCTTGGAGAAGACGAAGCTTCATAATGTGGTTTACTTCCTAGAGGATTTCACAGATGACCACATTAGAATCATCCTGAGCAGAGTTCATGGTGACAAGATGTATCTTGAAAGAATGCATGATATCACACCACAAGCTATTCATGATGTCACCAATTTCTGCAACATCGATGAAGTGCCAGCCCTCAGGAAGATCATCAAGACTAAAATGACCAAGCTCACCGGTTTAGTGAGTGACTCACAAGGAATGACTGTCAATTCCATTAAGGATGACCTCATGAAATATGTGTGCATGGTGATAGGATACCTAACATTTCATGCCAGCAGAATTAACTCTATATCTGCTGCAGTGGTAAATGTTGCTTACCGGATGATCAAGGAAGATGCATTGTTTGATCTATGCACTGGTATGCAAAGACAACTCCTGTTGAATCTTAAATCAATCAAATAGGATAATGCATTGAAATTCAAGTTTGGTCAACTACTGGTAGGATTATTCTTCTACTTCCAAGGTTACTTTCAAGGAGTGAGAGATATTCAGTGGTCTGCTAACCAACCGGTTACCAAGCAGATCAAAGAAAGCCTGCAAGCAATTGGAACCAGTTACCCTGATGGACAAGTACTTTGATGAGTTCAAAAGCAAGATGAGCTTAAGGATGAGGATATCTAGTGACATAGTCAAGAAATATGAAGAGGACATCTGCTTTATCATCAAAGTGGATGAATGCATAATGGAGGCTGTTGAGCCTAGACAGGAAGAAGTGGAGCCTATGGGCTATGAGGTGATGTATGATATGTTGGATGGGTATGCCTCTACCCTTATTGCCTCACCTCTTAACCCAAAGAAGAAGAGAATTGGCACCTATCTTAAAAGGGTTACACCGGTTATAGAACCATCAGCAAAGAATGGAAAGGTAGTACCTTCAGCATCGACACCAGTTACTACAACCAGTCCTAAAGTGACCAAGTAGTCACCTGCTAAGAAGAAATTGGAAGTAGCACCTGCCAAAGTCTTCGAGAGGAAGAGGAAGAAAAAAACCAATTCACCAGACTTAGAAGAAACTGTGTCTGATGAAAAGCCTAAGAAGATAAGGAAAATAATAAAAAAGACAAAGAATGAACCAACATCATCCGCACCGGTAAATATTGATATTTCTTCCTACAAACCTTTGACACATTGTCAAAGAACAATTAAAAATATTAGGAGAAAGCTGTTAAATGATTTGGTAGATCATTTTGATGATTTTAATGATGAAGAAAAGGAAGAAGTAGAGCAAGAAATTATAAAGTATTTATGTGCTAATGACCGATCGCCTTCAGAAATTAGATCTAAGACACCAGATTCTTTGTATAAGTCCTTAGACAATAAATGGCACATTGCCATAGAAAAGGAACAAGAAATAAGGGAGAAAGTTTTTGCGCAACACTTTCCTGACCTGTCCAATTTAGAGCTATTTGAAGTCATCAACCAAAATAAAGGACTCTTCTTCACTAGAAGGAGAAGACTCTAGTTATTGGAAGAGAGAATTGATGATATTGAAAAGGACACTCATCTACATATGACAACTATTGTTCATACGTACAAAGTGCTTCAAGCGAACAAGAAGGCTGAGCAAGAACCGACAATAATAAAACTGGATGAAGTGTTTGATAATGAAGGAAACCCAGTCACTGAACCTATAGACACTATTGATGTCGATGCTCCAGATGTAGAGGATGTTGCTCAGGGCACACCATCAGAAGCAACAAGATAGGGGAAGCAAGCCGAACAGGTAGAAAAGCAAGCAGAGGACAAACAGGAGGAAGCAAAGAAGCAGGCGGAGGAGAAGAAGAAGAAAGAAGAGGATAAGGAAGAGGAGAAGAGAAATGAAGCAGAGAAGAAAAAGGAAGAAGATGAGGAGAAATGGAAAGAGGAGGAAAAGAGAAAAGTGGATGAGAAGAAAAGAAAAGAAGAGGATGAAGAGAAAAAGAAACAAGAAGATGCAAAGAAGAAGAAAGAAGAAGAGGATAAGGAAGAGGAGAAAAGAAAGGAAGCAGAGAAGAAGAAGGAAGAGGAAGAAAAGGAAGAGGAGAAATGGAAGGAAGTAGAGAAGAAGAAAGAAAAGGAGGACAAGGAAGAAGAAAAGAGAAAAGAAGTGGAGAACAAGAAAGCAAAGGAGGATAAGGAAGAGGAGCAATAAAAAGCAGCAGAGAAAGTAGAAGTTGCAAAGAGCACATAGATGGAGACTCCCAAGGCAACCGGTAATCAAGCCAAACTGGCTGACCTCACCAGTCCTATTGACCTCTAGTCTGCAAGTGAAATGGAGCTACTATAGAGCATCAAGGTTGCTCAAGAATGCCTTGAAGTGATAAGGAGGTAAAAGGAGAAAGATGTGATCCAAGGTGCGGTGGACACTCTTACCGATTTGATACCTGGTACAAACCTCCCCAACATAGGTTCATCACTGGCTCAATTGAAGCTCCTATGCATAGTAGTGGATGATCAGGTGCACAACCTAGAAGAGGTAGCATAGGAAAATGCCAAGAAAGAGCATCAAAAAGCTTTGAATATTGCTCTGGTGAAGAAGCTAAATGAGCTCCAGTCTGATCTTCAAAAAGCTTAAAAAGATATAAGGGATGCTTTGGATAAGGGGAATCTACTACTTAGTAAGATTTGCCAACCCCATGTCGTTTGTGATGATGTGCTTGCATAGAAGCAAAAGCTTCAATCTGACTTGCAGTTATACATGAGAACCTTCAAGCTACCATATGACTCCTTTATAGCTTATGGGCAAACCATTCACTGGTTTCATATCCAGTCTACAAGAATAGAGCTTGAGATTAGCACCCGGTCCTGAGATTTGCAGGAGCTACAACTGGTTCTACTCCCACGCTTGCAAATACTTCAGAAGTGTTATCTCAATCTGAATGCCTTAACGGTGACTCAAGAGATGAGCACAATAGATGCCATGGAAGAGCAGGTCTCCTAGATGTAGACAAAGAAAGAAGTAGCCACCTCCCTACTTGAGTCCTAGTCCCTATCTATGAAACAATTTTTGCAAGACTTTAAATCAGTTTTTGACAAGTTTTATTCTTTGTTGTCATAAACTCTTATTATTTTAATACCAAATGAAAATAGGGGTTGTTCAGTTGTACTTTGTCATTGTTTGCAAAGGGGGAGAAGTATTCTGGTATTTAAAATTTTGATGTATGCTCTATATCTCTTCATGCAAATAGTTATACATTATATTGTTAGCTAAAGCGATAGTGTATATGCTTAGGGAGAGCAATTTTGCTTATGACATGATTTTGTTGTAAAACACTTAGATGTCAAAAAAAAATTTCTTAAGTGTTGCCATCAATGCCAAATGGGGAGATTGTTGGCATTTTTGATGATTATGCTGTGATTGTCATTGATGGACACACACTTGCATTAAGATCACTTTTATATGTATGAGTTAAAGCTCAACTGGAATTTGTTGCAACCGGTATGATGTATTATAGTCTTTAGACTATCCGTATTTTACAGAATGTGTTTACCGGTCTGAAATGGTATGTCGACCCCAAGTGGTTCATGGATCCCAAGTGGTATGAGGGATCAAAGCGGCAAAACTCATATTTCCCAATCTTCATTTTTATCAAACTGACAACTAGTATTTTCTATGAATCAGTTATACTTTGTGATGAGTGACCATCCACTGATTGTTTGATGGTCTCGACACTCTAGCGGTGCTTTTTGTGTCATGTTACCAAGTATGTCCAGATTCATTAAACCTATTGGACTGACATGAAATCAAATTCTTTTATAAGGACATCATGTTTAGGGTTTTAGAAAGTTGTTAGGGTTTAAGGTGGTTGATGAGTTTTTGTAAGAATGATCTTAACTAAGAAGATCAAGTTTTTGGAGCTATAACTAAGTGTGAGTTACTGAAGACTGAAGTAATGCTAAAATGCATTAGCTATGAGCCATAGTGGATCTAACCAAGCAATCTATGCTATTTTCTAGATCATTCACTTGTTGATTACTCACATCTTTGACAAGTCTAAAGCCCTTAATAGGGTAGGCTCAAAGTAGTCTTTGTAAAATCCTCTAACAAGGTGGTTCACATCTATAGATCTAAAATCCTCTAGCAAAGTAGTCTTTGATCGGACTTATCTCCTAACAGAGATTGAGATTCCTAACAAGATCTGTTCTAGTAAAGAACATTGTAAGACCTTAACCGGTCTGACTTTAACTGGTTTGGTTCCTATTCTACAGATAGATACTTGTGAGTTTCATCTCACCGTGGTTCTTCCCATTTGGGTTTTCACATCAAATATCTTGTGTTATGGTGTTATTGCTCCTGTGGGTAAATGTCTTATTTGCATTTTGGTTTGCATGTGTGTTAACCAGTTTGTCTGTTAAACTGTTCTACTAGTTTATCACTAGACTATTTAAGTGTTTAAATATAGTGTTTTTTGGTATACTAATTCACCCCCCCTCTTAGTATTCATCATTTGGTTCTATCTCATTCACCATCAGAGGTAAAAGCTCTATCACCTTGCCATCCTTCATGATTGAATAGGTGTTTATATCCCCATCATGATAAGCCTTCAAATCAAACTTCCAGGGTCTCCCAAATAGGAGATGACATGAATCCATATTGGCTATATCAAATAGCAGTCTATCCTTGTATGATCCAATCTGAAACTCTACCCAATCCTGCTCTTCTACCACTACTTGTTGATGTTGGGTGATCCATTAGACCTTGTAGGGTTAAGGATATGGCAACCTTCTCAACTTAAGCTTCTCTACCATTTCAAGTGACACAAAATTCTTAGGTACCTTCATGGTGGTCACTACTATCCTCATCATCAGGTACCTTATCATCATCAGGTACTTTCTTTGTGGGGGCTCATTAATAGGTACCTTCATGGTGGTCACTTCTATCCTTATCATCAGAGCCTCTCCTATTTCAAGGTATCCATAGCTATCAAGAGCATTGACACTTTGATAGGTGTTTGTACTTTCCACACCTTGGCAATCAGATTCCTGCACCAAGTTGCTCCTCCTTTCTCCCATGGAGCTTGTAGCCTTCTCTAGACACCTATTGGCCATGTGCCCTTCTTGGTTGTAGTTGTAACATCTAGGAGGCCCTTTTCCTTGGGATCTTCCTTTAAAGGGTGTTCTTCTACCCCTAAAGTTCTCTCTTGGATTGTAGCCTCCTCCTTGGTTGTAACTACTCTCTCCTCTGGTGTCTTCTTGACTAGACTCACCTTGGTATCCAAAACCATTTCCTCTACCTCTAAAAGGGATTATTCCCCTCTTTTTTGTCTCCCTTTTCCTCTACTATTTTGTTCCTGCCTTCTCTTTAGCTTCTCCTCCACCTTGACTACCAATTGAAATCTTTTTTGGAGTGTCTCCGGGGTGTGGAGATTCAAATCTTCTTAGATGGCAAATCTTAGTCCATTGAGATATCTCACCACATTCTCATCTTCACTCTCCTTTACCTTGGTCTTCAAACATAGCTTCATGAACTCCTCTATGTAGTTACTCACATCCATCTCCTTTTGCTTCAAGTTTTGTTTCCTCTTATGCAGTTGGACATTATAGTCCACTGGAACATAGGCTTCCTTCACTAAAGCCACCATCTTCTTCCAAGTAGCAACTTTTCTCTTTCCCTCTTTCACCCTCTCATCTTGGATGAAATTCCACCAAGTCAGTGCATCCCTTTCATTTTGTACTGGGCCATCATCACCCTTTAGTGCTCTAGTATGTCTTCACTATCAAAGAAATTATCCAAGGAGTCTATCCAGTCCATCACTGTATCAGGTTCCATCTTACCTGCAAAACACTGAGAGGTCCAAATTAACATCCATTTTTCTTCTTTCCATGGACTTGAGGACACTCATCAGGGGTCTCTGGTCTGTAGGAACCTCTAGTTCCTCCTGCCTAGGTATCTCCTCTTCATCTCCTTCTTCATCTCCTCTAGAGTCTCTCTCTCCCCTCTCCACTTTGTCCTTCAACTGGTCCATTTCATCTCTCAAGGCCTGATTCTTAGCCCTAAAATCTCTTCTCTCTACCATCTTATTCTTCACCAAGACAACCAACTTAGCATTGGTCATCCTTGATGGGAGATCTTGGGATCTCTCTTCCTCTAACATCTTGTCTTCCTCTTTGGTCTAAATGACACTCCTAATATCTGATACCCCTTGATGTAAAGCCCTTCACACACCTAAAGGATAGGTCCAAAAGGTTTAGTTTGACCCCAAGTGATAACAAGGATCCTACAAGGAAGGACTCCACACCTTAAGGTTTAAACTATCCACACTCCTCTAGACTAGCACCTACTCAACATGAGTAAATGGCTTCAACATTCCCAACATGCCTCACCATGACTCTTTCTCTTGGATGCCTTGGATTTGTTCAATTCATGACACCAAGGAACCATATCAAATATTTATTTTGGACTTTGGCATCAATGCCTTATACTTCCTTTGGAAACCTACCCCCTAGGCTAGTAGCCCTCCTAGACCGGTATTTTTCCCTTAACTCCAAAATATGGAACACAACCTAGAAAAATATTCACCACTCTAGATACCCTTTATGGATTTACACTTATCCCTAAAAGGGATTGGAAAGATCTTCAACCTAAGGGTCTGAACCTTTTAGTAGCCTAGAGACCTAATTAGGGCGATTAGGCCTGATTTACAAAGCAACACCCATTTATTTTTCCTCAATCACAAAAATAACTTCATGATAATGTGGGAGGTTTTAATTTACCTCTAATTCCAAGGTTACATGCATGGGATCCACCATTATAACATTTTAGGATGACTATCTTAATTTTGTCTAAGGTAGTCAAATAAAGATGCCTACCTAGTTTTGCATCATACTCTCCACAACCAAGAATTCCCTACAAGAGCCCATGAAAATAATAGAATAAATTGACCAATCCTGCACTTCACCAAAGGAAAGAACTTCTAGAGGAAGGAAGTGCAAGATATTGCCATTTTTTGGTAAAACCCTAGCCAAACCCTTGTTTTCTAGGTTGCAGTCAACAAATTGAAGGGTTGTCACTACTCACAAAAGATCAAATCCTTGGACCATAGCCAAAAAATAGGTGATTCAACCCTCCATCTTCTCCATGAGTTTTTTTTTTCTAATTCAATCCGTACAAGGACGTACAACCTCCACTAATTCAAAATTTCTGGGACAAACATAGTTTTTTAGTTTTTTATTGCTTTCAACTTTTCAATGCATAGTAACTCTAACCTTGGGAATCATGTCCACAAGTATTATATCCTTCCCCAATGGTTTCCAACCAGATTTTGAAGATTTTGGGACTGTTGAGAGGCTTACAACAACCAAAAGTGGAAAAGTTGCACTTTTGCTTGCAAATGTTGCATTTTCAAAAGTTGCAGTTTTTGAGAAAGTTATCAATTCACACCAATTTGGGATCCACACAACTTGTTTCAGCCAAATATCATCTACACACCCTAAAATCCTATCAAACATCAAAACAAACATCAATATACCCCTTATACACCAAATTGTCCAAATTGTCTTATCAAGTTGCTTAATTTGTGACAATGGTTTACATGGTGGGGTCCTTATTGAATACATGAAAAGTTCACAAACAAATGGCATTCACAATGATCCTAAGATCCTAATATTCATCATCAAATCAATTATTGGCTTGTTGAGGAGGTACCCATACACCATTATGACTTTATTTCTATGCAGTAGACATTTATGATGCTATATGGACATATCTTATATTGATGACTTTTGATGATCTATGTGATGGATGATATGTTGTGATTATTCATTGGATGGTATTTCTTGATGGAATTATATGTATTTGAGATTCTTATGTGATTTATATTATTTCATGATATATGATGGTGATACTAACTCTACTTCATGATTATGATTTATAAGATGTGTTTGTATTGGGTGAATGTCTTCGTGAAAGGGGTGATGCCTTATAACTCATCGCGAGCATGATAAGATGTTGCAATTCTCTTTCACTTGCCTGCTACTATGATGTTGTATATATATGTTCTTTTATGTTTATCAGTGGATGCAGGATTGTAGGTACCGAACATCAATTGCACTTGGTCTCATAGGTTTGAGGTTGTCCTAATCCCAATTGCAATTGTTGGAGATGACTTGGTTTTCCCTCACCTACTCATGGTCTAGTATTTTAACCTTGTCAGTTGTGTCAGGTGCAAGTGGTGTCCAGTCTTGAGTCGGTATCTTGCCCTATCTTTGTGTGGCTAGTTATGTGTATGTATGATTTATCATGGATTGGATTAATTATCCTATGGTTGGATAATGTTTATTTAAATATTTAAATAATTAATTAATGTTGGTAATAGTTATTAAAGTTATAACTAATCAATTAATTAATGGATATGTGATTTATTATTATTCAAGTTATTAATATTTGATTTATTAATTAATTGGTTTTATTTTGGATTTAATTGATTGTTATTTATTTAACTAATTTATTGACTATTGTTTTATTTAATTAATTCTATCCTTTTGATTTTATTTATTGTTGATTGATTTATTTTAATTTTTTTTACATATAGTTGTTAAGTTGATTTTGATTAATTAATGAATATAAAAGTATAAAGCCTGTTTCTATTTCTACACTCTTAAAAAGTAATAATATTATTATATTTCTTTTACTATGCATGGGATGTGTAAAAATAAAATAAAGTTAATCTTATCTACCCTCCTATTTGATTTGGTGAATTTGGAATAATAGGTAAGAAATATAATAAAATATTCTTACCTTGGAACATACAATATAGGTAAGAAATATTGATTTTTGGATTATTTTGTTTGGCTTGGATTTTTGTATAGTTTGTTGTGTATTTTTTATTTATTTCAAATTTTTGGATGGTTGTCGGGTTACTAGTCAGCAGGATTTTGATTGAATCTTTGAGATTCTGGCTTGGATCTTGGTTTGCATTTGGATTTTGGAAGCTTGGATTGTGGAAGCTCTTCTTTAGTTTTCATCCTTGGATTTACGATCTCCAGGTTGGAGTTCTTCTTTCTTTTCTATTTTTTTTGAAATTCTACCTTCTCTGTGTCTTCCCATGAAAATAATTTATTTGTGATTCTTGAACGGATGGGGAAAACAAAGACATTGTAGTTTAAATCCTTTGGAATTAAATGAATGAAATGGGAAATTACATATTGCTCCTTATGTTTGAGTGAGATTCTTGAGTTGATTTGTCTCTGTAGTGGATAATGAATAAATGCATATATGTATTTACATTGTCTGTGTGTTGGTAGAATGTTCTTATTTGTATTAAATTGTTTATTTAGGTATTATAATCCTTATGAACTCCTTGTTGAGATAGGAGTTGTTTTCCTTGGTTTGAATGCATCGGTAGCATTGTAAGGGCTCCTAAAGCTCACAATGAGTGTCCATGTCATGTTTCAGATATTTGTAGTTGTAATGGTGGGAAAATGGTAAATGATAGATCAAGAAGGACACTACCCCTTCCCTCAAAGAGAGATGAGAGTTTCTCTATTGATTACCATTCAAGAAATTTTCACCATGTTACAGATAGAGGAGAGGATAATTCACTAGATTCAATCTCTCCACATGAAGATTGCAGATTGAATTTTTGAGTGAATTGGGAATGTTAAGTTGATCCCCTCTTCCTTGTTTGAAAAGGAAAGAAATTGATTGAATTATGTAGTGCAAAAGTGACAATGAAATGATTATAATTGGAGATTGGAATATGGGATGAATCTATGCACTTGGATCTAGTAGTAAAATGTCAAGATGAAGTCAACCTGTGAATTTGAGGGAAAGTTTCCCAGAATGTGGAGGGAATGTACAGTCCTCCAAAAATCCATGAAATGAAAAGGGTTTTTCCGTCTCTGCAAATAAAGCCTAAATATGGAAGTATAGTTGTGCACCTACAACCTACACATAGAAAAGAGAGGAAAATGGGTTGGGATTGGGGGTTTGCCTTTAGGTCAAACCCGAGTTTTGGAATTAACCAAGTATAATAAAAGAAACTACTTGCAAGTAGCTATAAATGAAAGACTAAATTGTAAATCACCTAAAGGGAGGTTGTGGTAGAAATGTTGATAGAAATTCTTGTCTAGAATTGAATGTTGAAATCAATCTTCTCTTTAATGATTGAATCCTTGACTTGAATGCAACACCTAGCTTTAAAGGGGGACTTGAGAATGCTCAATGCTGGAAAAGAATGCTTGGATGCTTGATCATTTGTCCACACTTAAATCTCTCCAACTTCAACCTATCAAACTTATGCAAATTAGAGGATGAATGCCCCTTAAATACATGTTAGTGGATTTGATTTTCAACATAGGCCAACATTGGGAGAGTTTCCCACCCAATGCACAACCAATAATGGAACCCTAGGAAGGGTCCTACATTACATAGGGTAGGGATAGGGGCACCATGCCCCTATCTTGGGAGGAAAATGGCACAACGCCCCTGTCTAAGTGGGGATAGTAGTGCCATGCCCCTATCCTACCCCTTTTGCTAGGGTAGAGCATGGATGGGGTGATGAGAGGCCAAGGAAGAAGCTGTTTCCAAAAGATGAGCAATCTGTTGTCTCCAATCAGACTAGAGGAGTAAATATTGCATGCATGAGGACCCTAATGTAGTCAAAAATTTCTAGGGTCGTAATTTTATGACACTACATTTAGCCTCCACTCTAGCGGGAGTATAAGTGTATGCCAATACTTCTAGTAAAGTACAAGAAAACAAGATTTAAAGACTTTTACCATGTCAAGGAGGAAAGATACACCAAGCCTCCAGTGGACTTAGGATATTACAACTTTGATTGACAAAGTAAAAGGGAAGATTGGTAAGGGGAGAACCATGACTGTAAGTAGAAAAGTTCCCTTCACTATGAGTCAGTTCCCTTCACTATGAGTCATGAAAGAAAGGATACAAAAGATTACAAAGAGAAACAAGGTTCACTTAAATAATTCTAAGTATCATAAGATGGAAAGTATGAGCAAAGTGTATACCCCACATTAAAGCGATCACACACACCTTTACGGGGGTGATTTCCTTAAGGTAGGATACACCCAAGAGAGAGAAGGAAAGGGACCACATTATCACAAGGATTTATCCCCCAATCAAGGTATAAACCCAAGGATAATAAACACAAAACATGAGGTAGTGTCACTTTTCTTGGGGTCAGTATGCTATATGATAACTCATGTATATCATGTATGTATATGTGCATATAATAATCATCATTCCTCAAAGAAGGACACTACCTTAGAAGAAAGGGAAGAGAGGATGTCTTTGAAGTAAACATGAAAGAGACCAAGAAAAGATCTCAATTCTTTGCATCATCCCCAAGTAGACATTAAGGGAACAATAGAAGAACATGGATACACATAGAAAAATGGTCACAAAAGAGCAAGAAAGGAGAGAGAGAAGATCTATAGTGCTAATATTGATAATCTAGCATGACATTTGCCTCTCGATCTTACTGATCACAATTTCAGGAAGGCGAGGAACATGCCAGAGGAGTGATATCGAGCACAACAAATGGAGCTATCACAAGATCCAAATAGGGACTATGCTCAGGTTGTAAGTCACTTTGTTCGATTCTAGGAGCTAAGATTAGGGTTTTTGAGAACTCATCCGATAAATGTTTGTCCACATCAACATACTCATACTCACTATCAGAAGTATTAGGAGTTGTATTACTATTATGAATGACATTTTCACCTATTTATTTATCAAAGTTTAAAGAAAGAGGAGAAAGAACATGAATAGGGGTAAAACCATCACATGTTTTGTGCAACTTATGAGTTGGAGATGTTGGTTGAACATCTTTCTTAGGAGAAGAGGGAATCATATCAACTGTTGGAGTTTGAGGAGATTGAGTATCTTGAGAGATAGCTTCACAAGCTCGAACACAAAGTGTTCGTCAGTGTTCTCTTGTAGAACAATTCCATTGAGTCTTAGTGGAACGTTGAGAAGGAGGTGGAACACTTGAAAAAGTAGGAATGTCAAGTGTTGGATATCTAGGTTGACTTAAGGATAAGATCATATTGTTCTTCCATTTTTGATAAGATTGAAAAAGAGCATCACTCCTTAATGGAAGAGATTGAAATTGTTTAGGCTAAAAGAAATCAATAGGGACACCGAGGATTCTTTCAAATGGAAAAAATCAGCTACGGTTAATGGTTATGATTTCTCCATTGTGAGGAAATTTGAGACACTTGTGGATTGAAGAAGAAATAGCATTCATAAGATAGCCAAAGACAGCCTAACTGCACACATAATTTCTCAGAAGAAGGTATGATAACAAAGTAAAAATCCATGGATTTAGCATGAACCTCAATAGAAAGGGTAATAGAACCAATGGTAGGACAAGAGAAACCATAAATTAACTTCACAACCACATTAGAAGCATCATATAGTGGTTTATACAATCATAAAATGAAATTATACTCTTCAGTTATGACATTAACCATGCAAGAGGGATCAATCAGGGCACCACGACAAGGGATATCCTTAACCTTTGCAACTATGTATAAAGGGTCACCAGGTGCTCTAATGGTCTTGCTAGTGTCAAATATAATACAAGCATCCTTAGGCATATCCTATGTTTCTACCATATTAACTAATTTTTGAGCCATAAAGGTGAATTCTTCAGAAGAGAGAATTAGACACAATCTCAATAATGTTAGAGGCATGAGATGGTAAGGGATCATTGAAAATCTTAGTATTTTGATTAGGAGGAGCAACTAATTTATTCCCTTTCTCATTCACACTTGCCACAGATATAGTATTGTTATCAATCAAGTCCTGGACTTTTTTTTCAATGCAAAAATATCATGACCAGGCTGACGATGAAATTGGAAAAAGGATTTGTTATCAAAATAAGGAGATGCAATTTTGGAAGGATCAATTTGTTTTATAGGAGGAAGTTTGATAAAAAAAATTTGAAACAACTAAGACATAATACTATGTAAAGATTCATTCAAAGGAGTAAATTGTCTTTCTCTTTGGAAAATTTTAGAAATAGAAGGCACACTTGTTGTAACATTCACATGGTTGTTGTTGATTGGATCATTGAACTTGATGAAGATTTTTGTTGGTTTGAACTTCACAAATGGTTGTTGAATACTCTCCCCCTTATCACTCAGAGCCATAGGAGTGGATTGCTCCATTTGACTCACATCCATTTGATAATTATGGAGTGTTGCACACAACTACAAAAAGGAAGTAAACTTAGACAAAAGAAGATTTTCCCTAGTATCTTTTTTCAAATTAGAGATAAAAATTATTTCAATATCATTATCAGGTACATGAAAAGAAACTTGAGCAAACAAATTCTTATATCTAACAATGAAATTAGTCACTTTTCTTTAACACCTTGTTTAAAATGCATTAAATCAGTTAAAGTGATTTTAGGACCAATTTTGTTTTGAAATTGTTGGATGAAAGCATTTTCTAGTTGTTGAAAAGAAGTGATAGAATAAGAAGGCAGAGAGCAATTCCATTATAAGGCATTATCTCTTAGTGTTCTTGTAAACAATTTTGCAAGCACTCGTTGATCATAAGCAAAATCATTACACAAGGTTTGAAATGTTTTGACATGTGTAAGAAGATCACCTTTTCCATTATAGAGTTCCTATTGAGGGATCTCAACATGTTTAGGTGCATGAATTTAACAATATTAAGAGAAAATGGGCTCACAACATCAAAGGTGGGCACACTAAACTTGGATTGACTCATAGAAGAAATTTTTTGTTGTAAGGAAGACATGGTTTGAGCAAGATTATTGATTGTCATTTCAGTGGAAGAATTGATGTTAGACATAGGTGATTGAGCAGGTGGTGTGATGTTGTTGAAAGAAGGCATGGATTGAGAATAAGGTGGTAGGACATTATGATAAGTAGGCATTGGTGATTATGATAAGTAGGCATATCCTATGTTTCTACCATATTAATCAAGTTTGGAGCCATAGAGGTAAATTCTTTAGAAGAGAGAGAATTAGGCACAATTTCAATAATGTTAGAGGTATGAGAATGTAAGGGATCAGTGAAAATCTTAAGATTTTGATTAGGAGGAGCTACTGATTTATTCCCTTTTATCTTTCACACCTACCATAGATATAGTATTATTATCAATCAAGTCTTGAATCTTAATTTTCAAAGGAAAACATTTCTCAGTACCATGACTAGGCTATCAATGAAATTGGCAAAAGGAATTATTATCAAAATAAGGGGATGCAAGTTTAGAAGGATCATTTTTTTTTAAGGAGGAAGTTTGATAACATTTATGTGCAACAACTGAGACATAATTCTATGTAAAGATACATTCAAGGAAGTAAATTGTCTTTCTCTTTGGAAAAATTAAATAATAGGATGCACACCTATTGTAACATTCACATTGTTGTTGTTGATTGTATCATTGAATTTGATGAATTTATTTGTTGGTTTGAACTTTGCAAACAGTTGTTGAGCACTCTGCCCCTTATCACTCGGAGCCATAGGAGTAGATTGCTTCATTTGACTCATAGCTAGTTGATAATTGTGGAGTGTTGTGCACAACTACGGAAAGGAAGTAAACTCAGACAAAAGAAGGTTTTGCCTGATATCTTTTTCTAAATTAGAAATAAAAATTATTTGAATATCATTATCAGGTACATGAAAAAAAATTGAGCACACAAATTCTTATATCTACCAATGAAATCAATCACTTTTTCTTTAACACGTTGTTTACAATACATTAAATTAGTCAAAGTGATTTTAAGACCAATGTTGTTTTGAAATTGTTGGATGAAAGCATTTGCCAATTGTTGAAAGGGGGTGATGGAATAATAAGGTAAAGAGAAATACCATTGTAAATCCTTATCTCTTAGTGTTCTTGTAAACAATTTTGCAAGAAATCGTTGATCATAAGTAAAATCAGTACACAAGGTTTGAAATGTTTTGACATGTGTAAGAGGATCACCTTTTTCATTATAAAGTTCCAATTGAGGGATCTCAACATGTTTGGGTGGCATGACTTTAACAATATCAAGAGAAAGTGGGCTCGTAACATCAAATGTGGGCACACTAAACTTGGATTGACTCATAAAAGCAATTTGTTATTGTAAGGAAGACACAGTTTGAGCAATATTGTTAATTGTCCCTTCAATAGAAGAATTAATGTTAGACATAGTTGATTGAGAAGGTGGTGTGATATTATTGAAAGAAGGCATGGATTGGGAACAAGGTGCTAGGATATTATAATAAGTAGGCATAGGTGATGATTGGGTAGGAAAAGGGACACTTAAAGGAGGAATAAAGTTGTTGAAGGAATTGCCCCCTTGTGTCACACTGATTGGTTGAGGAATAATAGGAACTCTCATGGAAGTCATAGGTAACTATCGAGGATTAAATGAAGAAGAGGGATGACCATGACCTATGGTTGTAGGAATGGAATTTTGAGTTGAAGTAGCCATGATGTTAGATGTGAAAGTAGGAATACTAGTCATAGGATTAGTCAAAGCAATAGAAGAATTGACTTGTGTTGAAGGTTGTGAATAACCTAGGGTTTCAGCACAACTCTTGATAGGCATGACATTAGTATCATTAATATGTGTAATGCCACATAATATATCAATTCCATTCTTATCACTTTGAATCATGTGTTTCGGGCCTTCAATTAATGGAAGAGCTTCACTATTAGGGTATTCTTGGGACATCCATTGTTGAAAGCTATCAGATTGATTATCCAATGTAGAAAGTTGATCTAAAGAAACCCTAGTTAAAGCTTCTTCCTCATCACGGATTCCATCAATGTGGTGAATAGGCACATGATTAGGATGGGAAGGATTAGCATGATCCTCATTAAAGAAGTCACCCAAATTAGGCTCCATCTCCTCAGTAATTAAACCTTTGGAAGCCTTAATTCTAATGCTTCGTCTAAAAGGGATAGGATATATAGATCTAATAGTGGTAAAACTCGTGCAATAGAGGGAAAATTTAAATTTGAATTGCAAAACTAAGCTTACAAAATTGAGTAATGCAAAATTCAAGAAAATAATGATTGCACAATTTAAACTTTGTTGGAAGAAGGGGATGACAAAATTTCCAAAAATGAAAGAAAATTGGAATTTTAAAATTAGGGCCAAGGGAATACCACTTAATTTTAAAATCAAAATTTTGAAAATCAGGGCAAACTATAATTAGCCTCTTAATTTTAAAATTTTTCTTGAAAGTTGAAATGTTCAATTTTGAAGGTATTTCTAATTCTAGAGGGATCAAAAATCAATAAAATCAGCCAATCTTCTAAATTTAGGCTATTAAATACACTCATAACAGTCTCCCAAAATTTTGGGGAAAAAGTCGAGGACCGTGCTGAGAATGCAACATGGTCCGACCAACTTTTTTCAAAATTTTAGGGATGGATATTATGATGATTTTAAAGCTAACCCCCAAAAATTGGTGAATTTTACGATCTCTAGATGGGTGAAATGAAGGTGCAAATGCAAAAATAGGACCCTATTAGGGTTTTGAAGAAAAAGAGGAATTGAATTGTAATTTTGAAAAGGGTCAAACCTAATGGATAGGGACACCTTGGAAAATGTTTAGAAATATGAATGTAAATGAAATTGACTTGAAATTCACACAAAACCCAATTAATTTTAAAAATTAGGGTTTGATGACCTAAACAATTAATTTTGAAATTTGAATTTTGGGAAAAAGGGGGGAAAATGAAAATCTGAATTGTAGGATTGAAAACAAATCTGAGAACAATCAAAAATCTGAAAATTAAATTGAAATTCAATTTTTTGTACAAGTTCAAGATGATTTTTGAAAATTAGGGTTTTAACAAGTAACCTCTTAATTTTGTAAATTTTAATTGCAAAGTGAACAAGACAAGGAGGAAATTGAATTTGACAAATAAAACAATGTTCAGATCTAAGATAACCACAAGCAATTTTTACAAATCACAAGTTCAATTTTAATATTACAAACTAAGGATTTTAATGAATTGATTACTAAGTTTGCAAAAAGTTGAAACTTGTAAATGAAAAATATGCAATGTTGTTAAAAAAGAAGCATGCAAGACATTGGGTTCACCAAAATGTAATGGAGGGAAAATGGTGAATGATAGATCAAGAAGGAAACTACCCTTTCCCTCAAAGAGATGAAAGTTTTGCTATTGATTACCATTCAAGCACTTTTCACCATGTTACATTAGAAAGAGGAGAGGATAATTTACTAGATTCAATCTCTCCACATGAAGATGGTAGATTGAATTCTAAATGAATTGGGAATGCTAAGTTGATCCCCTCTTCCTTGTTTGAAATGGAAAGGAATTGATCAAATTATGTAGCGCAAAAGTGACAAAGAGTTGATTATAACTGAAGATCAGAATATGAGATGAAGCTGTGCACCTAGATCTAGTAGTAAAATGTCGAGACAAAGTTGCCATGCAAATTTGAGGAAAAGTTGCCCAGACCGTGGCGGGAACATACACGGTCCTTTGAAAAATATGCGAGATGAAATGGGTTTTTCCGCCTCTACAAATAAAGCCTAAATCTGAAAGTATAGCTACACACCTACAACCTACATAGATAAAAGAGAGGAAAATGGGTTGGGATTGGGGGTTTTCCTTTGGGTCAAACCCCAATTTTGGAATTAACTACGTAATGAAAGAAAGTACTTGCAAGTAGCTATTAATGAAAGATTGAATTGTAAATCACCTCAAGGGAGGTTGTGGTAGCAATGTTGATAGAAATGCTTGTGTGGAACTAAATTTTTCTCTTGAATGGTTTAATCCTTGTCTTGAATGCAACACCAAGCCTTGAAGGGAGACTTGAGAATGCTCAATGCTGGAAAACAATGCTTGAATGCTTGAATGCTTGATCACTTGTGCACACTTGAATCTATCCAACTTCGACCTATCTAACTTATGAAAATAAGAGGAAGAATGTCCCTTAAATACATGTTAGTGGATTTGATTTTCATCACAGGTCAACATTGGGGGAGTTTCCCACCCAATGCACAACCAACAATGCAACCCTAGGAAGGGTCCTGCCACAAAATAGACCAAGGACAGGGGCACCATGCCCCTATCCTGGGAGGACAAGGGAACCATGCCCCTATGCTAAGTGTGGTAGGACCCCATCCACATCCTATGATGTAGAGGCCAAGGAAGAAGTTGTTTCCCTAAGCTGAGTAATCTCCAGTCTCTAATTAGACTACAGGATTTGATCTCGCATGCGTGAGGATCCTAATGCAGTCAAAAAATACTAGGATCTCAATTTGATGACACTACAGTAGTATTTTTGTTGGAGTATTGGAGTGTTTGGTAATGTTTTGGTTCATCTCTTTTGGCCTATGCAAAGATAGGATTCTCTCCCTTGCTCTTTAGATCCAAAATGTAGTTTTAGCCAAAATGCGTATCCATTGAGTTGTAAACTCTTTCTTGTGAGTTGTATTTAATACGTAAACCATTTTTACACCCTTTATGATGCTTATCCAACCTCCTGGTCATGTTCTTGAGGTCATTTTTGTCTCCTGAGTCAACCTGGGTAGTTATCTTACCTTCAAGATCCTTCAAACTTGAGATATGGCACACTTTACCATAAATGCCACCAAAACTACCATAAATGCCACCAAACTAACCTGAAATACCACCCTATTTACCAGGAACACTGCTATTCATACCAAGAATGCCATAGTTCATACCATGAGAGCTCACAAACCGACTAGGAGAACTAACCTACAGACTGAGAAAGTTGACTTATGTATCCAAAACATTGACCAATGGACCAAAAATGTTATGCAATGAACTAGAAACTTTAGGAAATGTCCCATAAATGCCACCCTACAACCTAGGATTGCCACTATGCATACTGAGAGAGCTAACCTTTTTTGAAAGGCATATAAAAGTCAATTTTAGTGTTGCAAAGTCCTAGTATGGATTGTGTGAGTTCTTCAAGGCATGTGTAGTCTGGGTAGAGAAATTTTGATTGGTTCATGATGTATTTTGTGCTCTGGTAAGTGGGATCATGCCCTACCATGGAGGAGTTTTCTTATGCAAAAGTTTCTCTAGCAAGAGGTTCTTTCCTTGCTCTTTAAGGATTGTTTATATGACTCCAATGGGATTTTTTGTACCTCACTATTGAGGATTCGTAGAGGTTTATGATGTGATTATTTTTCATGTTCTTGCTTTGGTACTATGCCTATGAGGCATTTGTGAAGGTCCTATGCTTGCAATGGTTCATATGTATACTCTATGTTCAGTATGTGCTCAATGATGTTATATGTTCTCGAAGGCCTTTTGTGAGCATTATTTCATGTGTTGTGATGTCAATTTATGTGTTACTCTATGGCTTGGAATATGATTAGGGGGAGTGGGCTTCCTTATGATTACCAGGTTCATGTGAGTTAGGTTGCTTGGCACCTAGATTGCGAGGGCACAATGGAAATTTTCCTTTTGAAATTAAATGATAATATTTAATAATTGATTGGGTTGGGTTTCACCTAATAAGATAATTCTTTTTAGTTGGGCCATATGAGATGGCAATTAAATCTCCCTTGTACTCACATAGGTTGAGATGGCTCCACATGTCTGTTAAGTGATTGTTTTGACCCCTCTTTTGTGAGGGTAGCATGTATGACTATTAGGAGTATGGATTGTTCTTCTTTGTTAGGATAGAATACATGTCTACTATGGGTCCATATTTACCTTCTTTGTGAGGCTAGCATGTAGGAGTGTGACTAGTAAGGATGGCCATATTCACTTCTATATGAGGATATAATGTGATGACAATCTATTCCTACATGTGACCACGTCCATATGCCATGATTTTGTATGCCTCTAGAAGAGTCTATTATTGATTTCAACATTGTGTTTTTTTTGATACTCTGGATGTGTTGCATTAGTTTTGTCATTGATGTCAACACTTATCCTTCTAGAGATCTCTGGTTACATTGGTTATGTTGAACTGGCACACTGTGTTCACCGGTATGTTCAGTGACTTATCCACAGTCACCGGTACACTATTCACTGACAGGTTATATTGTTCACCGACACTGAGGATGATCTATTATCATTTGGAGATTACTTCATTATGTCCAAGACATGGTTTGGATTCTTTGTTTTGGTGTTATGGTTATTGGTCTAATCAAGTTGACATATTTAGTGTTACCGACAAATTGGTCTAGGTTATGGACCGGCATGTCTTACCTATTCCAGATCAGCATGACATGTTATGGAGATGATTTATTGATTGGACATTATTGTAAATGTATTGAGCGGACATGATGCATCGTATCTTGATTCATTTGTAATTGATTTAATTGTAATATTCTTAGTAAGCCGACCTACACATTTAGTCTTACGATTGGTATATATGTAAGGTCTCATTTGTGAGATATAATATAAGGTATGAAAATGGTATGAGCAAAGAAGAAAAGGTTATGGTATGTGCGAATATTGAAGATCATATGAGCAGACCATAGAGAAGGTTAAAGGAAGGTATGAAGGTGATTATCTGAGCTTAAGCAGTACTGAATCCAACATTGAAGATGCTACTTTGAGCAATACATTATCATTGGATTTAACCCTCCAATTGTAGTCAGTGTGACTTAAACTTTGTGATTGAGCAGTGAGCTCTAGGCAATTGGCCTTTCTACATGTGCAAACCCCATTTGTATACACATAATATCTGCAATAGTATCATATGATTGTGGGTAAGGTTTCCCACTATGGTTTTTCCCCTTACAGGGTTTCCACGTACAAATCTCTATGTTATGTGTTGTGGATGTTGTTTCTCTTTCTATTTCATGCATTAAGCTTCACTGGTATTAATATTAACTATTAAGTAAGTTTGGTTTACCGATATTATACATCAAGTTTGATTAAGTTATATTTGGGTTGAAATTAATAGACAATTGATTCACCCCCCCCCACCCCTCAGTTACCTTTGGGTCCTAACAATTGGTATCAAAGAAAAGTCCTCTTTTTGTAGAAGTTTAATAGCTTGAGGAGATTCTATGGAAACTAACTTTTTAAGGAAGGATAGTCTAAAACTTGATGGAACTAACTATGGTATATGGAAGATCATAATGGAGACACATCTGAATTGCATTGGAAGATACATATGGGATGTTACAAACAATGGCTATGTTGGTCCTACACTGAATCAACCTAATCCACCAGCCTTGGGTAAAGATCAGGAGAATGATTGCAAAGCAAGAGAAGCGCTTTTGAGTGCATTGTCAGATTAGTAAATCATGAGATTATCAGACCGATCTACTGCTAAAGCTATTTGGGATAAACTAGAGACATTGCATGAAGGAGATACTACTATCAAAATTGCAAAACTGGAATGCTTCCGGATCAGTTATGAAAATTTGAAAAATGGAAGAAGATGAAAGAATTTATGCTTTTATAGAAAGAGTTGATGAAATTATTTTGGGCATACAATGTTATGGAGGATCCTTAAGTGAAGATGAGATTGTTTCTAAAGTTTTAAGAGCATTTCCAGTAGAATACAAAATGAAAGTAACTACTATTAATGAGTTGAGAACAATGCCTAATACATCAGTATCTAGAGATACTTTGATTGGAAAACTTTCAGCATTTGAGCTTGAGGAATTTAGTCCTATTGCTACAATTAAGATAGATTTAGCCTTCAAAGAATCATCATCTACAACATCATCATCATCATCATCTAAGAAATCTGATTGGAAAGCACTTTATGCAAAAGAACTGGAAGATATCAGAAGAGAAAATGAAGAACTGGAAGAACTTGAAGCACTATTTGCAAGGAAAATGGCTAAAGGTCTAGTTGGAAGTAAGTATGAAGTAAAGTACCATTTAAATGTTTTAACTGCAATAAAATTGGTCATGTGGCATCTAGATGTCCTGATAGACATGCAATATTGAGAGAAGAAGCTAAAAGAACATATAATCCTAACCCTGAATATCAGAGATACAGATTTAAGAAGAATAGAGACAAATCATGTTACTATGTTGATGAAGGAGTTACTGATGATTCTGATGAGGAATTGGCAGACATGGAAGGGATTTTGTTGCAATAAAAGAAGATCAACCGACACCTACTATTCCACTAGTAGAGTAGGCCCTGGGAGCTAAAATTGAAGAAAAGGATGACTGGATCATTGATTCGAGATGTTCACATCATATGACTAGTGATAAAAGTAAATTCTTATCTCTTCGGGAATACAATGGAAGTCTAGTAATATTTGGAGATTATCAAGCTTGTTTGATTAGAGGAAAAGGCACTATATCTTTTGATGGTAAGCACAATACTGACAACATTTATTATGTCAAAGGTTTGAAGCATAATCTTTTGAGTGTTGATCAATTAGTTGAAAAGGGATTTCACTTATAATTCAAGAATGGTAAATGCAAAATCATGAACAAAACTGGCTTGGAGATTGCAACCGGTAATCAGACTAGAGGTAATATCTTTCATTTGAATAACAATGAAAAGACATGCTTGATTACACATATTGATAAAAGTTGGTTATGGCATAAGAGACTCTATCATGTAAATTTTGATTTCATTGTAAAGATCAGTTCAACTAAGGCAGTAAGGGATTTACCTAAGATTGTAAAACCTCATAATCTAGTATGTAAGGAATGCCAAATGGGAAAGTAAGTTAGAACAACTTTTAAGAGTATTCCAGAGAAATCCAATAATGTTCTTGATTTAATTCATACTAACTTGTGTGGTCCAGCAATAACTAGAAGTCTACAGGGAGATAGATATTTTATTTTAATTATTGATGATTATTCAAGAATGTGTTGGGTTACTTTTCTCAAGGAGAAATCAGAAGCTTTTAGAAAATTCAAACTATTCAAGGAAATGGTAGAGAATAAAATTGGTAAGAAAATCAAATTCTTGAGATTAGATCAAGGAGGGGGATTTACATCTAAGGAGTTTAATACATTTTGTGAAGTGAATGGAATCAAAAGACAACTATCAGCACCTCAGACACCTCAGCAGAATGGAGTTGTGGAAAGGAAGAAGATAACTATTCTAGATGCAGCTAGAAGTATGATATTGGAAGAAAACCTACCTCATGTGTATTGGAGAGAAGCAGTGAATATAATGGTTTACACTTTCAACAGAGTTCACATCAAAGGTGAAACCGGTAAGACCCCTCATGAACTATGGCTTGGTAATACTCCTACTCTTAAATACTTTAGAATATTTGGAAGAGAATTTTATATTAGGAGAGATGAGTATGTTCGTAAATTTGATCCTAGAAGTGATGAAGAAATATTTCTTGGTTATTCATCTAAGAGCAAGGAATATAGATGTTTTAATAAAAGATTGTAAAAGATCATTGAGAGTGCAAATGTGAAGATAGATGAATAGTTTAGAGGAAATTCAAGGTCTATAGATGATTAACCAGAAATTGAGATGATCATAAATGAATCTATACTGAGTGTACTAGTACAGAATGTGGATCCAGTCACATTGGCATCATCAGAGAATTCCATAGTGACTAAAGAACTACAATAATTGAATAAACCTAGGTATGTAAGACTGAATCACTCTGAAAGTTAGATAATTGGGAATAAATATCAAGGTGTAATGACAAGAGGAAGACTGGAAAATAAAGAGGTATGTTTAATTTCTCAAATTGAGCCAGCATCTGTTATTGAGGCATGTGAAGATAAACATTGGATTAAAGCTATGGAAGATGAATTGGAACAAAGTGAAAAGAATAATATATCGACATTGGTTCCCCAACCTAAAGACAAAAATGTAATTGGAACTAAATGGGTATTCAAAAATAAACTTAATGAAGATGGTAAGGTAATAAGAAACAAAGCAAGATTAGTGTGTAAGGGATATTCACAGAAAGAGGGAATTGATTATAATGAAACCTTTACACAGGTAGCTAGAATTGAGGCAGTTAGATTATTTCTTGCATTCACAACTTATAAGAACTATAAAGAATATCAAATGGATGTTAAATGTGCATTTCTAAATGATCTTGAAGAGGAAGTTTACATTGAGTAGCCTGATGGATTTTCTTTGACAAATGATAAAGATATGGTTTTCATATTAAGGAAAGATTTATATGGATTGAAGCAAGCTCCCAGAGATTGGTATGCTAAATTGGACAAATATCTTTTAAAGCTTGGTTACACTAAAGGTAATGCTAACAACAACTTATATTTCAAAGTGACTAATGATGAGATCTTGATTATTGAAATTTTTGTTGATGATATCATTTTTGGAGGAGAAGATGTATTGTGTAAAGATTTTGCTAATAAGATGCAGGAAGAATTTGAAATGTCTATGATTAGGGAGATACAATTTTTTTTAGGATTGTAGATTTCACAAACTGATAAACGTATACTCATATTTCAAACAAAGTACTTGAAGGATCTACTGAAGAAATTTGGTATGGAAAACTTGAAACCGGTAAGTACTTCTTTTACTACAACTAATAAATTGACATTGAAGGATTATTCAACTCCTATTAATCCAACAAGGTATAAATCTATGATTGGAAGTTTATTGTATTTGACACAAACAAGACTTGATATAATGAATGCAATATGTATTGTTTCAAAATTTTAGAGTAATCCTAAAGAAAAACATGAATCAGCAGTGAAAAGGATTTTTCGGTATCTACAAGGCACAACAAATCTTGGTTTATGGTATCCTAAAGATACAAATTTTGATTTATGTGCATACACGGATGCAAATTGGGCAAGAGATGTAGATGATAAAAAGAGAACCACTGGACGAGTATTCTTTCTTGGTAGTAGATTGATTTCATGGTTGAGCAAGAAATAATGTTGTACATCATTATCAACAACAAAATCAAAACATGGTGCAGCAACAACTAATTGTACTCATGTATTATGGATTAAGAAAATGTTGAAGGACATAAAGGTAAAATACAAAGAACCTATAATCATTTATTGTGACAATTCAACAATAATTGATATATCAAAGAATCTGGTATTTTACTCTAAGACTTAACATGTTTCTATCAAATACAATTTTCTAAAAGAGAATCTTGAAGCAAAAGAAGTGAAATTGGTTTATGTGAATACTAAAGAGCAGATTGTAGATATCTTTACAAAGTCTTTTCCTAAAGAAACCTTTAAATATCTCAGAGAGAATCTTGGGGTAATACCTTCACCGGTAGGGACTTAGAAAGTTGGAGATTGGCATCAGAGTGACAGAAATTAAAAGATAAATCTTTTTCCGGCTTTGATGGAGGAGAGATACTTCTTAGGGGGAGTAGCTAGTTATATCTATTGGTTACTGTAATTGGATGTTCTGGTATTTGTATTGCTTTGGCATTTGATGTCAAAGGGGGAGAGATATCTATGGAAAAACTTTGTATTTAGGAATCATTATCATAGGGGGAGAGATGTTTACTCTCTACATTTGTATTTTGATTTTTGGTCATTGATCTCTTCTAGAGATTGTTGGTTTTTGGTTTTTGGGATTCTGATTTTGGCACTTAGATGCTTTTCCATCTTATGTTGCCATCAATTCCAAAGGGGGAGATTGTTTGTATTATGGATGTGTTGCATTAGTTTTATCATTGATGTCAATGCTTATCCTTTGGAAGATCTATGGTTACATTGGTTATGTTGAACCGACACATTGTGTTCACTGGTATGTTCAGTGACTTATTCACAGTCACTAGTATATTGTTCACGAACACTAAGGATGATCTGTTATCATTTGGAGATTACTTGGTTATGTCAAAGACATGGTTTGGATACTTTTTTTTGGTGTTATGATTATTAGTCTAATCAAGTTGACATATTTGCTATTATCGACAAATTGGTCTAGGTTATGGACCGACATGCATTATCTATTCCAGATCAGTATGACACTTAATGGAGATGATTTATTGATTGGATATTATTGTATATGTATTGAGCTAACATCATGCATCACATCTTGATTCATTTGTAATTAATTTAATTGTAATATTCTTAGTGATCCGACCGACAGATTTGGTCTTAGGATTGGTATATATGTAAGGTCTCATTTGTGAGATATAATATAAGGTATGAAAATGGTATGAGAAAAGAAGAAAAGGTTATGGAATGTGTAAATATTGAAGATCATATGAGTAGACCATAGAGAAGGTTCAAGGAAGGTATGAAGGTGATTATCTAAGCTTAATCGGTACTAAATCCAGCATTGAAGATGCTACTTTGAGCAGTACATTAACATTCTAACCATCCAATTGTAGTTAGTGTGAATCCTACTTTGTGATTGAGTAGTGAGCTCTAGGCAATTGGCCTTTCTGCATGTCCAGACCCCATTTGTATACACATTTTATCTACAGTAGTATCATCTGATTGTGGGTAAGGTTTCCCATTATGGTTTTTTCCCTTACAGGGTTTCCACGTACAAATCTCTGTGTTATATGTTGTGGATGGTGTTTCTCTTTCTGTTTCATGCATTAAGCTTCACTGGTATTAATATTAACTGTTAATCTGCTAACCAACATTAATTTTGGTTTATCGGTATTATACATCAAGTTTGACTAAGTTATATTTGGGTTGAAATTAATAGACAACTGATTCACCCTCCCCCCTCTTAGTTGCCTCTGAGTCTTAATAGTGTTGTCATGTGATTATTGTTGCATTGAATTCATTATGTTCTATTTTGAGTCCCATGGTTGTTAGGTGTCAACCTAGGTCTTGAGTGAGTGTCGGCACCCCATGTCATCTCCTAGCATAGAGGGTGGTTCCTATTTGGTTCCACATGGTTAGATGGTTCTATGCCTTCTTCCATTGGGATGTTCTATATTGGATGCTACATGCATGGACTTTCATTTCTATTATCTCTTCACATGGATGTATATTAGAATTATCTATGTAATTTTTTATTATTATCATGTGATATATAACTCAAAATGATGTAATTGTAAAGGAAGCCATGTAACCAATATCTTAGAATATGTGTGATGAGACTTATAAAAGATTTATTTTGAAAAGAGATATATACGATAATATTATTATAAATGGATATTCATGATGAATGTAATTTCTAGCTAGCAGGAATTATTGCAATGATTGTGTATATCTTGTGGATGGTAGTGAATATAATAATGATAATGTATGCCTTGATATTAAGGATGTTAATCCTTCATGTTAGTTACTCTTGGGAATGATTAGTTGTAGATTTATATGGATTAAATTACTATCTATTATGTGTTTGAGTTATAGAGTTGATTTCCATCCATTAGGGTTAATATTGTATTGTGATGATTTGCTAAATGTGGATACAAAATATGTTCTCTTGTGATTCATAATGTCTTATAATATAATGTTGAAATATTATGACTTTGGAATGTATTAAGATAATGTTATGCCATGTGATCTATATCGTGGAAGTATTAATTAGGATTGGGTTTGAGTCAGAATATTTATGTATTAATCTTAGTGGTATTATGTGTTAAGAAGGGTTATTACTCGCTATTATGATTTGTGTGTTTGAGCATGTGGTTAGTAATCTTGATGTGATGACATGTACCTTTAAGAAATGATCTAGTTTCACTTATAGAGTTGGATATGTCATTTCAATACAAGATTAGATTATTCTTGTAAGAATGTGAATGAGAAGCATTGTTAGTGTCATAAATGATCCTAGAGATTGAAGTAGAATGGAAATTGTAAAATTGTGTTGTTGACATTTCATATGGTATGTTTAATAGATTATATTATGTATGGATTAGATGGAAATGATATAGGTATCTTAGGTGGTATCATGCACTTAGAATAGTTAAGCATTGATGTTACACTTCATGTACTTGTGTATGTTAGTAATCCTATTGTTAGGCTTTGTGAATCTTAGATTATGATCTAGTACTATTTTATGAAGGGATATGCGTTTAGATTCATAATGAATAGAATTGATGTGTAATGATGGGGATTTGGAACATTTTAATTGGTGCTCTAAAATGAACTGTCTATAGGATGTTACTCTTAAGTAGTGACGTTGAGATACCCTAGGAGAAAAGATGATATGATGTGTTATTTTGCTTGCGTGGTTGTGTTATGAGATTCTGTGCTTTGTTGTAATTAGAAAAAGATGTAATTTGTAATGATGAATTTAGTAGATGATGTATTCGATATGCATTAGATGGATTTTATAGATGTATGTGTTGTTTAGTAGATGGGATTTTGAAAAAAAATTCTCTATTTGTAGTTAAATTAGATGTATTTCTCTAGGGTATTTTGGTGGGCATTACATATTCAAAGATTCAAGATCCCATTGCTCGTGCAAATATGAAGATTGCACATCTAAATAAAATAATTGAAGGTGTCCCACCAAGCATTCTAAGTGGAGAAGTAAGAAGGCCTATAGGAAGAGGCATATAGATTATGACACCTCTTCCTTATTTGTCCACTCAAACTACCCCTTTGATACTTAGTGATACAAAAGATGATCGAGAATATGACTTGCAATAGGAGCTAGGAAGAAAGAAAGCTCAACCTAATGATAAGGATAGAAGGTCACTTGCTATTGGCAAATGCACACTCCATTGAGAAATTGTAGATGATTGAAGGTATTGTCATTGATGGCAACCTTACAATCACATGATACCAGCAGGAAGACACCAGCACTGGCTCCGACAGACTCTACATCGACATATAGATCACTGACACTGAAATAGAAGATTACCATCACTATGGCCGATAGGAATTTTGTGTATATATATTTTATAATTAACTGTAAAACATTTTGTAAAGTCAACTTGGTGGATTGTAATATGACTCATGCATGTATGAGATCATTGTAGATCATTTAGTGTGAAATAGGTGAAGTATGGGAAGATAATAGCAGACCTAATATGCAAATTATTGGATAAGGGTTTATGTATGTAGCAAAGCTTAAACTGGTACTGAATCTGGCATAGTAGATGCTAATCTGAAGTAGTACAAGACATTGGATTTGTATAATCCATTTTTTTAAGTCAGTGTGACTTCTTTTGTAATTGAGTAGTGAGCCCTAGGCACTTGGCCTTCCTACATGTGCAGGACCCTATTGTAAGCAGTAATATTCCCTTATTGGCTAGTAAGGGAATATTATGGGTCACAAATCCCACCGAGGTTTTTCCTACACCGGGTTTCCTCATTAAAATATTGTGTTATGGTGTGCTTTTCATGTTGTCGTGGTTGTTCTTATTTGCTGCATTATTTCTGGTCTATCGGTAGACAGTTTTAATATCTTTTTCATGATATAAGTTAAGAAAAGTATATTACTGGTCAGATACTGATTCACCCCCCTCTCAGTATCTTTGGAATCCTAACAATTGGTATCAGAGCCTAGTCCTCTATTTTCAAAATTCTAACAGCTTGAGGAAGATCTTGACACCGGTAGAGATGGAAAATTTGAGAAAGCAATTGGAAACAACTCTTTCAGACTATGATGCAAAAAAGGTAAAGAATATCAAACTTGAGGATGATCTGAAGGCTACATAGGATATCATTCGAGGACTTCAAGAAAATTACACTATAGAAAGAAATAAAAGAAGAGAACTTTGTGAAAAAATGCAGAATAATGAAGTTGAAAAAGAAACTCTTAATGATTTGGTGAACAAGGTAAGACAAGAAAATACTACAATGAAGAATGTGATGCAAGATATGACTATGAGATTTTGTAAAGAAACTGAAAATTGAAAGAAAAATGAAGAAGACTTAGGTAGAAGACTAAATGATGCTGGAAAAGAAAACACAAGACTTAGTCATGAAAATGATATGTTGAAGACAGATCTTATGCATACACAAAATGACAGAATTGAACTCATGAGACAAAAAGTAATCTTGGAGAATGAACTGACTGTTGCAAATCAACACAAAGAGAAATTCAAGAAAATTTTAGAAGAACTTGTTGACATGCTGAAGAATTAGAAACCTAATGGTGATACAAATGGCCTTGGCTTTGAAATTGGTGAAACCTCTAGTACTGCAAACAATCATGATCATAGTAAACCGGTAAGACAACCTCCTTACAAATTCAATGGTAAATGCTTTAACTATAACAAGTATGGTCATAGAGAAAATCAATGTAGATCTAGAAATTATCAGAACACTAATACACCCACAGGTCAATGCTCTAAATGTAACAAAGTTAGTCATAATTTAGAAAACTACAGAATGAATGTAAGATGTTATGTTTGTGGAAGATTTGGACACCTATATAATCAATGCAAAACACAAACTCGCTTAGGATATGGGAAAGCTATTCAGAAAAACAATGTGACTTGTTATGCTTGTAACAAGATTGGACATATTGCAAAATTTTGTAGAAGCAAGACTTCACCGGCAAATAACAAAGGTCCTAGTTTGAAAGGTAAAGAAAAAGTTGAAGAGGTAAAGCAAGAATTTTCAAAACAATGGATTAGAAAGTTAGATCAGAATGTTGATGGGAGTACTCCTCCATTGGTAGAACAAAGTATCACTCCATCGGTAGGAGAATCTTCATCTAACTGAAGGAAAATCCTTTGGGGGTTTAGCAATAGACTGAAAAACATGCTATTATTCCCTCGGTTGATGGTAAGAAGTTGAATTACTTCTATACCGATAGATGAGTTAAGTTGTGACTTAATCGACAAGCATTAAATGTGGTAGTTGGAGAAAATAACATTATAAAGCAAATATTTTAGCTCTTTTTTCATTCACCGAGCATTCAAATCTTTGAGAGTGCAAAAATTCTTGAGTGAAGGCATCCTTAGCAAAGAAGTGAAGTAGTTCATCAAAACACTCAACCCTAAGGTAGATTGAGGTATTTATAATCATGGCATCCTCCTCCACTCTTGAATTTATTGCAAACCCTACTATGATTGAGGTTATTAAGCGCGCTAGACCTGTATTCAAACTGGTTCCCAAAATTGCAAAGAAAGATGATAGCATAGGTGCATTTTCTCAAATTCCTAAGGGAGTAGTAAATGTTGAAGACCCCAGAATATACATACATTGTCATATAGAGTAATTAGGTGATGATGAGATCAAAAACATGTATAGAACTATGATTTGTGATGAATCTAGAAATATCAAGCCAGAACACAAGATAGTAGAAACCCTAGGTTTTGTGGATATTCTTAGCATTCCTGATTTTTGTGAGGATATTATAAGAATTGTGCTAAGAAGAGTCCATGGAGAATTCTTTTAGTTGGATTCAATCCATAAGATCACCAAAGAAGCAGTAAAAGTAGTAACGGGGTTACCTTCCACCGGTAGCAGACCTGACAGAACTAAAAGAGTCTCAAATGACAGAGTGATGGATTTAACTGGCACAACATTTTATAAAAGGTCTCTAAGGGTAAATGAAGTGAAGGAAATCAATGTTAGATTTGTTAGTATGATTTTAGGCTACAAATCTACACATGTAAATAGGTTGAACTCAGTTTCTAGCCTATGTATTGAAAGTGCATATGACATGGTTAACAACAATGCTAGAATAGATGTGTGTGAATGTCTCAAAGATGAATTGATAGACAATATGAAGTGTTGGTCATCAAAAATGATTAACCCAAGTACACCTACAATCCTTCTATGAAGTGGCCAATTTTAGCTTATGAAACACATCAGGGCTTGGACAACATAACATAGGACCCTAGTTGATCCTCTGGCACTTCAGGTTCTGCTAGACCTAGGGGGGAACACCCTTTTGATGCACTGAATTAAACTCATTTACTCACCATGACAACGTTAATGAAGCAGATAAACCATTCCACAAGCTCAACAAATTAGGTAACACATACAGATTGGCTAGATCTTGTACAAAAAATGGGTGAAACAAAGCTTGGGAAGAATACAACACAAACCCCTAAACATAATGGGAAATAGATTTGTCTTTAATTTGTAAATCTGAAACTATCCCCAAATCTGCAAGACCAATGCCTTATTCATTGGGCAACAGAGTCACACAGAACTGCAAATGTGCATCTATAGCTACAAGTTTGTTTTCCTTACAAGATATCCCTGCATTAATGCCTTATACTAATGCATTACTCAATTTATTCATAAAATTATCAGATCCAGGACACATTCCATTGTTTATGACTGACTACTCTTCACTCAAGAATGCCTACAAATAGTCATACAATCTCCTTGAGATGATAAATTATAGCCTCCTTGAGGATTCAATTCATAACAATGAAACACATGCACAAAGACAATATTATGGGAAATTTACTCATGCCCAACACAAGTAAGACCTGCAACTAAAACAAAACATCTACAACATTGCACTGTAACCTCTATACCCTGAAAAGATCCATAGAATTATACACATTTGGGTCAAGCAATTCAGAAATGGAAGCCATGAAAACTACAACACTTCCCCCAAATTTCTGGAACCATTACAATGAGAAGAAAATGAGAATAAGAAGAGGAGGGAAAAAATATCAAAATTCATCAGAATTTGCCAAGTGTCTTTTGTTCTAACTAAATTTCACTTTCCTTTCTCTTTCCCATGGAACCTGCTCTCTAAATATTTTATATTTGTTGAAACTAACTCCATAACTATATTCCTCATCCTGAGAGATTTCCGGTGATATGTAATACTTGCCTATTTGACCAAAAATGGACCTCTAGGCGAATTAATCCACTTTATGTGCACATCATTTAAATTTATCAATTTTCCTATATAGTTTGAACTATACATTTAAATTTGATTTTTCAATCCATTTTTTCCCTGATGTCCTACCATGTGGCAGTTTGTGATTCATTGATGGGGTCCACTGGGCGCACCTCAGATGACACCGCATCGATCCACCATGTGTCTGCCTCATCACTACCACTAGACTGCCTTGTGTATGCCACCTCATCACCACCTCAGCACCACATCATTTCTACCTCAGCACCACTGGATGAGACTCACAATTTGGACTTCCACATAGACCTATCACCTATCTTTCATCATTTCGTGATGGCTAACGAGCTCTCATCTTTGGGTCATGAAGTCACACTAACCATAGGATCTTGCTGAACCTATAGGGTCTTTAGCCTTGGTTATTTGCATGTGCTTTTCACTATTTTATGATGGTTATTCGTTGACCATCTTTCCTTTGCAAGATCGCGTGCATCGTCCAATTTCCTCAACTTGTTGACTTGTTAATCTTCTCTTTCTCTACAAAACTTGTCTACCTCATGATCTGTGCCTATGTGGGGTCCACCTAGTCGCCACTTGTTGGCCTCCTTGGTCACCTCCAGATCCATTCCCACATGCATGGGGTCAACTTGGGTGCCCAACTGACACCATTCATCAAAAGCCTTTGAGGCTTTCACATTATGGATGTATAAAGCCTTGCTTATAAATATTAAAAATATCTGCTCCCTAGCCAATGTGGGATATTTCCTTTTAGCCTTAAACTACATGTACATAGAAATTTTAATGGCCTCTTTACCAACCATGTTCTGCGCAGGGGGTTGGTAATACACCTATAAACTACACTTGGTTGAAACTTAATGCCTCCAAATAGCCACGCAAAAGAGTGGAGTTCTAGGTTTGTTTGAAACATTTTCTGCAAAACTCACCATACCACATGCCATGGAGGATGCTGGAAAGGGAACTCCTCTCCTTTAGATTGTGTTTGCTAAGAATATTTTCAAAACTCCTTTTAACCACCATAGTAGGAGACATTGCAGCATTGCACCTGCCAAAGGATTTGCTTCAAAATTTCATCTTTTACTAGTCATAGCTCATGAAGGGAAGGACATGGCCATTATGCCTCAATTGCATTTACTGTTGGAGTTCAAAAACCTCACACCATGCAAGGAGGATGTTGGCACTTAAACTTAAATTTGGTAAAATTCTGCCCTCCAAAACTCCACGCAAAGGGTCAAACTGTTGTTTGCATCTGCAAAAATATTTCAACTTGCCTCTCCTCCACCATAGCATGCAGAGGATCAATTGCTTAAAGTTTAATGCTTTATGAATTGTATTTGCAGAATGGGGGATTTATCTCCTAATATTACACCTACTAATTATCATTTTCTTGAAGCTTCTAAAATCCTCCATATTCTCCATGATTGCTGAAGAATTCATTTGCTGCTCACTGCATTTGTCTTAAAAGTTCTGAGTGCTAAAAAACCGCACAGAGGGAGGAGAAGGGTGCTAGCTGGACTTCACGCCTGCCAAAAGAATTTGTTTGATAATAATTACCTTTTCATTAACCATGCTGCCACTCCATTGCATTGGCTTGGAAGTTTTCTACATGCTTCTCTTACCACCATTTTAACATGGCTTCTCATGCTCTGCAGCGTTAGATTTGGGGGGAGGAGTGACTGGAAAAGAAGAAAAACCACCTACCTATGGTATTTGCTAGAAAGATTTAAATGTTCCCTTTCCATAGCATGCCACAACAGGGAGGAATAACTTCAAAGGTTGTGGAATTAAGCCTTAAACCTACTACTTGCATTGTTAATGCTCCACAAACCATAGCTCAAAGCAATTGCTTGAAGATTTCCAATGCTTTAATCTCTCATAGAACTTGGTGGTGGCTGCAAGGTTGACAACTATATCGACCTTGGAACAAATTTCATCTCTCTTTGGATCTTGGTCTAGGTAGATTCTTAATCTTTTTCCTTCATTAGAACAAAAATCTATACAACTTCAAGCTGAACTCAAAGAATTTTCTCTATAAAAACTTTGCTTCAAAACCGTGATGATTAAAATAATAAGCTTTCTTAATCTCACAAGCAAGCACATCGGGCTCCACTCTTATAATATCATAACACCTTGCTTTATTTACTCTGGTAACTAGATATAATGGATCATAATAAGGATCGAGCTGATGGTGATATGCATCACTATGAATTAAGACCATTTCACCATAAAATTAATGCGTGCGCATGGGCCAGGTCGGGTCCCAAAGTGTGTCTGACTAAATTTTTTTTTGTTTTCATGCAACTCACCTCTAAAAAACATTAGGAACCTTAAACTTACCTCTGGAATCGATCGACACCGTTTTCAGATCATCAAATGGAGTTTTACAACTTTGAGGTGCTTTGCGCCACATTTTTCGCATTTAATCGCGAAGACGTAATTTTCAAACCAGTCAAAACATCTTTTTGGACCTCGCCATCTGACAAGAACGTACTCTGACATACAAGCATGAACCATACTAAACTATTTCTCTAGACAACTCCTGAGTGAAGAGATATTAATTGTCAAAAATGACCAACTGGCTTTGTCAACACTACGGACCTGATGAAGTCAATGCACAGGCAACTCATGATGCCTTTCTTTAAAAATATCAAACAACCTCCGTAAACCCTTAAATATGAGACATAGGTACCTTGAAGTACATATTAAAACTTATAATACTTAGTTCAACCAAAAGGATTACTAGGTGCAAATGGCGCGCTCATGAAAATAGCAACTTTAACTGATACAACAATGAAAGTACGGATCACTGAAAAAGATGGCTCAATAAACCCTTTTGAAAATCGATCAAACGGATTGGCAGGAGCTTGAAACTGGAAAGATAGCTTTTCATTTGTACCAAAAATATCTTGGAACAAACATTCTGACATGACACTCACTTAGGCAACTTTTACACTTATGCAAAATAGGGCTCCGACTAATAGCTGAAATAGGGACTTGTCAAACCATACAAATTGCAAACAGATTGAGCTTTGAAAATTGAGCAAATGGATTCATAAAGACTTAAAAATTTGCATGCTGACTCAAATTTATGCATAAAATTCAATCCATTTTTAAATTCTTCATGAAGATTAACAGAGAAAAAGATATAAACACTCAAAGTAAGCTACTTGGTAAAATCTGCATTTGCACCTAAAATGCACTTTCAGCTCACCCCTTGAAACGAGTACCTGATAAACTGATCCAAACTAAATTATAAAAGTTTCAAAACACTACATAGGCCAAATGAAAGGTGTAGGACACATTTCCTGAGCCTTACCCTTTGAAAATCAACTGGCTCCATTTTGCCCTCTCTTTAACTAGGCCACCTGAATGAGATTAGGTGCCTTTCTGAAAATGCAATATCAAAATTTCAAAATGGGCCTCATCAAATTATTCAAATTTAATGAGTCTGAAGAGTGGCTCTAATTGGGGATGGTTGATTGCAAGATCAACATAGGAATCCAGATATCTATGGTTATGCAGACCACAAAAAAAAATGAATCAGTTCTCTTCTCTTCTCAAAAACATGGCTTCCTTATTCTACCCAAACAGTAGGGCACTTTATTGAAAACCACACAACTAAAGCGAAGCAACTATACAAAGATACAACTTATTTATAAAATGGCTCCCAACCATTAAAGTTGAAACCAACTCTTTCCCTTATCAAAAATCTGATTCTCATCACTTAATAATGTAAACAATCTGAAGCAAACACTGATCATCAGAAAAATGCTTCTATTATGACACACATCTTTCTGCATGCTTTTCCAATCAGCATTATATGCAAACTCATCATGAACACAATTTTAAACCTTACTTTCATGATCAACCACTGAAATGTATCCATTCTTTTCATCATCTACTAAGTGAAATAAATCAGCATCTTTAACATCCCACTCTTGAAAAAATGAACATATCTCTGGCTCAAGCATATAATCTAAAGTAAGATTTGCACATTCACTCATCTTCACATGAAAAAATTCAAGATGGGGTTCAAACACACTAGCAAGAAACCCATTATGGAAATCTCCATCCTGACACATGTCACTATTGCATGGAATGGTATTAGCATCATGGACTGGTTCATCATTTACAACATCAGGCTGATCAATTATTTATTCATACAAAGGGTTAGAAACCAAATGAAGAATCCCCTTATGAACATTGTGACAATGAAATGGTTGGTCCATATCTATATCAACATTGAATAAAACATTAGAAAAATTGCTAAAGATACCATCCATTCAATCATCATAATCATCTTCATCAGACAAAGAAGAAATTGAAACTTGGCTGGAACTATCCTCAGTATTCCATGTTTCACAATCACAAAATTTCATCCTATGACCATCATTTTGAGAATCAAGATAGTCATACTTATCTTGCCACAATTGATCCCTTTTACCAATAGAACCCTCATCACCAGTCAAAGAACAAAGATGAATACCACTTCCATTTACTTCATCTAATGAATATCCAATATGTTCACTTAAAATTTCTGTCATAAAACCATCTGTTAGATCAGCACATGGTTCATCAAATTTATAAGCATTTAGTTCACAGTCCTTTTCTGAAAAATCATCTTCACCATATTGCAGAAGGTCTTCATTTATAACTCTAAGGCTCTCCAACATTTGAACTTTCTTATCCACAACTTCAAGAGCTTTTCTAAGTTTTGCAATATTCTAGAATTGCATTGTACTTGGTTGTTCCAAGTGACATTCTTTTAAAAATTGTTCATCAATGTGTGCTATATTTTCATTGCAATCATGTGTGCCATTGAGATTTTCTGAATTAACTTTGTGCATAACTTTCATATTAGAAAGATCATCAAAATGATTATAATAAGTGAAATCTGAAAATTATTTTACTTCATCTTCAACACAATTGATATTATCAATATCCAAGTGAGGATCAACCATTGTTTGTACCAAACAACTCTAATTTTTATAGGGAATTAAATTATCGTGGTTGCCAACACAAGTATGAACACCAAAAATATGAACATTATTCCTCACTTCACACTTAGTTGCAGCATTACAAACACTATGACAATAGACACCAGTAGATACAAGTCTTTTAGGAATGTCATATTTTAAATTTTTCTCTATGTCCATGGCTGTCACAAATGCCTGATGTAATGTCTTTGGCTCTTTATCCCTCAATTTGTAACTCATCTTACTTCCAAAGGCATCCAAATAAATCACTAAAGATACCTTGTCATTTAGTTTATACCCTTGTGGGATCTCAACCAATGCTTTGGAAAACCTGACATTGAAGGCCGACACTAACTCACCTTTCTCAATTCTGATCTCCATCAATTTCCTCAGTGCATCATTAAAGTTTATTCTCTCAGAAAATTGCTCAAGAAAAGATGCAACTAATTCTTCCCATGAGGGGATAGAAGCTTCCTGTAAAAATGAGAACCAAATCCTGGCATCCCCTTTCAAGCTCTGCACAAACAACTTCATGCAAACATCCTAATGATAGATTTCATAGTCATTTATTGAAGCAACAAAGTTTTGCACATGCATTCTTTCTGATTGTAAATGGTCCCCATTAAACAATGGTAAATTCTTCCTAATGTCACTTGGAATCTGATTCAGGTAACCAGGTATGCCATGAAAACAAAATGGCACATAACCTTTAATAGAGAAATTTCTATAGCAATCCATTACTAGCTGCAATCTTGCCTGAATACATTCACTATTTTCAACCAATAAAATTTATTTGTAGCTAGAGTTTATCTTCTCTATTATTCAAAATACTTCACCAATGCTTTAACTGAAACTTTTCAAAATAGGAAATATGTGAAGTATGAATTTCTTTTCCTTTTTATGCTGACTTTTTCACCTAATAAGGAACAAATAACTACCTCAACAATGAGGAATACCTAGAGTCAATTTCCTGTTGCTACTACTCTAATATTTGGTAAGATCTTTTTGAGATATTCTAACATTATACCCTGATCTTCATACAAAGTCGCCACCTCCTTCACGGAGGAAAATATCTTCAATAAATTCTTTGGGATCTGGTGCAGAGATCTTTCAGAGTCGCCACTCACTGATGTGAGAATTTATAAAATCATTTGTAGAACATGAATAGATCTGGACTCACACAAAGATAAAAGGATAACAAATTTTCAACACTTGGCACACAACACTACTAGACAAATAACTATAGATCTGAAAATGGTTTCAGATTTCTAACATTTTTATGACTCTTTCCTCAAATTGGATAGGCACAACTTTGGGATTCGATTCTACATGAGTTATTACACACCTCCCTAGCAGAGTCACCATTTTTGTTGGTCATAAAAAATGATTAACCCAAGTACACCTGCAATCCTTCTATGAGATGGCCAATTTCAGTCTATGAAACACATCAAGGCTTGGACAACATAACATAGGACCCTAATTGATCCTCCTACACCTCAAGTTCCGCTAGACCTAGGGGGGGGACACCCTTTTGATGCACTGAATCAAACTCATTTACTCACCATGACAGCATCAATGAAGTAGATAAACCATTCCACAAGCTCAACAAATTAGGTAACACATATAGATTGGCTAGATCTTGTATAAATAATGGGTGAAACAAATCTTGGGAAGGATACAACACAAACCTCTAAACATAAAGGGAAATAGATTTGTCCTTAATTTGTAAATCTGAAACTATCCCCAAATCTACAAGACCAGTGCCTTGTTCATTGGGCAATAGAGTCACACACAGAACTGCAAATATGCATCCAGAGCTGCAAGTTTGTTTTCCTTACAAGATATCCCTGCATTAATACCTTATACTAATGCATTACTCAATTTATTCATAAAATTATCAGATCTGGGACACATTCCATTGTTTATGACTGATTATAGAATTTAAACTCTTCACTCAAGAATGCCTACAAACACTCATACAATCTCCTTGAGATGACAAATTATAGCCTCCTTGAGGATTCAATTCATAACAATGAAATACATGCACAAAGATAATATTATGGGAAATTTACTCATACCTGACACAAGTAAGAATTGTACACATTTGGGTCAAGCAATTCAAAATTGGAAGCCATGAAAACTGGAGCACTTCCCCCTAGTTTATGGAACCATTACAACAAGAAGAAAATGAGAATAAGAAGAGGAGGGAAAAAATATCAAAATTCATCAAAATTTGCCAAGTGTCTTTCTTCTAACTAAATTTCACTTTCCTTTCTTTGTCCCATGGAAATTTCTCTCAAAATATCCTATATTTGTTGAAACTAACTCTATAACTATAGTCCTCATCCCAAGAGCTTTCCGGTGATATATAATACTTGCCTATTTGACAAAAAATCTACCTGTGGGCGAATTAATCCACTTTATGTGCACATCATTTAAATTTTTCAATTTTGCTATATAGTTTGCACTATACATTTAAATTTGATTTTTCAATCCATTTTTGCCCTGATGTCCAGCAACGTGGCAACTTGTTATTTGTTGATGGGGTCCATTAGGCATCACCTCGGATGACACCGCATCGATCCACCACATGTTTGCCTCATCACTGCCACTAGACTGCCACATGTATGCCACCTCATCACCACCTCAGTGCCACATCATTGCCACCTCAACACCACTAGATGGGACCTGTGAGTTGGACTTCCACCTAGACCTACCACCTGTCTTTTGCCATTTCACGATGGCTAACGAGCTTGCATCTTCGTGTCATGAAGTCACGCTGTTCATCAGTTCTTGCTGAACTTGTAGGGTCTTTAACATTGGTTTTTTGCATGTGCTTTTTGCTATTTTATGATGGTTATTCTTCGAGCGTGTTTCCTTCACGAGATCAAGTGCACCGTCTGACCTCCTCAACTTGCTCACTTGTTAATCCGCTCTTTCTCTGCAAAACTCATCTGCCTCGAGATCCATGCTTGTGTGGGGTCCACCTGGTCACCACTTGTTGGTCTCCTCGATCACCTCGAGATCTATGCCCATGCACATGGGGTCCACTTGGGCACTAAACTGGCACCATTCATCAAAATACTTTGAGGCTTTCACATTAGGGGTGTGTAAAGCCTTACTTATAAATATTAAAAATATCTGCTCCCCAACCAATGTGGGATATTTTCTTTTAGCCTAAAACTGCATGTACCTAGAAATTTTAATGCCCTCTTCACCGGCCATGTTCTGCATAGGGGGGGTTAGCAATACACCTGGAAACTACACTTGCTTGGAACTTAACGCCTCCAAATAGCCATGCAGAAGATTGGAGTTCTAGGTTTGTTTGAAACGTTTTCTACAAAACTCACCATACCACATGCCATAGAGGATGCTAGGAAGGGAACTCCACTCCTTTAGATTGTGTTTGCTAAGAAGATTTTCAAAACTCCTTTTAACCACCACAACAGGAGACATTGCTGGCATTGCACCTACCAAAGGATTTACTTCAAAATTTCATCTTTTACCAATAATAGCTCACGGAGGGAAAGACATGGGCATTATGCCTCAATTGCATTTGTTGTTGGGGTTCAAAAACCTCACACCATGCAGGGAGGACGTTGGCACATGCACTTAGATTTGGTAAAATGCTACACTCCAAAACTCCATGCAAAGGGTCAAACTATTGTTTGCATCTGCAGAAATATTTCAACTTCCCTCTCCTCCACCATACCATGCAGAGGATCAATTGCTTGGAGTTTAATTCTTTATGAATTGTATTTGTAGAATGGGGGGTTTATCTCTTGGTATTACACCTACCAATTATCATTTGCTTGAAGCTTCTAAAATCCTCCATATTCTCCATGATTACTAAAGAATTCATTTGCTACTCACTGCATTTGTCTTAAAAGTTCTAAGTGCTGAAAAAGGATGCAGAGGGAGTAGAAGGGTGTTGGCTGGACTTCACGCCTACCAAAAGAATTTGTTTGAAAATAATTACCTTTTCATTTACCACACTTCCACTCCATTGCATTGGCTTGGAAGTTTTCTACATGCTGCTCTTACCACCATTTTAATGTGGCTTCTCATGCTCTGCAGTGTTAGATTTGGGGGGAGGAGTGACTAGAAAAGAACAAAAACCCCCTGCCAATGCTATTTTCTAGAAATATTTAAATGTGCCCTTTCCATAGCACACCATAGAAGGGAGGATTAACTTCAAAGGTTGTGAAATTAAGCCTTAAACCTTCTACTTGCATTGTTAATGCTCCACAAACAACAACTCAAAGAAATTGCTTGAGGATTTCCAACGCTTTAATCTCTCATAGAACTTGGTGGTGGCTACAAGGTTGAAAACTGTATCGACCTTGGAAAAAATTTCATCTCTCTTTGGATCATGGCCTAGGAAGATTCTAAATCTTTTTCCTTCATTAGAACAAAAATCTATCCAACTTCAAGCTGAACTCGGAGAATTTTCTCTATAAAAACTTTGCTTCAAAACTGTGACGCTTAAAATAATAAGCTTTCTTAATCTCACAAGATAGCACATCGGGCTCCACTCTTATAATATCATAACACCTTGCTTTATTTACTCTGGTAACCAGACATAAAGGATCATAATAAGGACTGAGCTGATGGCAATATGCATCACTATGAATTAAGACCATTTCGCCATAAAATTAATGTGCGGGCATGAGCCAAGTCGGGTCCAAAAGTGGGTCCTACTAAAAAAAAATTCATTTTCATGCAACTGACCTCTAAAAAACCTCAAGAACCTTAAACTTACCTCTAGAATCGATCAACACCATTTTCGGATCATCAAACTAAGTTTTACAACTTTTAGGCACTTGCACCACATTTTCGACGTAATGTTCAAACTAGTCAAAACATCTTTTTGGACCTCACCATCTGATAGTCCTATACTTTCATATACAAGAATGAACTCTACCAAATGGTTTCTCCAGATGAGTCCCGAGTGAAGAGATATTAATTGTCAAAAATGACCAACCGGCTTTGTCGACACTATAGACTTGATGAAGTCAATGCACAAGCAACTCATGATGTCTTTCTTAAAAAATATCAAATGACCTCCGTAAACCCTCAAATCTGAGACATAGGTACCTTGAAGTAGATATTAAAACTTAGAATACCCAGTTTGACCAAAAGGATGACTAGGTGCAAATGGCGCACTCATGAAAATAGCAACTTTAACTGATACGGCAATGAAAGTATGGATCACTGAAAAAGATGGCTCAATAAACCCTTTTGAAAACTGATCAAACGGATTGGCAGGAGCTTGAAACTGGAAACATAGCTTGTCATTCATACCAAAAATAGCCCAGAACAAACATTCTGACATGACACTCACTGAGGCAACTTTTACACTTATGCAAAATAGGGCTCCGACTAACAGCTGAAATAGGGACTTGTTAAACCATACAAACTACAAACAAATCAAGCTTTGAAAACTGAGCAAATGGATTCATAAAGACTTGAAAATTTGTATGTTAACTCACATTTATGCATAGAATTCAATCCATTTTTAAATTCTTTATGACGAGAAATAGGGCAAAAGATATAAACACTCAAAATAAGCTACTTGGTAAAATCTGTATTTGCACCTAAAATGCACTTTCAACTCACCCCTTGAAATGAGTACCTGATAAACTAATCCAAACTAAATTCTGAAAGTTGCAACACACTACATAGGCCAAATGAAAGGTGTAGGACACATTTCCCAAGACTTTCCCTTTGAAAATCAATTGGCTTCCTTTTGCCCTCTCTCTAACTAGGCCATGTGAATGAGATTAGGTGTCTTTCTGAAAATGCAATATCAAAATTTCAAAATGGGCCTCATCAAATTATTCAAATTTAATGAGTCCCAACATGAAGAAGAGAAAGGGAGATAAGAAAGGAACCTTTAGATCTAGAAATCTACTCGTATGTTTAATATTGTACATTACTAAACAAGTACCCGATATTGGTGCGAGAGATTTTGGCTTTTATATACCGGTAGGAAAGAAACTATTGGATTTATTAAACAACATGGGAGAAGACAAAGAGAAAAACATAAATGAACATTTTCAAGCACTGAAGGCTCAAATGAAGACAAGGATAAGACTGTCACAAGCAATTGTAGATAAATATTAGAAGAAAATATGCTTTGTAATTAAAAAGGATGAAATCTAGATGGAGGCAGTTGTCCCTAGGACTATCTGGGTAACTGAAATGAGATATGAAATAGATGATAATATCATAAAAACTTATGCAAAAGCCCTCCTTGAAGCACCGAAGGAACCCACTAAGAAAGTCTTTGGGAATGCAGAAACAATTGAAAGTGGAATTCAGTCAAGAAAAAGGGTTAAGAAAGTTGAAGAAACAATAAGGAAAGGAACCCGATAGGAAAAGGCAATTAAGGAAGATATTTTGAAACAAACTGGTATAAAAGAAAGTGAGTTGGAAGGACTTCAATCAGAAGCTCATCTTTCACTGGTTGGAAATTCCTCTGAGAGTGATATACTGGTGGTATTCAAAAGGGTAGAAAGGAAAAGAAAACCCTCACCGGCACCCTCACCTACACCCAGGAGAACCAGACAAAAGCAATAGGCAGTGAGGCCTCTAGTAAAGAAAATGACTCCTAAGAAGAAGATAAAACAAAAATTGCTCCACTAGATAAGCTCCTTAATGAAATAACAGAGGATGGAAAGTTGAAGAACATTAGCAAACTGTATAACACACTTTCTTTTGATGATAAAGAAAGCATAGAAAACAGTGTAATTTTACACTTGGATATTTACAAGAAATTTTTGATGGAAATTGTTGACGAAATACCACTGATCTTTACAAAAGACTTGAAGCTAGAAGGATAGCTATTGTTGAGCTGGATAAGAAAATAAAAATTGAAAAATTACTTTCAGTGCTTCCAGTTAACTCACCAGAAGAAATTGATCAATTAATCAGTGAGGCAAACCGGAATATATTCTCAACCAGTCACCACCATGTAACACTGATGGCAGGAAGAGTGAATGAAATTTTAGAAGAAACAACAAATGGATGGGACATATTCTTTGTTGCAAAAGAAGAACAGGAAGAACTCAAAAGACCCAAGACTATCAGAGTATATCAAAAAGATAGGGATAAGGAGAAAGGTAAGGTAGGAGGTCCTCCAAACCTTAAAATAACTAATAATGTACCCCCACCAATATCTGATACTCCACTGGTAGAATCAATTGACACTCAACCCACTACTGAGAGTATGGAGACTCCTCTAGAGGATACAAATCCCAAGTCTAAAGTTTTGTATACTATGAATATTGACACACAAGATGTGAACATTGTGGCAGATAAAGAGACCACTAAGGATAAAAAGAAAGATGTGACCACTAAGTCACCAACTGCAGATGTGACAAATTGAGAAACCAGAAGTACATACAAGGACTACATCTAAGAAACTGGTAGTTGAGGACTCAGAAAAACCTTGTGAGACACAGATGGAGAAATCGGAATAGAAATAGGTTGGGACATAGGTTCAAACCAAAATAGTGCCACTGACAAAAATGGATAAGCCTAAACCTTTTCTAATAGAAATGAAAACACAAACTGACCTACCAGAGGTCGAAGTAAGCAAGGTTATTACTACAACCGGGAGCATGGATATTGTGAGAACAGTTGGACAAACATCTGGTACTTCAATGATTGAATACCAGCCTACAAATGTGACTGAGGTCCTATTGGATTCAATAAAGAAGATCATAGAGTGTAATGCACAAGCCTATAAGGCTATTCATAATACAATTCCAATTCTTAAATAATTGATAGCACTAAAGTGCATTGTAGACAATAAAGATTCTTTAGGACAACTAGACACATTGTCTAAATTTATCACTGGCAACATCTTGATAGTTGATCAAATTAATGAAGACACATTCAAAGAGAGGATGATTAAGGAGAAAGAGAAATTCCTTGAGGAAATAGTGAAGAAGAACAAGGAGAAAATGGACACCTTATTACTAGAACTAGGAGAGATAATTTTGGATTTCAATAAATTGTATAGAGATACTTGTAAAACAAATATTCTGACAGAAGACCTAAACAAGGAAATCAACAAAGCACAAGATGAGATTAATAGTATTGCTGACAATCTGATAGGCACATTAGATTCATTTTTGGAAATAGAAAAGAAAATTGTAGATCTTGAAGAGAAAATTGAGAAGTTTGAAAAGGATAAAGAGAGAATAAAGGATAAGGCAAAGACCTTGAAATGTAAACTTGGTCCTAAACTGTATTACCTCATTTCTTCGAGAAAAGAAATATCTAAGGCTCTGGTTCTCATACTTAAGACACCAGAAGAGAAAATGCAAATACTCATCGATATAGTTCAGAGAACACAAGAGGCATTACAGGATAGCAAAAGATTCACCAGCTATTTAAATTTGGTTTTGATAGATATTTTCATATTATAACCCACCGGTTACAAGAATCTAGGCAGGAAACACACTCCACTGACAATGAATGACAACCTTTGTCATTGATGTCAAAGGGGGAGTAGTGAGATGAGAAAAATGATCAGAACATGACATGATCAACTCAGGGGGAGCACACAATTTTGGTAAGGCAATTTTGGCAAACCATTTTTTGGATATACATTTTTGGATTTTTCTCATGAGTGTTGCCATCAATGCCAGAGGTGGAGATTGTTGGCAAATGCACACTCTAATGAGAAATTGTAGGTAATTGAAGGTATTGTCATTGATGGAAACCTTACAATCATGTGATACTGACAGGAAGACACCAGCACTGGCTCTGACAGACTCTACATCGACATACAGATCACCAACACTGAAAAGGAAGATTACCGACACCATGGCCGACATGAATTTTGTGTATGTATATTTTATAATTAATTTTAAAATATTTTATAAAGCCAACTTGGTAGATTGTAATATGACTCATATATCTTCTAGGTACACTCTATCTATTTGATACTCTAGTTGATTCTAATTGATTACATTCTAGAGCATGATTACAAATATATATATCGATCCAAAGCATCTAGTCTGCCCAAAAGGAATCAAAACCCAAAAACCAAGACCTAACGTGGAAAATAAACAAGGTCGACCTCTACCAAGAGATTCCTCTGAAAAATCCAAAGGATAAAATGTAGATTATAGAAAAAGGGTAGCCACATGCCAAGGAACATTGAAATAAACACCCAAGAGTTTGCAAGCTTTGGAATGGGTTTTGATAGATCACCCAAATAGGTCTTAGGCAACCAATAACAAAGGAACAACCTATAACAAGAAACTTTTATGGGAACTAGTAGTGATATCTTGCTGAAAAGCGATCCAAATGTGATCCGGTGAACCGAAATTGGGACACATATAAAGGAAAACTGCAAACAAAAAACAAAAAACAAAACATAAAGAAATTTTTTTTTGTTTGATGCAAGATTGTTGTGAATTGGGGATGCTCCTGCATTAGAGACATCCAGGGTTAATGAAAAAGTGAGCCTCTCACTTTGCTGGGGTCAAAGGGAAACCAAGGCAGTCTACCTCTACCTGAGAAATCCAAGATGAATCTTCAACTGGTATGCCCTTCCACTTCCCAAGATATTATTTGTAGTGACTATTATGGGTACTACATGAGATCCTACTGTCCAAAATCTCTTCAATTTGATCCAGTTCCTTTGAGGGTAATTGTTTCTCAAGGTCTACAACACTGTCCTCACTGAATTTTGGTTCATGGTACTCATGAACATCTACAATGTTGAATATAGGTGAAATATTTAGACTATCCAATAGCTCCATTTCATTTGCATTTCCAGAACTGAACTTCCTCAAAACCTTACAGGGTCCAAAATTCTTCCTCTGCAACTTATTATAAGTTCCAATTGGGAATCTCTATTTTCTTAGATATACCATCACTTCACCGCCAACTTCAAATTCCTTACATCTCCTCTTCTCATCTGCCTTCTCCTTATATTTGTTGTTCATGTCTTCCAAATGTTTTTTAACCTGAATATGCAATGCCTCCATGTGATCTGCAAAATCTTCTACTTCTGAATGCTTCTATTCTCCACTGCTAACGTCTCTCAATTCTGATATTCCTCTAGGATATACTCTAGTAATAATCTCAAAAGGTGTTTTTCTAGTACTTCTATTCACTAAATTGTTGTAGGAAAACTCTACTTATACAAAGATCAAATCCCAACTTCCCATTTTATCTCCCACTAAACATCTCAAAAAATTTCCCAAACTCTGGTTAACAATTTCTATGTGTCCATCAATCTGTGGATGAAAAGTAGAACAAAACTTCAAATCTATCTTCATCTTCTTCCAAAGTGTTCTCCAAAAATAGCCAACTTAGTTTCTCTGTTTGAAACTATGCTCTTAGGTAATCCATGCAATCTCACCACTTCCTTAAAAAATAGGTATGCTACATGTAATGCATCTGATATCTTCTTACAAGGTATGAAATGAGCCATCTTCAAAAATATATCCACTACCACAAATATAGAATCTTTCCCTCTCTATTTCTTAGGCAATCCAAGTACAAAATCCATTCTTATATCCTTCCAAAGTCTTATTGGTACTTTCAAAGGTTTATACAATCCCACATTATGACTACTACCTTTTGCAAATTGACAAACTATACAACTCTACGCATATCTCTTACCATCCTTATGAATCTGGGGCCAAAAGTACTACTCACTCACCAATGCAACTATTTTGTCAATGCCAAAATGTCCAGCTAGTCCTCCACTCTATTTCTCTTTTATTACATTCTCTCTCATGGAACTCTTAGGTATGCACAAATGAACTCCCCTAACTAACATCCCATCCTAAATGAAATAATCCAAACATTTTCTCCTATCAACCATCATTTTTTCTCTACATGTTTTCCAAGGTTCTGCAAAATCCGGCTCTTCATCATAAAAGGTCTTAAAATCTTGAAAACCTAATACTGCCACTCTCATCTCTATTAGAAAATTCCTTCTCCTACTCAATGCATCAACAACTTTGTTAGATTTCCCACTTCTATGCTTCAACACAAAGGTGTAACTCTGAAAGAATTCTACCCATCTCATATGTCTTTGATTCAACTTACTCTGACTATTCAAATACTGCAAAGCTTGATGATTTGTATATAACACAAAATCCTTAGGCAATAAGTAGTGTCTCCATTTCTTCAAGGCTTGAATTATGGCATAAAATTCTTGATCATACACTGAATATCTATTTTGGGCATCATTTAATTTATCACTGAAATAGGCTAATGCTCTCCCTTCTTGACTCAAGACTACTCCTATTGTTGTTCCATTTGCATCACAATCCACTTGAAATACTTTATTGAAATCTGGTAAAGCTAACATAGGCTACTCAGTCACTTTCTACTTCAACAGTTCAGAACTTTTGTTTGCTTCGGTGGTCCACTTGAATTCCTTCGGATCTCCTCTCATGGTCTTAGTCATAGGGTTACAAACTAAACTGACATTTTTCATAAACTTCCGGTAAAAACTAGGCAATCCATGAAATAATCTTACCTCCCCAATGCTTTCCAGTGTAGGCCACTCAACAATGGCTTTCACTTTCTTAGGGTCCACCTTCAAACCATCCTTAGATATCATAAATCCTAAATAGAATAACTCATCCTTCATGAAAGTACACTTCTTGATATTGATCAACTTTTATTCTCTCAATGTCTACAAAACTTGTCTTAACTACAACGAATGCTCCTCTTATATTTTACTAAAAATTATAATATCATCAAAATACATAATAAAAAACTTACCCAAGAATTTCTTCAATGCCTCATTCATCATCCTCATGAAAGTACTCAGTGCATTAGTCAATCCAAAAGGCATCACCAACCATTCATATAGTCCTTCAGTTATCTTAAATGTTGTCTTCCACTCATTAGCTTCTCTGATCCTAATATGATTATATCCACTCTTCAAATCTATCTTTGTAAAGTAGTTTTCTCCACTCAAACAATCCATTATATCATCCATACTAGGCAAATGAAAGCAATATTTCACTATGCTATTGTTTATTTCTCTTGAATCAGTACACATCCTCCATTCTCCACTCTTCTTAGGTGCTAATACTATTGGTACTACACAAGGGTTCAATCTCTTCCTGGTCAAACCTTTCTTCAACAAATCCTACACTTGTCTATTCAGTTCTTCATTCTCTGTTGGTGTCAACCGATGTGCAGCTTTGTTAGGCAAACTAGCTCCAGGAACCAAGTCCATGTAATGACTAATACTTCTGACATGTGGCAATCCATCAGGTACATTATCTGAAATGATGTCCTCATATTCTGTCAACAAATCTCTTATCTCTTCCAAGTGGTCTTCTTCTAGTTTCGGTCTCTCAGTCTTCTTAGGAATTAAGGTAAAACACACATTCTCATGTCTCAATCAATTAATTTTGTTCCATCTACTAAACAGATTTTGGCATTTGTATAGACTTCATTCTTCAAAGGTACCTCCAAATGTAATAAGATTTGATTCATCCCATTAGCCACAATAGTGTATGTATTATTTCTCCCATCATGTATTGCCTATCTATCAAACTGCCAAGATCTACCCAACAAAAGATGACAAATATACATACGCATAATATCACACAAAACTTCATCATGATAATTCCCAATTTTCAATTTCACCAAACACTGTTCATTTACTAACAACTTATGTTCATCCTGAATCCATGCTATTCGATAAAGCTTAGGGTGTTTTAATCTCTCCAATTTCAACTTATTCACCATCTCTTCTGAAACAAGATTATCTGAACTACCACTATCAATAACAACTTTAAAACACTTACTGGATACCTTACATCTGGTTTTGAAAAGATTCTTCCTTTGTAAGGATTCCTCATCTCTTTTGGTATTTCACAAAGCTCTTCTCATCATCAACAGTTCTCCATCTTCTATTTTATTGTTTGATTTGGTGGGGTTTTATTCCACCACTGCTTCTCTTCTAGTAGCCTCTATCTTCTTACACTCAAATGCATGGTGTCCTTCTCCTCCACACTTAAAGCAAGTTCCTCTAAATGTCCTCTTATCTTGTCTTCCAAAGTTTTCATTCCGGTAACCATCTGATTCTCTCCTCTAGTAGAAATTTCTATCATTCTTCTGGTATGAATTACCTTCTTCATTCACTTTCTTGTCCTTGTTCTGATATGTATTAGTTCCTCTTCCTCCTTGAAATCTTCCTCTGGTAAACCTTCCACCTCTACCTCTTTGTCTCTCCTCATGTCTTTTGTTCAATCTCTCTTCAGCCTTTAGTGCATATTGGTAAGCCTCTTCAACACTCTCCAATTTGATCATACTAAGTTCATCTTGTATAGACATCTGCAATCCATTCAAATATGTTGCAATTTGTTCAACTTCATCATCAACATGTCCAGATCTGATGTTCAATTTGTAAAATGCTTCGGTGTACTCCTTCATACTAGATTCCTTTTGTCTTAGATACTGTAACTTTAGGAACAAATCCACTTGATAATTTTCTATCACAAACTTTGATTTCAACTTAGCAATCATCCGATCCCATGCCTTAATCTTTTCTTTACCTCTTCTTTGTCTGTCAACTTGTAAATGCTCCTATCAAAGATATGCATGACCTTTCAACCGGGTACAAGCATATTTCACCTTCCTCTCTTTTGCAGTGTTTTCAAAATTGAAATATGTTGGTAATTTGGTGGAATTGATTATGTGTTGCATTGATGTTTTGTCATTGATGCCAACACTATCTATTTGGATGGTTTACTGACACCTTTTGGTCTTTGTAGGTTGAGTGGTTTCTTGTCGATCTAGATTTAGCATGATCTAGTAGGCTCCAGTATAGTTTGGTGATTGAATTGGCTTGTTCATGATAATCATTCTCATATTTAGTTAGTTGGTTTTGGTCTAGTGATTAGATGTTATCTTGTTTGCTTAGAAGCTTAGTTTCTGGTTCTAGTGAGGGTTTCACTGACAGAGCTTTTGATAAAGATCTTTGATGAACTGCATAAGTGGTGTTAGTTCAGCTTTTGGTGGAGTTTCATGATGTTGTTAGTGATCATGTTTGAGACTTGGCAGTTGGAGATTATTTTGTAGCATATGGGCCTATACTGGGTCCCTATTGATCTAGGTTATGGACCAGCTTTAATGTAAGGTGTAGTTTGGATCTCTCGATGTATTTTTGGGATGCCTTATGAGTTGGATATTATTGGTTTAGCCTTAGCCCAACATGGTTTGTAATTATATAATTGGTTTATTATCTGATGGCCGACCTAATTGTTTATCGTCGAGGGTTTGTATATATATATGTAAAATCTCATTGTAGATTATCATGGTTATGATTAGAGGTCATGGTCAAGGAATGTAATGTGTGAATAATGTAATGTCATTCAGGCAAAGGATATGGTCGATCATTGCAGATTGAATTGGGTTTATGTAAGAGGATTTAGTCCTCCAGTATTGAGCTTAACTGGAACTATACTTAGGCATAGGAGATGCTATCTTTTGCAGTTCAACACTTCTCTGAATTGTAGTATGGATTTCTATGTAGTCAGTGAGTCTTCTTTCATGATGAGAAGTGCACTCTAGGTTGTTGCCCTTCTTGAAAGTGCACTTCCCTCAATTGTAATTCACATACTTACTGCAGAAGTATTATCTGACTGTGGGTAGGCTACCAACCATGGTTTTTCTATTTACTAGGTTTTCCACGTACAAATCTTGGTGTCATGTGGATGGTATATATTATGTGATTATTGTTTATTCTTAATCAGTTTAACTGCTATTTTGGTATTAATTTTTTGGGTTCCGATATTAAAGTTTAAAGTGATAATGGTTCTGGTAGTCTGAGACAACTGATTCACTCCCCCTCTCAGTTGTCTTCTAGCTATTTGAACTATCTAACAATTGGTATCAAAGAATTGGTCTTGTCTGCAGAAATCTTGACCACTTGAGGAAAATCCTATGGCAACTAATAGTTCAAGTTCATCTAGTTATTTTGGAGCTATCTTTCAGAGGGATATTTTGAGGCTTGATGGAACAAATTACATAGTATGGAAGATTAAGATGGGGACTCATCTAAGCTGTCTTGGAAAGGAGATTTGGAGATCACACATAATGGTGTTACACCCTATAATCTAGGAACTGATAATCCTCCTCTCATAAACCTAGACAAGGACCTTGAGAATGAATGTAGAGCAAGAGAAGCCCTCTTGTGTGCACTTTCTAATCAAAAAATAATGGGATTAACCGATAAATCATCTGGAAAGGCTATATGGTATAAGTTGGAGACTCTTAATGAAGGTGACCCTACAGTGAAGATTGCTAAACTTGATGGTTACTAGGTGAGATATGAAAACTTGAAGATGGAAGAAGATGAAATGAATACTGCATTCATGGAAAGGGTAAATGAGATTGCTATGGGAATTCAATGTTGTGGTGGAACTCTGAGCGAAGATGAAATTGTTTCTAAAGTCCTAAAGCCCTACTAATGGATTACAAAATGAAGGCTACTGCTATTAATGATTTGATAAAATTGGTTAATACATCTATCAATAGAGATACCTTGGTTTGTAAACTATCTGGTTTTGAGCTTGAAGAATTTGGACCTTCTGGAGCTATAAGTCTGAACATGCTTTTCATGCATCTGCATCTATAATTGGTAAGCAAGATTGGAAAGATTTGTATGAAAATGAATTAGAAGATATGAAGAGAGAAGATAATGAGTTTTATAAACTTGAAGAACTATTTGCTAGAAGCGTACCTAAAGGACTGGTAGGAAGTAAGTATGAAGGAAAATAACCTTTTAAATGTTTTGCATGTATTAAGATTGGTCATTTTGCATCTAGATATCCTGAAAGGAATTCAAGATTTGAAGAAAGAGTTAGAAGATCATTCAAACCTAACATTGGATATCAGAACAAGTATAAGGACAAGAAAAACAAAGACAAATCATGCTACATAGTGGATGAGGAAGGCATTACTGATTCTGATCATGAAACGACATAAGATTCTGCTAGTGGTTCTAACAATGGGAAGGAATGGATGTTCTTGGCTATTAAAGAAGATGATTGAACACTGGAAGAGAATTTACCTAAAGAGAAGGCACTTTCTGCTAAAATTGAAGACAAGGATGAATGGGTAATTGATAGCAGTTGTTCACATCATATGACTGGAGATAAAGGGAAGTTTCTATCTTTGCAAGAATTTGATGGTGGTCTAGTTAGATTTGGAGATGACAAAGCATGTATAATCAAAGGAAAAGGAACTATATCATTGGATGGTAAGAACAATACTGAAAATATTTATTATGTTGAAGGTTTAAGGCATAATATTTTGAGTATAGGAAAATTGGTAGATAAGGGATTTCAATTATAGTTCAAGGATGGAAAATGCAAAATAATTAATAGATCTAGTTTGGAGATTGCAACCTGTACATAGTCAAAAGGTAATATATTTCATTTGAACTTCGGTGAGAAGACATGTTTGATTACATAGATTGATGAGAGTTGGCTATGGCATAAAAGGTTGTGTCATGTGAATTTTGATTGGATTGTAAAGATCAGTTCAACTAAGGCAGTTAGGGATATACCTAAGATTATGAAACCCTATAATCTGGTATGTAAGGAATGTCAAATGGATAAATAGGTCAGAACCCCTTTTAGGAGTATACAAGATAAATCAAATGATTTTCTTGATCTTATTCATACTGATTTATGTGGCCCTACTAGAGTTAAAATTTTTCAAGGTGATAGATATTTCATGCTAATCATTGATGATTATTCTAGAATGATGTGGGTTACTTTTCTAAAAGAAAAATCTAAAGCATTTGAAAAGTTTTAAATCTTTAAGGATAAATTGGAAACTAAGACATGATTAAAAATTAAATGTTTAAGATCAGATCATGGTGGATAATTCACATCCGATAAGTTTAATAACTTTTGTGACAAGCATGGTATAAGAAGACAATTTTCTACCCCTTGGACACCTCAGCAAAATGGAATTGTGGAAAGGAAGAGTAGAACTATCTTGTATGTTGCTAAAACAATGATGATGGAAGCTAGTATACCTCATATCTACTAGAGAGAAGCAATGAGAACAATGGTTTATACATTCAACAGAGTACATATCAAAGGAGAAACCGGTAAGACACCTTATGAATTATGGTTTGGCAATACACCTACAGTTAAGTATTTCAAAATTTTTGGTAGTAAATGTTATATTAGGAGAGATGATATCATTTGTAAATTTGATCCTACATATGATGAAGGCATATTTCTTGGTTATTCTAATGTAAGAAAATCATATAGATGATATAACAATAGATTGAAAAGAATTGTGGAGAGTGCTAATGTCAAAGTAGATGAGTTGAACATAAGTCAAAGAAGAGTTTATGAGAAGGAACCAATGGTGGAAATGATTATATCTAAACTGGTAGCACCTTTACCAAAACAAAGAGTTGAACCAGTTACTCTGGTAGTATTAGAGAATTCTATAGTAACTAATTAACAAGGAAGAGGAATAGGAAGTCAAAAGACTCTTAGGTATGTGAGATTAAATCATTCAGAAGATCAGATCATTAGGGATAAGAGAAATGGGGTGATGACAAGAAGAAGACTGGCAACTAATGAGGTATATTTAATTTCACAAGTTGAACCGATATTAGTAATTGAGGCATGTAAAGATGAATATTGGTTGAAATCTATGGAAGAAGAATTAGATCAGGTTGAAAAAAATAACACATGGACCTTGGTTCCCCGACCTAAAAATAAAAATGTAATTGGAACTAAATGGGTTTTTAGAAATAAATTGAATGAGGATGATAAAGTTATAAGGAATAAGGCTAGATTGATTTGTAAATGATATTCTTAGAAGGAAGGAATTGATTATGGAGAGACTTTTGCACCTGTAGCTAGGATTGAAGCTGTAAGATAATTTCTTGCATATGTTGCTTATAAAAACTACAACATCTATGAGATGGATGTTAAATGTACATTTTTGAAAGGGGATCTTGATGAGGAAGTTTATATTGAGCAACATGATGTTTTTTCACTATCAGATAATGCATATATGGTTTACAGGTTAAGGAAAGCTTTATATGGATTGAAACAAGCACCTAAAGCTTGGTATGCAAGATTGGATAAATATCTTTTGAAGCTTGGTTTTACTAAAGATAATGCTGATAGTAATTTATCTTATAAGATCACTAATGATGATATACTGATTATTGAAGTATTTGTTGATGACATTATTTTTGGAGATGATGATAAGTTATGCATAGAATTTTCTAAGAATATGGAGAAAGAATTTGAGATGTCTATGATTAGTGAGATGAAATTTTTCTTAGGTTTGCAGATTACTCAAACTAACAAAGGTATTTTCATCTATCAAACTAAATATGCTAAGCAATTGTTGAAGAAATTTGGTATGGGAGATTCTAAACCGGTAAGTACTCCTACAGTTACAAGTGAAAATTTGACAAGAAAAGATGTTTCTGCACTGGTAAATCCTACAAGATACAAGTCTATGATTGGAGGTCTGCTTTATTTGACTCAGACTAGGCCTGGCATTATGAATGTTGTTTGTATTGTTTCAAGATTTCAGAGTGATCCTAGAGAAAATCATGAGATGGCAATGAAAAGGATTTTTAGATACCTACAAGGTACATCAAAATATAGCTTGTGGTACCCTAAGGATGATAACTTTACCTTATGTGCATATACAGATGTTGATGGCCGGAAAAGTACTTTTAGTGGAGCTTTCTTTCTTGGAAAGAAGTTGGTTTCATGGATGAACAAGAAACAATCATGTACTTCTTTATCTACTATTGAAGTTGAGTATATTGCTACTGCTACTAACTATACACAAGTTTTTTGGATGAAGCAAATGTTGAAGGATATAAAGATAGATTGTGATGAATCGATAGTTATTCACTATGATAACTCTGTTGCTATTGATATATCAAAGATATTTCATTCTAAACCAAAACACATATCTATCAAGTATAACTTATTGAAGGAAAAGGTGGAAGCAAATGAAGTTAGACTAGTTTATGTGAACACTAAAGAGCATATTGTATATATTTTCACTAAACCTTTGTCCAAGGAATCATTTGAGTACCTAAGAGATAGATTGCAAGTTTCTTCCTCTCTAGTAGAGACTTCATTGATGCGGTTTGGCATCAGTCTAACATGCATTATCAGAGATACTATTCATTCTGGCACTGATGTGGGATGCTACTGCTCAAGGGGAGTAGTCAGCTTTTTGATTCAGTGGTTTTTTTTTTTTGCTTTGATATTTTTGTCAGATTTCTAGCATTTATGTCAAAGGGGGAGAGATGTTGATGTGAAAAGGAAAAAGAAAGAAAAAGAAAAAGTCACAGGGGGACAGATATGATATTGACATTTAGAGCTGTATATGGGAGATTGTTGGTTGTCTTCCATTGGAGGAGGCTTGTTTGAAATTTCTTGTTACTTAGATGTTTTTCACATCTAGTGTTGCCATGAATGCCAAAGGGGAAGATTGTTGGCCATTTAGTAGAATTGATTATGTGTTGCATTGATGTTTTGTCATTGATGCCAACACTAGCTGTTTGGATACTTTACCGATGCCCTTTTAGTCCTGATAGGCTGAGTAGTTTCCAGTTGATCTAGATCTGACATGATCCGGTAGCCTTCAATATAGTTTGGTGATGGAATTGGCTTATTCATGATAATCATACTCATATTTGGTCAATAGGTTTTTCTCTAGTGATCGGATGCTATCCTATTTGTTTAGAAGCTTAGTTTCTAGTTCCGATGAGGGTTTCACCGATAGAGCTTTTGATGAAGATCTTTGATGAATTGCATAAGTGGTGTTGGTGTAGCTTCTGGTGGAGTTTCTATTGGCATTGTGTTGTCATTGATGTCAATCAGTATGGAATGACTACCGGTATGAGAGATGTATGTGCAACACTGTCATACAGGAGTACAAGTTGAGATATGTTTGATATCACTTTGTGTTTCAAGACGCTGACAAATATCATGACTGGTGTACAAGCTTGATGGCCAAGGTGCTTGAGATGTTGTTTGTGATGAAGAGGTATAATTTTACCTAAATCACATCAACACTAGAGGAGAAGAATGAATAGGTCACAGGTATGTTGTAAGGTTGCAAAACAATAGGACTTCCATCGGATGAAGATGTAGTCATCATGAGAAGAAATGACTCATAGTGAATGTGCCCACACCAGATCACATGCACCTATTTGAAGATATGTTGCACAAAAAAGGAAGTCACATGAGTACATTGTAGGATGCAAAAGACAAGGTGTCACTCCACCGGTAAGGGGATCTTATCTCCTATCATGCATTATGTGCATAATAGTTTTGTGAGGTAAGGAAGAAGAGGTGTGCATCAAGTGCATGAAATCAAGGATATGCACTGGACTGATTGAGAAGGCATGTTGAGATACCAGTACAAATGAAGAGTCCTAGGTTTGTCAACTTGACAAGCTGGCTGAGATATGGTCCGAGTTGAGCAAATGCAGATCGAGGAAGATTGGCCAGATTAAAAATGGGGTTTGTGGAAAGTTGATGACATGGTGTCATCAAGAGTGTTTACTAGTATGTAAGTCCACTAGTACTATGAGCAAGGTGCAAATGCATATATCATCCTACTTTGTGGGAATGTGCATGCTTTAGATAGACATGTCTAAAGATCGATTTAGGTGTTCCATTGGTAGTTCAATAAAGTGCAGACATAAGGAGTCAACCAGTAAAGTGTGAGATATCAACAGGGTTAGTAAACTGGCAAAAGAGAAGAACCAATTGAGTGTTTGGTTGGTGATCCTATCTAAACCAACATGAAGATCAAAGTTGGCAGTTGGTTGACATGGATGTCACATGGAGTCAAGGTGGTGGACTTGCATGTAGTGGTAGATGGTATGAACACCAACATAGTAGTTGTAGAGTTGGTCAACATTAATGGCAAATCCCACAAATCATGAGATATGTTGCAAAGCTATTGCAAAGGTTTGCAGCTCGAGGTCTAGAGGACAACTAAGAACCAGCTCTGAATGATTGAAGAGATTGAGGCAGATGAAGGAAAACGCAAGACCAAACTTGATGCTTGACCAAGAGATCAACTAACAAGATAAAAAGAAGATTGCCAAAGATAGAAGGCGTGGTCAAGAAGGCACATTAGTGGTGGAGGTGTATAGTTGGTTGTTAGAGAGATTAGATTGGGCAAGATATGATTGGATTTGGTTTTCCTCAAGGTAAGTGAGGAAACCCTAACCAGCCAAAGTTTAAATTTTTTTTTGGTAGGAAAACCAGTCTATAAATATGCAAGCCAAAATCAGAGATGGTTGTCGTTAGATGAGAGAGTAGGGCTATTGAAAGGAAGATGATAGCAATGATGCAAAGTAAGTGAGTGTTACTTCTACAAGTAAGATCAAATTAGTCAAGTTCTCAATGAGCATCTGAGAAGAGAATAGAGGAGAGGGAGAACCAGGTTGAAGTGTTCAACCGGTAGCAGTACGGAACATGTAGTGTTCATACCGGTAGTGCAAAAGTGAAGGAAGCTATAGAGAAGGTAGATATAGAACCGAGAGAGTTTACAGGTAGTAAAGCAGCAGTTGAGAGTAGTAGGAGAGGTGTACCAATGTAGAAGAGAAGGTATCTGACTAGCAGAGTAAAGTATATGAAATGTTTACAATATCACTTGTAATAGTATGATTACTTGTGTATTTGATGTTATCTTTGAGATCACTGAGTTATAGCTCAGTGCAGGGGTTGTAGCTCCTTTGGGTTGTAGCCCATAAATCTGGTAGGGGAAGGTGCTCCCTGGGTTGGTACCCTAAATTAGGGGTTGTATCTCCCTTGGGTTGTAGCCCATAAACAAGTCAAGGGTTATAGCTCCTTGGGTTAGTGCCCTTAACATTGTAACAAAGATTTGTTTGTGAGGCTGGATTAGAGTAGTAGACTCCAACAACATTGCTCACCAAGGTTTTTCCCATCTTGAGTTTTTGTCATATATCCTAGTGTTATGTGATGTCCCTTTGTGTGATTGCATTTGTATTTTTGTCTCCCCATTGACTGCTAACTTTGCATTATGTTAGATCCCATAACTAGTATACACACCTAGGTTGTTAAAGGGAAAATTTTGAGAACCACTAATTCCCCCCCCTCTTAGTATTACATTGTGTCTAATAGTTTCAGGATGTTGTTGGTGATCATGTTTGAGACTTGGTGGTTGGAGATCATTGCCATAGCGTATGGACCTATAGTGGGTCCCAATTGATCTAGGTTATGGACCACCTTTAATGTAACTTGTGGTTTGGATCTGTCGATGTATTTTTGGGATATATTATGAGTTGGATATTATTTGTTTGGTCTTAGGCCAATATGATTTATAATTATGTAATTGGTTTATTATCTGCTAGTCGACCTAATTATTTATGGTTGAGGGTTTTTATATATAAATGTAAGATCTCATTGTAGATTATCATGGTTATGGTTAGAGGTCATGGTCAAGGAATGTAATATGCGAATAATGTAATATCATTCAGGCAGAGGATTTGGTCGATCATTGGAGATCGAATTGGTTTTATGTAAGAGGATTTAGTCCTCTGGTATTGAGCTTAACCAGAATTGTATTCAAGCATAGGAGATGTTATCTTTTACAGTTCAACACTTCTTCGAATTGTAGTCTGGATTTCTATGTAGTCAGTGAGGCTCCTTTTGTGATGAGTAGTGCACTCTAGGTTGTTGGCCTTCGTAGAAGTGCAGAACCCTCAATTATAATTCACATACTTACTGCAGAAGTATTATTTGACTTTGGGTAGGCTTCCCACCATGGTTTTTCCCTTTACTAGGTTTTCCACGTACAAATCTTGGTGTCATCTAGATGGTATTTATTTTGTGATTATTGTTTATGCTTAATTAGTTTAACTGCTATTCTAGTATTAATGTTTTGGGTTCCGATATTAAAGTTTAAAGTGCTAATGATTCTGGTAATCTAAGACAACTAATTCATCTTCCCCCTCTTAGTTGTCTTCCAGTTATTTGAACTATTTAAAAAAATACTTCTCCATCTCCAAGATCCAATCAATCAATTCATCTGAATCTAACTTCCGATCATATTCTGGTGGGGTAAAATGAGATTTAGTATTCCTCCTACTCAAAACCCTTAAAAACCTTTCTTCGTCCAAATCAACTTCTAGTAAGTTTACTTGTTCTGTTGGGGCTTCTCCTTCATCTTCACTTACATCTTCAATATGTCGACCTCTTCTCTAGGTTGTCTGCATGGCTTCTTATCAAGTTGCTATTCCTCACAACATCTCCATCCCAACAAGTTCCACATTCCCACATGCTCCACCATTCCTAGTTCATCTTCATGCCATTGATTCATGCTAGTCTTCTATATTTTTAGGTCAAATCCTTAATCTTCCACCCTACATCCAAAATTTAGGCTACACGACCTTCTGAATGAAACTTCATTCTGACACCACTTGGTGCAGTCACCAGTGAGGAGGGACCTCAAAGAGATCAATCCAGACCCACCAGCAAGAGAAAACACAATGGAAACACATAGATATGATGGAGGAAATGAAGAATAGATAATTTTATTCCACGAAATTTGATTACAACCAAATGGTAACAACCGGGTTACAATATACCGATACATAGGCCTAGTACAATAGGTCACAATTGGGACCTTGAATAGAAAGATCTATCTTCTAGGCACATTCTATCTATCTGATACTCTGATTGATACTAATTGATTACTTTATAAATCATGATTATAAATATATATATTGCTCTAAAGGATCCAGTTGGCCCAAAAGGAATCAAAACCCGAAGAACAAGACCTAACGTGCAAAATAAACAAGGTTGTCCTCCACCAAGAGATTCTTCCAGATAATCTAAAGGATGAAACTTAGATCATGGGAGAAGGTCAAGAACATGCCAAGGAACATTTAAATCAACACCCAAGGCTTTGTAAGCTTTGGAATGGGTTCTAATAGATCACCATAATATGTGTCAGGCAATCGGTAACAAAGGAACAATCGGTAACAAGAAACTATCATGGAAACTAGTAGCGATATCTTGTCGAAAAGTGAACCAAATGTGATGTGGTCTGAAAGAAAGAAATATGGTCAAGTCTTCAAGTATAATCCAACTCCACAAGATGCGGTGACCCAAAACCGAGACACACAAGAAGGAAAACTGAAACTACAAATAGAAAACACAACAAAAAGGAAATTTTTTTTGGTTGATGCAAGATTTTTGTTAACCAAGGATGCTCCTGCATTAGTCTTTGATGATGATTTTAAATCTTTCTTGTACAAATATCAAGGAAAATTAATTAGGCAATGGGATGGTGATGTGACTATTGAGAATGAAAATGTGTTGGAAAAAGATATTCACAGTAAAATTGCTCCAATGACTCCAGTCAAAGGCAAATAACTTTTACAAGAAGTTGGTGTACTCATTGTAACTGTATGGGATATCAATTCTTCTCTTCTTATTTATATCTTAGTTAAAAATCACACTTCTCAAATGCAACTACCATCACAAGATATTGATAGAATATAATTAGGCTTTGGGTTTGATCCAAATAAGAAAGTGTTGCTGCAATGGGCTTTGTACCCTAAGAAGAAAGTGCACACTCTATTTGATACTGACAAAATATTTGATAATCATATTGTTCAAAAAGTGGGAGAAACTGATCCCTTGGAAATGATTGATCTTAATGTCAATGTGGTAGAATTATTTAAGCTTAGATGAGACATGTTGTAAATGAGAGGAATGCTTACAAGTCAAAGTATGAGATAGATAAGGAATGAATCCAACAATTGGAGGAGAAATTGAGATTAATGCCTAATAGGGAGAAATTTTCATATGAACATGAATGGCAAGTAACTGAAGCCCTCCATAGCACCAACTATTGGAGATATTAGGATGAGAAATTGAAAAAGAAATTAGAAAAGAAATAAGAGCAAAGGAAAAAGAATATTTATGATATGATGGTAGGGTTGATTACCCATAATTCAATGAGATGATAAAATACACACATGTCTACTAGAACACCTATGTGGGTACCTATAGGGCATTGGAAGATCGCACTCGGTTAAAAGGAAGGGTTGAATAAATAATGAATAGAGAACATGATCCAGAGTCATCAAGGGTGCTAAGGGATATGGAAAGAATATGGTCTAAGCACATAGAGTATAAGGAGGAGTTGTAGGAGGAACTTAAAAGGCTAGATACAGAGGATACTGAAAGTCTTCCTTCATTTCTTAGTGAAGATGGAAAACTTATATCCCAAGATGAGTGGAGAAACTTATTTTCATAGGAGTACCCATGGGCTTTGGATGCAATCAATGATGAGGATCACATCTTGGATAACACAAAGATAATCCTAAGTAGACTATATAGAAAGGAGTATGTTATGAGACACTTTCTCAAACATAACAACATACAAGGATAAGAAATACATACATCAGTTAGGGGCTCTTAATATTTTCCTTTTAAACCATTAAGTACTTGTTTGATTAGTTACGATATGTAACATTTGTTTACAATTCCCACAAGACATGTTGTTTTATATGTGTTGGATCTATCCTTATAAAAGGAAGATCAACATAATGTGATGGGGGATCATCAAGACTTTCTATTTTAAAAAGATATTAATTATTTTACTAATTTTTATATGTAGTTGTGATGCAAGTAATATAAAATCAGTTATTTTTCTACTTATAATTTGTATTCATTTTATTGTGGGTTACTTTCAAGTCTCCTGCTATTTTGATACTATGAAGATTGAAGGCTGCAATAAAAATTGTTTCCATATACTGTTATTGTCTTGTTATTTTCATTTCATGAACAAAAAGGTATATATTCTTAGATAAGTTATTGTGTATGCTTGATTAAATTCACCATATAGTGACTATCATAATAAGACTAATTGGTGTAGGAAGACCAATAGTTAATAGTCAAGTGATAATTGTCTAGTAAGGAGACAGAAAGAAAGGAATATTCATAAGACTGTGCCCAATTAAGAGAAAGACACTAGTCTATATTGCATGTCTAGCATTGCATTTTAAAGAATAATTCTAGGAGAGCTACAATATTTGTAGCATCATGAATTAATTATGTTATGGTATAAAAGTTAAAAGCATCATGAATTAATTGTCTTGTTATTTTCATTTCATGAACAAAAAGGTATATATTCTTAGATAAGTTATTGTGTATGCTTGATTAAATTAACCATATAGTGACTGTCATAATAAGACTAATTGGTGTAGGAAGATCAATAGTTAATAGTTATAGTTAATAGTTAAGTGATAATTGTCTAGTAAGGAGACAGAAAGAAAGGAATATTCATAAGACTATGCCCAATTAAGAGAAAGACACTAGTCTATATTGCATGTCTAGCATTGTGTTTTAAAGAATAATTCTAGGAGAGCTAAAATATTTGTAGCATCATGAATTAATTATGTTATGGTATAAAAATTAAAAGCATCATGAATTAATTATGTAACCATATAAGTCAAATATAATACTATCAAGAAATCAATATCAAATAGATAATATAATTGCATAACTCATACATTTCAATGTTATTGATCTTCTTCTTCATCCAACTCTTTGTTTATATCATCCAATCTAGATTCGACATTGTAAGTATTGGTCATATCATCATCATCATAATCATTGATATTTGTTTTGATAATGTCATCATCCACATGGATATCATCTTCATGAACATTAACTCCTACATCATCATGCTCTAGTTCCTCTTCCTTGACATCTTCATCAACCACATCATCAACTAACTATTGATCTTGATCATCATCTACATCATCTTATAGAAATTTGGTATCTTCTTCTTCTACCACATTATACTTTACCGACATTCCTTTTGGATCATGTCTAACAACAAATGACCAACCCAGTTTACTGGGAACCTCTGAGTAAATCACCTGCTCACATTGGCTTGGAAGAACATAGGACTCATTTCTAGCTCGCTCAAATGACCTTGTATTAATCATGGTAAATCCATTATTATGTTCAATAAAAGTTCTCTTGGGATCATTTTCATTCAATCATAGTATGTACCATTGGATGATGAATAGAAATAATTTGGAGGACTTAAAGTCACACTCAAGTATATCATCCAAAATACCCTAGTATCAATTTTTCAGAGACTTTTGGATGTATGTCACTTCTAGATGAAATATTAGCACCTGAAAGACTACAGTTATCCTAGAATCACAAGTTTTCTTAGTCTCATTCAACTTTTTGATTCAAAATTTATGGTCATTGTACCACATATCCTTGTGGTGTTTCACTTACAATATGTCAAACATGTAAAAAATATTGCATCGTTAGTTAATAAACATATTTATTCTTGGTCGAATGTATACAAAGAAAAAAACTCAATAGATATATACACCAATATAATTAAAAAATGTGGATGATTAATGTATATATTTATACGTACCTATTTATCTCTTAAACCATATGCCAAATAAATTTCCCTTGGTGTAACATTGCAATCTCCATTGTGATGAGCTTCTTTAACCAATAAAGCCACACCTTCCCATGCTAATGTGCGACTAGATTGTTGACATCATTCAATCCATACCATCATCCAATCAATATTTTTTGTGATGTACAAATTTAGTGTATCCCACTCCCAACCAATAATATAAAAAAAAAATGAAATTCACAAACAACGTATAATTAGTTAGTTACCATGGTATACAACCTTAATTTATAATTGATGTACCTAAAAACCTAACATCCCACTACCTTCTGAAAAACCTTAATTTATAATTTATAAATGATGCATCATGTACATATAGGCATAACTAACTCAATCTAATAAATCATAGTTGTGTGATGATATTAGGATAATAATGCTGAATACAAAGTAAGAGCCACTTCTTAGGATAGCTGACAAAGGCGGAATAGCAATCTAACATAATACCAATGGAATAGACTATCTTGATATCATTGTATTAGAATAGTTCTATTGAATAGGAGAAAAGAAAAATAAAGGAAAAGTCTCTATTGGTATAGCTAATGAGATAGGAATCATAAATTATTTGTGCTCTGACTATGTAAGTTATCACAATAGCGAATGAATAAAATGAAGTTGGGAAAGCTATCCTGATCACTGATTTGTAAGTAGAATATTAGCATTGGGATAACTTATGGAGATAAATGAAATCAAATATGAAGTCTTCATTGGAGTAACCAAAGAAGTTAGGAATGCAATTCTGAGAGATGTCGACAGTTAAAGTAATACCGATAGGCATTATCTAAAAGGTCTTTGGCATAGTTAATGTGAAGGTAGGAATCAAATGAGTAATGGCTCATTGGTGTAACTTTCACTGAGGTGACACTAAAGAAGGGAAGACAATTATGCTATACATTGGAACATCACCATATTTATCCACCATGATAACTCTATCAAAATGGCGCTAAATTTGGAGGCATAAATAAAAGCAGGTTATGCTGATAGCACACATCAACAAAAGCAATTAAAATTTCAAAAAGATTATTGTATTGAATAGCAGGTCGAGACATTTATTGTGCACAAATGACATTCTCTACAAATATATTCAGAGTGATTTCATACCAAAACACATTGTTTGACGGATATTGAGGGTGAAACTAGAGTAAGCTAAAAGAAGCAACAAGAGCAAGCAAGCCTACAAAACAAGTAAGTCTTCAAGACAATTCTTCTGTGATTCCTTGAAATAATTTCTTGAATTGTCTATACAATAGAAAGAACTAGTAGTACTAGGACAAGACACGAGAAAGGGGAAACCAGTAAGGCAAAGGGTAATAAACAGAAAATGTAAGACACTAGTGTAGAAGTAAAGCAAACTAAAATAGAGGAGAGAAAATTGAATCAAGATTTGCACGATCAATTACTTGGTTCAACCCCTAAATCTAAGAAGCTCATACAATGGAAGCTAGAGGAAAATTATAATCTTGTGCGGGATGTCTATACCACCATTACAAGCCATGAACACTTCATGTTCCATCACTATAGGCGAGATAACCCTCAACCAATTTGCAACCCATGGAGGTTAAACTTAGGAAAACCTTTTGTTCCTAATGTTTATGTCAATGTAGACATACTAAAACTATTGGCACAAAATTATGACTCCAAGAAGAGAGCATTTTTTTGCCATAACTAATGGTGTTGGCACAACTAGTTCATCCGTTAGTAATGTCATTGATGACTAACACTTATTGGTGAATAAGGCCAAGCTCATAGGCAAGGAGGTGTGGTAAACCCCAATGGTTTACTCATGATTGCAAATAGTATGGAGGATTAAGTGCTTCCAAAATATGCATTATTGACACAATTAAGAAGTATGTTGGTAGAAGACTAATCGGTAGAAGGATAAACAGAGTAGCTAACTGGTCAGTCAAGCACCTGATAGGTGTTGAGATTAGTTTCTTAAAACTAGCAGATTAAATGATGATGTGGTCACAAGAGGTGACTCAGAATGTAGTTTAGTAGTCTTATGTACAACCAAAATACCCTAGATAGATAGGTGATAAGTTTAATTGATGATCAGTGACCAGTGGCAAAAGATGAAGAGTTACATCGGTAAATCGATGATATAGGTTGAAGAATGCTATTTACTAAGAATCTCAGAGTGGTGATTGGTAAGATGGATGTGATGACCAAAGGTGAGTCATTCATGGAGAGATGTCATCAAACAAATGGATAGTGAAGTCTACAACAATTAACAACCAGTTAAGGTGAGATTTGTGTGAATTTTCCAGTTTTCATTAAAGAGACAAAACACGACCTAAAGGTTGGTGAAATTATGAGTTGGAGATGCAGATAAGGATGAGTTACTAGCGAGATTGATGGAGAAAGCATAGAGAAAGTGCATGAATATTTGGGAAGATTTGTATTTCAAATATACTGAGTATTAGGTGTAAACTCATTGAGGAATCAACATGTATATGTTGGCAAAATATGGTATAAAGGTTATTGGCAAAAACCAAAAAGTCTGATCATAAAATTTGCAAAGTGCAATTTTGAAGAGAGGCAATCCAGCAAGGTGAGAAGAGGATAAAACTGCTAAGTGAATAGCAGAGTGGTGAAGAGAGTATGCAGAGCTAGGATAGTGTGAAGAGAAGAGTAAGTGTAATGAAAAAAACCAGTAGAGTGTAGAGCAAGTGTAACCGATGGTCAAACTAAAAAGCTTCATTTGGATCTGATTAAGCTAAGAGTATCTATTATAGAATATTATTCTCTTTGTTGTTTTCTAATAACTATAACAATAAAATCCCCTAGCTAGGTGGACTTTAACAGGTCCCTTTATAAAACCCCTTAACTAGGTGACATCTTAAATGATGACCCTAAGTCCCTTAACAAGGCTACCTCTAATAGGGTAAAGGTTTTAATAGGCCTTAAAGAAAATCCCTTAACCAGGTGGCACCTAACAATGTCTTTGTAATCACCTAATAGGGATGGCTCCTCACTAGGTGCACTCTAGAAGAGTGCAAATTTTGTGATTTTCTACTCACACTGTGGTTTTCTCCCATTTGGGTTTCCACATGATAAATCTTGGTAGTCATGTGTGTTTTATTTTATGTGTGGATATTTCTTATTAAATGTTTCTTATACTGATAAGTGTTAAGTTTGAATAGAAGTTTTGATTAAGTTTAAATCTAGAACAAACAGATATAGTGTTGATTCACCCCTCCCCTCTTAGCACCAGTTGGGACTAACAATTATAATCAGAGCCTTGGTCCTTAAATTCAGAAGAGCTTGACAGCTTAAGGAAAGATCCAAGATGATGCGAAAGGAAGGCCTCAAGTTCTCTAAGGAGAATTACACATTATGGTGTGGTAGAATGAAGCTCTACCTAAGAACCCTAGGAGATCAATAGTAGAATCATGTAAGCATAGAGTACAATGAACCTACTGGGGTTCTCACTACATATCAAATCAAAGAGAGGCAAGATAACACTACAACTTTGGATGTGATTGCTAGTACTCTATCTAATAACGAGTATGCTGAGGTTCAAGATCCAAAACAACCTATGACATGTGGAATAAGATAAAGACTATTTATGGAGGAGATCCTTATGTAAAAAAGGCTAAGGTGGACAATTTAAGAGGCAAATTCAATGAGATGAGGATGCAAGAAAGAGAAAATATAGAATGATACAAAACAAGAATAAAGGATGTGGTAAATTCCATCAGAAGTGTTGGAGGAAAAATTGAAGAAGATGATGTGGTCAGCAAAATCTTGAGAACCTTGCTACTATAATATGCCATAAGGGTTTCCACAATTTAGGAACTTAGATCTTTAGGAATAGTCAATGTTACACTTGACTCCCTAATCAGTAAGTTGACTTCCTTTAAATTGAGAAACTATGATAACAATATACCAAAGATTGATGCTGCCTTCAAATCTTCCATGACACTTACACAAAAGATGAGAATAAAATAAGTCGAAAGTATTTCTACTACAAGAACAGGTCATTCTCATGAACATGACAACTTATTATCTAAAGAAAAGGAACAAGATAAGATTTAAGATCTAATAGCAAGAAGGTTGCCAAGAGGAAAAGGGAAATACAAAGCTAAACTACCCCTAAAGTGTTTCTCATGTAATAAAATAAGTCATATTGCATCCAGATGTCCTGACAATGATAGGAAGGATAACTTTAGAAGATACAAAGAGAAGAGAAAGACAGAGTGCTATCTTGTAGAAGAAGGAGTTATCGATGAAGAATCAAAAGGATCTGATGGAGAAGTGATTTCATTTGTAGTGGTAAAGGAAGATATCATAGAGGAAAGTGATATGACACTAATTTCTAGTTCAAACCAGTGTGGAGACTAGCTAATTGATAGTGGTTGCACTAACCACATGACTGGTGATAGAAACAAGTTCCTCAGCATGGAGGATTGTGATGGAGGAATGGTGAGATTTGGCAATGATGCTCCTGTGCAGTAAAAGGTAAGGAATCTATAGCCCTCAATGATAAAACTGTTGGCAAATGCACACTCCAATGAGAAATTATGGGTGATTGAAGGTATTGTCATTGATGGTAACCTTACAATCATATGGCACAGACACACATCAGCATAGGCACAGACACTGGTAGTGGCAGTGACAAAGATGTTTACCAACACCCTGGCCGACATGATTTTGTTTATTGTCTTTTGTATTTAATTGTAAAATATTTTTGTAAGATGATAAGGTGAATTGTATTAGGACTCATATAAGTATGAGATCTTGTAAATCATTTGTAAGAAGTGGATAAATGCATGGAAGGAATGTAATAGGAAGATGCAAATATTAAGGCAGATTTTGGATTAGGGTTTTCAAGTTGTATGAGCTTAAACTGGTATTGAACCTGGCATAGTAGATGCTGATCTAAAGCAGTACATGACATTGGATTTACATAATCCACTTTTGTAAGTTAGTGAGACTTTTGACATGTGTAGGCTCCTATTGTATCAGTAATATTCACTTATTGGCCAGTGAGCGAATATTGTGGGTCACAAATCCCATGGAGGTTTTTTCGACACTAGGTTTCCTCATTAAAAATATTGTGTTGTGGTGTGCTTTCTATGTTGTGTTTGCTGATGTTATTTACTGCATTATTTTTGGTTTACTGGTACACTATTTTGGCATGCAATTCATTTAATAAGTTTAGAAAATCCATAAACCAGTTAGATATTGACTCACCCCCCTCTCAGTATCTTTGGGAATCCTAACAATTGGTATCAGAGCCTGGTCCTCTATTTTCAAAAGCCTAATAGCGTTAGGAATATTTTGACACTGGTAGAGATGGAGAATTTGAGAAAGCAATTGGAAACAGCTCTATCAGACTATGATACAGAAAAGTTGAAGAATATGAAACTTGAAGATGATTTGAAGGCTGCATAGGAAATCATTCAAGGACTTCAGGAAAATCTCACTATTGCTATGAACAAAAGAAGGGAACTTCATGAGAAGATACAGAGTGATGATGATGAAAAAGAATCTCTTAATGATCTTGTATGCAAAATGAAGCAAGAAAACATGGCCTTGAGGAATGAAATGCAAGATATGACTATGAGGTTTTATAAAGACATTGAAGATCAAAAGAAGAATGAAGATGACTTGGCTAGGAGAATCGATGATGCTAGAAATGAAAATCTAAGACTTAGTCATGAAAATGATATGTTGAAGACAGATATAATTCACTTGGAGTATGATAAAACTGAACTCTTGAGACATAAATAATTCTTAGAAAATGAGTTGGCTACTGCAAATCAACACAAGGAGAAATTTAAGAAAAGTTCAGAGGAACTTGATGACATGTTGAAAAATCAGAAACCAAATGGAGATACTAATGGCCTTGGCTTTGAAGCTGGTGAAAGCTCTGGTACTGCAAACAATCATGATCATAGTAAACTGGTAAGACAACTAATTCCTACAAATTTAATGGAAAATTCTTTAACTGTAACAAGTATGCTCATAGAGAAAATCAATGTAGATCTAGAAATTATCAGAACACTAATGCACCCACCGATTAATGTTCTAAATGCAACAAAGCTGGTCATAACTTAGAAAATTGTAGAATGAATGTAAGATGTTATGCTTGTGGAAGATTTGGACACCTATCTAATCAATGCAGAACACATACCGGCATAGGATATAGAAAAACTATTTAGAAAAAAAAAATGTGACTTGTTATGCTTGTAACAAGATTGGACATATTGCAAAATTTTGTAGAAGTAAGGCATCAACGACAAATAACAAAGGACCCAACTTGAAAGGTAAAGAAAGAATTTTCAAAACAATGGATCAGAAAGTCAGATATGAATGTTAATGAAGCTATTCCTTCATCGATAGAACAGAGTATTACTCCACTGACAAGAGATTCTTCATCTAACTAAAAAGAAACTTTTTGGTGGTATGGAAACAAATTGAAAAACATGCTAATTTACCCTTGGTTGATGGTGAGAAGTTGAAATAATTCTTTACAAGTAGATGTGTTAAGTTTGACTTAACTAGCAGGCATTAAATGTGGTAGTTGAAGGAAATGACATTATAAAGCAAGTATTTTTGGCTCTTTTTCATTCACCAAGCATTCAAATTTCCTAAGAGTGCGGATATCCCGAGCGAAGGAATCCATAGAAAGAAGTGAAGAAAATCATTCAAGCACTCATACCTAAAGGAAGATTAAGATATATATAACAATGGCTTCCTCCTCTGCACCTGAATTCATTGTAAACCCTACTGTGATTGAAATTGTTAAGCACCTTAGACCCGTATTTAAGATTATTCCCAAAATTGCAAAGATAGATTATACCATAGGAGCATTCTCAAAAATACCTAAAGGAGTTGTATATGTTGAGGATCCTAGAATCTATGTACATTGTCATATAGAAGAACTAGGAGATGATGAAATTAAGAACATGTACATGACTATTATATGTGATATAAATGGAAATGTTAAACCAGAATATAAGGTAGTTGAAACCCTAGGTTTTGTGGAGATTCTTAGTATCCCTGATTTTCCAAAGGATGATATAAGGATTGTGTTAGGCAGAGTTCATGGGGAGTTCTTTTGGTTGGATTCAATTCACAAGATAACCAAAGAGGCAGTTAGGGTAGTGACAGGATTACCTTCCACCTGTAGCAGGCCTGACAAGACTAAAAAGGTTCTAAATGACACTGTAATGACCCTAACCGGTGAAACCTTTGACAAGAGATCCCTGAGAGTAAATGATGTAAAGGACATCAATGTAAGGTTCATCAGCATGATTCTTGGATACAAAGTTACACATGCCAATAGACTAAACTTTGTTTCTAGCTTATGTATCAAGAGTGCTTATGACATGGTATACAACAATGCAAAGACTGACATATGTGAATGGTTGAAGGATGAACTGATAGACAATCTAAAGAAAATCAAAGAGGACAAGAAAGGGACTTTTAGATCTGGCAACTTGCTTGTGTGTTTAATGTTGTATATTACCAAGGAAGTACTTAGTGTTGGTAGAAAGGATTTTGGTTTTGACATACCAGTAGGAAAACAACTACTAGACATTCTAAAAAAAAGGGGAGATGATAGGGAAAAGAACATAAATAAATATTTTCAAACATTAAAGTCTAGGATGAAAACAAGGATAAGGCTATCTCAAGCTATTGTTGACAAATGTCAAAAGGAGATATGCTTTGTAATAAAGAAGGATGAGATTTGTATGGAGGCAGTAGTCCCAAGGACTATTTGGGTTACAGAAATGGGATATGAGGCAAATGAGAACATAATTGAAACTTATGCCAAAGCCCTCCTAGAAGCTCCTAAAGAACCAATAGAAAAACTATTTGGAAATGTGGAAACAATTGAAAGCAGCATTCAATCTTAGAAAAGAATAAAGAAAACTAAACAGATAGTTAGAAAAGGAACAAGGTAGGAAAAAGCAATCAAGGAAGATGTATTGAATAAAACTGGTATTAAGGAGAGTGACTTCGAAGGATTACAACTCGAAACACATCTTTCACCGATTGCTACCTCCTCTGACAGTGAAATACCGACAAAATTTAAAAGGGTAGTAAGGAAAGGAAACCTTCATCGATACCTACTCCTACACCAAAGAGAACAAGACAGAAACAACATGTAGTTAGGCCTCCAACAAAGAAGTTAACACCAAAGAAAAGGAAAGAAAAAGAATTTGTCCCTCCTTTGGGCAAACTTTTGAATGAGATAAGTGAAGATGGCAAATTGTCAAATATCAGCAAGTTGTATAGCACACTTTCTAATGATGAAAAAGAAAGTATAGAAAATAGTGTTATCTTACACCTTGATATCTATAAGAAATTTTTGATGGAAGTTATAGATGATATACCCAATGACTTGTATAGAAGGTTAGAAGAAAGAAGGGTAGCAATTGTTCAATTGGATGAAAAGATCAAGATAGAAAAACTACTTGCAGTTCACCCAGTGAACTCAACGCAAGAGATAGATGAATTAATAAGTAAGGCTAACCAGATAATATTTTCAACTGGTCACCGACATGTAGCACTAATGGCTGGCAAAGTTAATGAGATATCAGAAGAAACTGCAAACAAGTGGGATATATTCTTTGTTGAGAAAGAGAAACAAGAAGAGTTTAAGAGACCAAAGACTTTTAAAGTCTACCAAAAGGATAAGGATAAGGGGAAAGGAAAAATAGGTGGTCCTTCGAGCATAAAGATATCAAATAACTTGCCCCCACCTCCTTCTGATACTGTACCAACACAAATTGTTGACACACCACCGGTAATAGAGAGTATGGAAATACCACATGAGGACACAAATCCTGATTCTGAAGTGTTGTACACAATGGATATCGACACATAGGAAGTCAACATTGTGGTTGATAAGGAAACAAGTGAGAAGAGAGATGTGGCAGTTGATCCACCAGTAGAAGACACTACAGTTGAGACAAATATTGAGGATATAGTTAGAAACATTGAAATTGGGACTAAGCAACAAACTAAAAAATTAGTTGATCCCTTGGTTATTGGAATGGTGACTAATAACATTAAAAAACAAACAAATGGGATACTAGCTACAAAAAAGCCTACTAAGTCACCGACAGTGGATAATACTAAGATGTAAACAGAAAAACTGGTAGTGGATACCACTGTAAAATCATCAGAGGCACCATCAGAGAAATAGACAGAGACACATATAGAGAAACAGGTAGAGCAATAAGTTCATTCATATGTACATACAAAGGCAATGCCACCAGCTACAACTAAAAAACCTAAACCTTTGGTAGTTGAAATGCAGACACAAACTAACCCTCCAAAGAAAGAGGAAAGTAAAGCTATTACTACCACTGATGGATTACAAATTGTGAAGGTATTTGGACAGTCATCTATAACCTCCATGACTGAATTTAGACCAACTAATGTGACAAAGGTATTATTAGATTCAATCAAGAAAATAACATATTGTAATGCACTTTCATATAAGGCCATTGATGACACCATACCGATTTTGAAGATGATTGCACCCAGGTGTAACATAGAGAATAAAGATTCTTTAGGCCAATTAGACACATTGTCTAAGTACATAACCGACAATCTTCTAACAATTGATCAAATCAATGAGGAAACTTTTAGAGAGAAAATGAATAAAGAGAAGGAAAAATTCCTTGAGGAGACAGTAAAGAAGAGTAAGGAACATATGGATAAATTATTACAGGTACTAGGCAAGACAATTTTGGACTTCAAGAAATTGTACAGAGACACATGTATGATAAACATTTTGACAAAAGATATAGATAAAGAGATCAGCAGAGCTCAAAAGGAAATCAATGACATTGCTGATAATTTAATAGGTTCATTAGATTCAATATCGATAGTAGAACAAGAAATTACTTTCTTTAAAGAGAAAATTGAAAAATTTGAAAAAGATAAAGAGATATTAAGGTTTAAGGAAAAGGAACTGAAGTGTAGACTAGGTCCTAAACTAGATATCACCATCTCTTTGTGAAAAGAGATTTCTGAGGCTCTTTTTCCAAGAATTAAGACACTGGAAGAGTAAATGCATTTACTCATTGGTACAATCTAGAGGACTGAAGTAGCACTAAAGGACAGTGAAAGATTCTACAATAGTCTAAATGTTTCTTTTGTAACCCACCGATTAAAGGGATCATAACAGGAACTACACTCAATTGACATTGAATGACAAAATTTGTCATTGATGCCAAAGGTGGAGTAGTAGAGGATGAGAAAAAGGAATAAGGATGAGAAAAATGTATGACAAAAGAAATCATCTACTTAGGGGGAGCACACATTGACAGTTTTGGTAAGACAGTTTTGGACAACAATTTTGGATATACTTTTTTGCTTTTTCTCATGAGTGTTGCCATCAATGCCAAAGGGGGAGATTGTTGGAAAATGCACACTCCAATGATAAATTATACATGATTCAAGGTATTTTAATTGATGGAAACCTTACAATCCTATGGCACCTGCAGACATTGGCAGAGACACAAACACTGGCAACCTAGCCGACAAGATTTTGTTTATTGTATTTTGTATTTAATTGTAAAATCTTTTTGTAAGCTGACAAGGTGAATTGTATTAGGACTCATATAAGTATGAGATCTTGTAAATCATTTGTAAGAAGAAGAGAAATGCATGGAAGGAATGTAATAGATAGATGCAAATATTAAGGAAGACTTTGGATTAGGGTTTTGAAGTTTTATGAGCTTAAAGCAATATTGAACCTAGCATAGCAAATGCTAATCTAAAGCAGTACATGACATTGGATTTACATAATCCACTTTTGTAAGTTAGTGAGACTTCTTTTTTGTATTTAAGTAGTGAGCTTTAGGCAGTTGGCCTTCCTGCATGTGCAGGCCCCTATTGTATCAGTAATATTCACTTATTGGCCAGTGAACGAATATTGTGGGTCACAAATCCCACCAAGGTTTTTCCCACATCAGGTTTCCTCATTAAAAATATTGTGTGATGGTGTCCATTCTATGTTGTGTTTGGTGATCTTATTTACTACATTATTTTTGGTTTACCAATACACTGTTTTGGCATGCAATTCATTTACTAAGTTTAAAAAACTCATAAATTGGTTAGATACTTATCCATGCCCTCCTCTCTGTATCTTTGGGAATCCTAAAAAAAACTAATTATGAAGATGTTTACTGGGTAGAAGGGCTAAAGTATAGTCCTTTTAAGTGTTGCACAACTTAAAAATAAGGGTTACTGGTTGGATTTTAATGAAGGAATATACAAAATAAGTGATAAATCTAGAGGTCTGATTGCTACCGATAACAAACAAGAGGTAGTTTGTTCTACCTAGACACCACTGTAGGAAGTTCCCTAATGGCAAAGGTAGAAGAAAGTTAGTTGTGGCACAAAAGATTGTGTCATGTTAATTTTTTTAGCATAGAAAAGGTTAGTAAAATGAAGTCTGTTAGAGGTATGCCACACATTATGAAACCTAAGAATTCTATGTGCAAAGAATGTCAACTAGGAAAGTTGACTGGATCTAGTTTTAGCAGCAAATCTTATTCATCTAAGAATGCGTTGGACTTAGTGCATACAGACTTGTGTGGTCCTAGTGTTGGAATTTGATTGAAGATTGCATTGATGACCTATTGTGTTGTCATTGATGTTAATTGTAACTAGTAATGATGTTTTTTTGCAACTCATAGTTGAGAAAGTGAAGGAAACTAGTATTACTCTAGAAGTAGTGAGATCAATTGATAACCCTACCTGTTGATATGTCCAACCCTAACTGATGGAGCTTTGTCAATCAATTGTATTGATTTATGATCAAATGGTGATCGGTAATGTTTATGCCATGTATGCATGTTGTATGTGATGAGTTTCAAGTGGTTTTTGGTGCATATAGATCATTAATTTATCTTGGGAATGAGCAAGTACATTGCATGAAGTGGAAACCACATGATAAGTTATAGGATTTGATGAAGTGATGATCAAGGAGTGGTCGAGGTTGTCTTGAACAATGTGTTGATGATTGCTATGTAGTCCAATGATCATGTTTGAACCGATTTGTTTGTAATCTCTATGAGATCTTAGTTTTGTGATGTGTTACTGACCTATTGTTTTTCTTATAAGGTTGATGAGTTGTTTTGTTGTAGTGTTGGCAATTTTGGTTAAGTTTTAGTATGATTGATTGTTGAACTAGAAGGAATATCTGTAGTATGTGTGAAGGCAGATAGGAGCATGAAAAGGATCTGAACAAGCATAGTAGTGGTATTTACCATATCAGCAAACACCTATTGTTCTCTAACAATTACAACAGTTAAATCCCTTAACTGGGTAAGCTTTAATAGGCTTAGTGCTATCTAAATCCCTTAACCAGGTAGGCTTTAATAGGCTTAGTGCTATCTAAATCCTATAACCATGTGATCCATTAGCATGGATTTCAAATCCTCTATCGAAGTTAATCCTAATAGGGTATTGCTTCTAATAGGGCATTATAGTCAATCCCTTAACCAGGTGCTCCCTAACAGGATATCTTCCTAATAGGACATTTTGTAAAGTTTTAACAAGCTTGCCTTCTAACAGGGTGAACTTGAGAAGAGTTTAGAATACTTGTGGGTATTTATCCCCACCGTGGTTTTTCCCATTTGGGTTTCCATGTCAAAAATCATTGTGTCAAGTGGTAAATGGTTTGTGTGGTTATGTTTGATATGGTTAATTTTCTTAACTTTTAAATCCACTTAGATATATTAAGATGACCGATAGTAATCTGAAATGTGCTTTTACTATTGTTAGTAAAGTATTTTTGATGTTTTGGTTAAATGGTTTGGAAGTTTCAGATCTATTATATTGTTATTTTGATATGCCAGTCAACCAGTAAACTGTTAGTGCTATTGTGGTTTATTACTTAGTGCTTGAACTAGTTTGTTCAGTGATTGACTTGTGAATTTTTTTTTGAGTTTGGTGAAAGTTAAGTCAATTTTCTATCTACTAATTCACCCCCCCTCTCAGTAGTTATTTGAATCCTTATTAATTCACCATATCATTAATTGGTATCAGAGCATTTCAAGTCCTCTAGTGTCTAAGCCTAACCGCTTAAGGTAAAGATCTAGAAGAACATGATCAAGAAAGAAGGTCTGAAGTTTAATAGGAAAAACTAAAAAATATGGAGTGATAGGATGAAAATATATATCAAGAGTCTAGGAAGTCAATACTGGGAACATGTTACAAAATATACTGCACCTAGTGGGATTTTGTCTAATGATCAAAAGAAAGAGCAACGAGAGAATAATCAAGCATTGGAGGCCATTATCAGTTCTTTGTTTGATTCAGAGTATGTTGATGTCTATGGTCAAGAGACTACTTATGATGTGTGGAACAAACTTGAGGATATTTATAGCAGTGATGAGCATGTGAAGATTGCTAAAGAAGAGAGTCTAAGAGGTAAATTTGATGACATGCGGAAGGGTGAAGGTGAGAATATTTAATAGTATGGTTAGAGGATCAAGGAGATAGTTGGTGAGATCAAGAGTGTTGGTGGTAAGGTGGAGGATGCCACAGTAGTCAGTAAGGTGTTGATAACCCTTATACCAGTCTATGCTATCCGAGTTGCAGCCATTCAGGAGCTAAATTCTATTGATAAAACAAAGGTAACTCTTGACTCCATCATTGGTAAACTTACTGCATTTGAATTTAGAAATCCAAATCTACATTCAGAGCTTCAGTTTCTAGTCCACCTATGAGGAAAAGCAGAGATTATAGTCATAGTTATGAGTTTAGATCCAGCTAAGAAGTTGATAATGAAGATAGTTTGATCGAGCTTGAAGCATTGTTGGCCAAGTGGTTAACTAGAGGTACTAGTAAGTAGAAAAGTAAATTACCTTTGAATTATTTTGCATGTAACAAGATTGCACATATTGTTGCTAACTATCCTAATGGTGACAATGAGCATAAGCATGAGAAGTACAAGAAGTACAAAGGAAAAGGAAAAAGAGATTGCCTCATTGTAGTTGATGGTGGAATCATAGATGAGGAATCTAAGGGAGATGCTAATGAAGACATTGTCTTTGTTGCCATTAAATAGGAGACATCTGATCATAAGGCATTAGTTTCTAGCATGGATAGTTATGATGATTGGATCATAGATAGTGCTTGTTCACACCACATGACTGGTGACCAAAGTAAATTTCTTACTTTGAAGGAATTCAATGGAGGAGTTGTGAGATTTGGAAATGAATCACCTTGCATCGTAAAAGGAAAGGGAACCATTTTTCTTAATGGAAAGAGTAGTGCAGATGATGTCTACTGGGTTGAAGGATTAAAGCACAATATTTTGAGTGTATCTCAACTCAATGATAGAGGTTATTAATTGGAATTTAATAATGGAATGTGAAAAATCTATGAGAGCAAAGGTGAACTGATTGCAACTGGCAAGAAGACAAAAGGTAAACCGTTTCACCTAAATCCTAAAGTCAACAACTGTTTAATTGCTAAAGAAGATGATAGTTGGATTTTGCATTAGAGATTGTCATATAAATTTTGATAATATTGTCAAAGTCAATAAGTCCAAGTTAGTAAGAGGTTTGCCTTAGTTGGACAAACCGATGAATGCTCTGTGTAAGGAATGTCAGTTAGGGAAGATGACATCCTCAAATTTTAAGAGCAAATCTTTCTTAGTAGAAAATTTGTTTGATTTGGTTCATACAGACCTCTGTAGACCAATAAGGACTTAAATTATTCAAGGTGATACACACTTTATGATCTTCACTAATGATTTATCAAGAATGATGTGGATCACATTCTTGAAGGACAAAACAAAAACCTTTAGTAAGTTTAAGGCATTCAGGGCCTTAGCTAAAAAGGAAAGTGGTAAGAAGATAAAGTGTCTGAGAATTGATCAAGGAGGTAAATTTCCTTCAGAGGATATCACTAGATATTGTGAAGACAATGGAATTAAGAGGCAACTTTCTACACTAAGGACACTACAACAAAATGGTATTATAGAGAGGAACACCTGGTCAGTTGTTGAAGCTGCTAGAACGATGCTAATACAAGGAGGTGTAGCAAAAACTTTCTAGAGAGAAACTCTCAGCATAGATGTATACACTATGAACCAAATACTAGTAAAGAGAGGTAAGGATAAAAATCCTTATGAATACTGGTATGGTAGATCACCTAATGTCAGTTATTTTAAGATTTTTGGTAGTAAATGTTTTATCAAGAGAGGTGAGTATGTTGGTAAGTTTGATGCTAAGAGTGGTGAAGGTATATTTCTTGGTTACTCCACCAAGAGTAAAGCCTACAAATGTTACAACAACCAGACAAAGAGAATCATTGAAAGTGTTGATGTTCGAGTGGATGAGTGTCCTAAAGTTTTAGGAGAAACAAGTGAGGAGAAGAAGGAAAATGAACCTTAAATTATAATTTTGGAACTAGAACTGGTGAAGCCAGAAGTTGGTGAAGTGAATGTTGTAGTACTAGTTCAACTAGATTAGGTAGATTCTGATGAAGATGATGATAGTGAGGAAGATGAACCTAAAGATAATGATCATGTTATTCCAAGGTACATAAGACTCAATCATAATCCTAACCAAATTATTGGAGATAAAGATTTTGGTGTGTTAACCAAAAGAAGAATAAGAGAGAATTCTTGTATGATCTCCACTATTGAGCCTAGATTTGCTAAGGAAGCCTTTGGAGATGATCATTGTATCAAGGCTATGAAAGAGGAGCTTGACCAAATTGAGAACAATAATACATAGACCCTATTACCCAGACTGGTAAATAAAAATGTGATAGGTACCAAATGGGTATTCAGGAATAAACTAAATGAAGATGGAGTAGTAGTCGGACACAAAGCAAGATTGGTATGCAAAGGTTATGCATAGAAAGTAGGATAAGACTATGGTGAGACATTTGCACCAGTTCCTAGATTGGAAGGTGTTAGGACTCTACATGCATTTGCAGCATATAGGGGATTCAAAGTATATCAGATGGATGTGAAGTTAGCATTTATAAATGAAATACTAGAAGAGGAAGTATACATTGAACAACCAAATGGTTATGCTTTGACTGATGCAAAGGATATGGTGTGTAAAATACACAAGGCACTATATGGTTTGAAGTAAGCACTGAGAGAATGGTATGAAAGACTACATTCACACTTGATGAAGATAGGTTTCTCAAAGAATCAATGAAGACAACAATATATATCTTAAGATTGAAGGAGATAAGATACTAGTTAGTGAAGTGTTTGTGGATTATATCATTTTTGGAGGCAATGATGACATGAGTGATGACTTTACAAATGAGATGAAAAGTGAATTTGAAATGTCTCTGGTAGGAGAGATAAAATTCTTCATAAGTTTGTGAATTCAGCAGATGAAGAGTGGTATGTTTATCACATAGTCCAAATATGTGAAAGAGGTATTGAAGACATTTGGAATGGGAGATTGTAAACTAGTTGGTACACCAATGGTTATAGGTTGGAAACTATCTAAGGAGGATGATTCCACATCCATTTATTAAAAGGAGTATAGGTCTATGATAGATAAACTGCATTATGTTCTTCACAAAAGACCAGATATTTCTCATGTTGTTGGATTAGTTACTAGATTTTAGAAGAACCCAAAGGAGATGCACATGATTGCAACTCAAAGGATATTCATATATTTAAAAGGTACTGTAGACATCTAAAAATGGTCAACACTTGCGGAGTCATACTTTAACATTTGCGCAATGCCTTATTTTAGGGTTTTTGCATCCCATTAACATTTCTTCTATGTTGCGCACTTGGTCTTTGTCATTTGCAGGCATCGAGTCCTTCTTCTACATTCTTCATTTGTCTCTCTTTTGAATTTGGTCTTGTCGATAATAATTGTCAGTCATGATTTTGGTCAATCTTATCCTGTTGTATCAATGTGTGTGTTCATTTGTCATCATTTTGGACATCGTCAATCCTAATCGATGATAGAATTAGGGTTTCATCCTCTTGTTTATTTTGCAATCGATTTGTCATCGATCATTGTCCTTTTTTTTAAATCTCATCATTTTGTGATCGATTTCTCATTGATCATTTTCATTTTTGTCATTTTGTGATCGATTCGTCATCGATCCTTGTCCTCTTGTCAATCGTATCATCTTGCGATCGATTCGTCATCGATCCTCGTCCTTGTCAATCTTGTCATCTTGTGATCGATTTGTCATCGATCATCATCCTTCTCAATCATGTCAATTTGGATCAATTAGTCATTGTTCCTCGTCAATTGGTGCATTTATCAATCAAATCATTTATTAACATTCATCCTTTATTAATTAGAATCATGATCGAATCGACATCAATTATCTTTTGTCAAGACCTAATTGTCATCCTTGCATTTCTAATTCATCTCCTAAGGTTAAATAATTTATTTATTTATCCTAAGTCTTCTTGTCACAATTAAATATTTATTTAATTGGCTAAGTAATTCTTCTCTCTTTTTGTGAATTAATTAATGAATGAAAAGTTATTAATTAATTTACCTAATTTTCCAATTCACTAATTTCTCCTAATTCCTAATTTTATAATTTTCATCAATTTTCTCCTATATTTCCCCTAATTTCTTGGGAATGACATTTCAATCTTGTCATAATTTATCAATCAATCAATTTTGCATAGCAACCTTGTCAGTTTTGTCATAATTTGTCAATCAATCAATCTTGCATAGAAAGTGTCAATTTTGTCATAATTTGTCATATATGTCATTCTTGATTTGAAATTTCTTTTCAAATCTATTCATGCTAATCTTGTCTTTTCTCCAATTTATCTATAAATTGGATGAATTTCTTCAATCATGCCCCCCCCCCCTGATTGATCAATCAATCACACTTCTAGTATCCTTATGCTATCTTGTCAATCTTGCTTTCATCTCATTTTTATGCACTTCTAGGTGAGATCTACAAATAAAGCAATTTGAAGGAGAAAGAAGGACAATGGAGAATTATGAAGGAGATATCTGCATTTGGTTTGCTTTAATTTTATTTTGAATATCTTGTCTTCATGTTTTCTATTGAATGTTTTTAGGATTGTTACCATTGCAATCTAGTTTTGTGATTGAGCTAATCTAATTTGCTATCTGCTTTGATGATTTTCGAATTCCTATCTACATTTCTTGGTGAACTCGACATGAACTAACCATTTAACCATGTTTTAAGTGCCTTTTGAGCTAATTTGCAGGTGAAAAAATCAAGAAACAAGGTGACCCAGAGCTTTCTGGACACTTATGAGCCTATGTTGAGACATTTTGCGCCTGTGTCAAAGGGATCTGTGCCTATACTAGGCATTTTGTGCCTATGTCAAGGCATTATGCGCCTGTGTCAAAGGGATCTGCGCCTATGTCAAGGCATTCGACACCTATGTCAAGACATTCTGCGCCTGTGTAAGGCCAAAAACAGAGGTGAAAATTAGTGTTTTTACTTGCAAATTACTTTGTTTTGCATTCTGTTCTTGTATTTTGGTTTTCTTTGATATTGATCCTCTATGTAGCACCTTGGCATTACATGTGACAAAGACTAAGAATGAAACTACTAACAAATCTTATGCAGGTTCGCTAGTCAAAGACCAAAAAAATCAAACTTCTAACTTAGTGATTGTGCAAGTTGCCTTATATTCCAACCAAAACTTTTTGTTTGTGATTCATAATTAGGCACCTAGTATGTTTTCTAAGTAGGATGGAATGAACATGTGTTCACTTTGCCTGTCAAGTTTTACATTGGAGTAGGAGAGTATGCTCTCATCCTTCTTAGGGTGATAAAAAATCTAGATCTTCAATACGATTCTCATGTTTTGGATTGTTTGTTACCTTTAGAGGGCTTGCCTTCCCGACCATTTGCTTTCTTTTGCAAGAAAGTGACAATCTTGAGAAGGGAACAACCCAAAGTGAGCACAGCTAGAGTACCTTGGCATTCTAACTCACTATAAATAAATACCTAATGGGCGAAAGATTTGAAGGAAGGGTTACGTGGGAATTGTAGTTACCTGGGAAGTGATGACCCTAGGACTCTTTCTCATATCAGGATCTAAGTAGGACCTCATGGTCTAAATCGTGCTTGCACGACTACATTTGTTTGGTATCTTGGTGGGCCTATGTCTCAATCACACTTGTGTGACACCCAAGAGTAGCGCTTAACATAAATCCTTATTAAACACCTTGTATTTAGAGGCCAAAAATCCTTCTAGTTGCTTGAGAAGGAGGAGTTTGGATACTTGGAAGAGATACTAAGTTCGCCATGGGGACTGATGCTTGGCTGCCCTGAGAAGTGAGTGTTGTGGAGGGGAGCCCGTGGGGTCAAGCATCTATGTATTCTCCTTGAATCTCACAACGAGTCTACCTCTCAAGTACCTACTATCCTTACATACCATAAGAAATGTGTGAATGAGCATGATTGTCTTGATTCTAAGTTAAAATATCTTGTCTTCTTTGATTGTCAAAAGTTGAGTTGTGTCTCATTTCAAAAACAAGACAAATTGATTCAAAACAAGGTTAAACACAAGAGTATTTCATTCAACAAAGTTCAAAACACCTTCAAACATGGTTGTCAAACATTTTTCAAAATCTTGTCTCAACATTCATGTCACTTAGATTTAGGTCCTCCATTGTCCATACTTAGGGCTTAGAGCATCATTCTTGCATTCCACTTGGTCCATTTCATTTAGGTGTCCATTTGCATGTCCTTATTAGGTTCTCATTTAGGTGTCCCCTTGCATGTCATTATTAGGTCCTCACTTAGGTGTCATATTTCATGTCCAACATTAGGTCCATTATAGGTTTGCATTTTGCAAATTCATTGTCAACTACCAAGGTTAGGTTTCACCTAGGTCATACTCCTTTGCATATCAATAAGGGTCATCCATTTGCATGTTGCTTCTTGCATTAGAGTAACACCATTTCATAATTCAACCTTAGGTTTTGCCTTAGGTTGACATTGTCAAACATTTGTATTTGCATCCTTGTCCTCATAACATTAGTGTAAAGCGGAAAAAAATCACGATCGAACCCTAGTTGTTCTCCCCTCTTCCAACTCTGAGGAGAGAGAAGGGAGGTTCGCTAGGATTCGATGGTTTTTTTCACTTAAGGGAGAGACTTTACATTCAAAAGAGGGGTTGAAACTCATAAGATCCAATCCCACACAATGTAAGATTGGATGCTAAATGAATTTCAAGGGTTAGGAAAGCAAGGCTACCCTCTTTTGTAAAGAATGTTGTTTAAGGAAATTAAGTTAGGAATGCATAGAAAGTGACAAAGATTTTCTTATAAACTAAGTTCGGGTTATAGGATGAAGTTGCGGACCTGGAATTAGCAGTAAAATGTCGATACGGCGTTGTCTTGAAAATTTGAGTAAAAGTTGTCGGGACGATGGCGCCCGGCACCACGGTCCTCCGAAAAATCCATGAAACGAAGTGGGATCTGTTCGTCTCTGCACAAGGATTCCAGATCTTCAATTTCAGCCGCGTACCTGTAACCTACACACAGAAAAGTGAAGACGATTGGGGGGTTAGGGATTAGGGGTTTGCCTTTAGGTCAAACCCCAGTTTTGGAATTAACCAAGAAATGAGCAAGTGCTATAAATGTAAATGACTGTAATGTAAAACAAGTACTAATACCTTGTTCTAAGGATGTTTGTATCCTTATGTGTGAAGGTTTAGATGTTGTTGTTTGTTGTATGTTGTAGTAGCATGTAGTAAGTGATCTCCTCTTCAATGGTTGAATCCTTGTCTTGAATGCAACACTTAGCCTTGAATGGAGACTTGAAATGATCAATTGCTTGAATGCTTGAATGCTTGAATGCTTGAATGCTTGAATGCTTGAGTATACATATCATCTTATCTTATTCTTTTTTCAAATGAGAGAGAAAAATGTAGTTTATATACTTGTCAATTAGGGCTGATAGACTGATTTCCCCGACCTTAGACCGACCAGGAAATGTAATTTCCAAACTGCAAACAAAAAGACCCGCAATCTCCTTAGGAGACCGGGCCCAAAATAGGACCCAGGGACCAGGGCGCTGGGCGCCATGGTCCTGGGGACCAGGGCGCTGGGCGCTCTGGTCCCACCTCCCGGGATAGCAGGGTGCAAGGAGGTTTAGGCCAGGGTGCTTGAAAAATGCAGTTTTTGGTGTCGTGAGCAAGTTTCGGGGTCTCCATTCAAGTTGCGTGTTGTGTCACCATCGTGAAGACCGAAATTCAGTTGAAATTGCAAGTGTCACAATTTTAGGATGCTACATTTAGCCCCCACTTTAGCAGGAGTATGTTTGCTCATACTTCCGGTAAAGTACAAGGAAACAACATTGAAAGACTTTCACCACGTCAAGGAGGCAAGATACACCAAGGCCCCAGTGGACTAAGGATCTTACAACTTCGATTGACAAAGTAAAAGGGAAGATCACGAGGGAGAACCATGACTGTCAGTAGTAAGGTTCCCTCACTATGAGTCATGCAAGAGAAAATACCAAAAATTTTCAAGGCAAAGCTAAGTTCGCCAAGAAATTTTCAAGTATCGTGAAAGGATAGACAGGGTGTATGCCCCCCTACATTAAAGTGATCTCACATGCCTCAACGGGGGTGATTGTTTTAACGTAGTGATACACATAAGAAATGAGAAAGGAAAGAAGCACGTTATTGCAAAGATTTAGCCCCCAAGTGTGAGATAAACCCAAGGATAATAAACACAAAACACAAAGCACGAGGTGACTTCGCTTTCCTCGGGGTCAGTATGCTGTATGATAAGTCATGTATATATCATATGTATGTATGCATAATTGTTCTTCATTCCCCAATCAAGGAAGGTCACCTAGAAGAAGGGAACACATGTGTCTTTTGAGTCAACATGAGAGAGACCAAAGAGATCTCAATGGTTTGCATCGTCCTCAAGTAGACAACACTAAGGATGACAAATAGAAGATTGAGAATAACATATAGAAGAAGTAACAAAAGAGAGGGGGAGAGAATCTGCTATGCTAATGTAACCAGTCTAGCATGTCATCTACCCCCCGATCTTGCTGATCAATGTTTCGGGAAGGCAGGGAACACGCTAGAGGAGGAACATCCAACACAGCAGATGGAGCTGTCACAAGATCCAAACAAGGGCTATGTTCATGTTCCAAGCCACGTTGTTCTTGTCTAGGAGCTAGGATAAGTGCTTTAGAAAATTCATTAGATAAATGGTTATCAACATAAACAAGTTCATATTCACTATCAGAAGCAAGAGGAGTAACATTTTCATCATGAATAACATTTTCATCTATATCATTATCAAGATTTATAAAAATAGGATCTTTAACTCACACAGGATCAAGACCATCATGCATCTTATGTTTAGGAGATTTAGGCTCTATATCCGGTTGAGGAGAAAATGGAATAATGCTTGTTGAAGGTGTTTTTGGAGATTGTAAATTTTGAGAAGCAGCTGCTTGAGCCCTAAGATGACGTTTTCGTCGGTGTTCACGTGTAGAACGATTTCGTCTAGTCTTAGTAGGAAGTGGAGAAGATAGAGGAGGAGGAATGTTCTCATCCTTATCACTTGGGTGTTTAGGTTGTGGTCTCTTAGGCTAGATAATAGGAGAAGAAGAAGGTCTCTTTTCTCTATAAAAGGCAGGAGGAGGAACTGCTCCATATAAAGGAGGAATTTTTGGTTTAGGAAGAAGACCAAGTCCATCATGACGAGGAGGGATAGGTCTACTTTTAGAAGATTTATCAGGCATAGACATAGTTACATCCATGGGGATGGGTTGGGAATCTTCTTGAGGAAAGACATTAGTTTTATCTTTCAAAGGAAGAATTTCCTTCTCAAGAATGATAGGAATGTCAAGTTTAGGTGTTCTAGGTTCACTTAGAGATAGGATCATATCTGTTTTCCATTTTTGATAAGATTTGAAAAGATGATCACTTCGCGGAGGAAGAGATTGGAATTGTTTAGGCCAAAAGTAATCAATAGGAACACTAGAGGTTCTTTTAGCTGGTTTAAAGAGACTATGATTGACAGTAACAACTTCACCATTATGGGGAAATTTTAAACACTTATGTATAGGAGAAGCAATAGCTTTCATGGAAGATAGCCAAGGATAGCCAAGCTTCACACGAAATTGTTCGGATGAAGGAATAATAGCAAAGTTCACATCAAGAGATTTGTTATGGACCTCAATAGGCAATGTAATAGAACCAATTGCAGGAGAAGAAAATGCATCAAATAATTTCACAACCACATCTATTTTGTCATAGATCACTTGATTCAATTGTAAAGTAAAAAGAAATTCCTCAGTAATAACATTAACCATGCACGAAGGATCAATAAGCACTCCACGGCAAGGTGTATTCTTAACTTTTGCAACTATGTATAAAGGACCATCAGGTGCTCTAATGGTTTCACTAGAATCAAATGTGATGGAAGGTTCTTTAGGGATTTCTTGCTGCTCTACAAAGTTAATCACATTCGGAGTCATAGACACAAGACCATCAGATGAGAGAGAGGAATCATTAGCCTCAATCGCATTAGAGGTATGAGAAGTATGAGAAGGTAATGGATCAGTAAAAATCTAAAGATTTTGGTTATGAGGAGCTACAGATGTGTTGCCTTTATCATTCACTCCAGAAATAGAAATAGTATTGTTATCAATCAAATCTTGAATTTTACCCTTTAAAGAAAAACATTTTTCAGTATCATGACCAGGCTGACGATGAAAATGACAAAAAGCTTTATGATCAAAATAAGGTGAAGTAATCTTTGTAGGATCAATTTGTCTTATAGGAGGAAGAGTAAGCACATTTTGTTCCAATAATTTATTCATAATACAATGCAATGATTCATTAAAAGGAGTATACTTTCTTTCTTTCTTGAAAAATTTAGAAGTAGGAGGCACACCTGATGCTACATTCACATTGTTGTTGATGATGTTTTCATTGAATTTGATGGAATCTTTGTTCGGTTTAATCTTCCCAAATGGTTGTTGACTGCTATCACCCTTATCACTTGGAGCCATAGGATGTGATTGTTCCATTTGACTCACAGTCAGTTGATAATTGTGAAGAGTGGCACACATCTGTTGGAAAGAAGTAAACTTAGAAAATAGAAGTTTGTTTCGAATATCTTTTTGCAAATTAGAAATAAAGATTCTTTGAATATCATTATCAGGCACTGGAAAAGAAATTTGAGCATACAAATGCTTATATCTACCAATGAAATCAGTCACTTTTTCTTTAACACCTTGTTTACAATGCATTAAATCAATCAAAGTAACTTTAGGACTTATATTGTTTTGAAATTGTTGAATGAAAGCATTTGCAAGTTGTTCGAAAGAAGTAATAGAATAAGAAGACAACGAGCAATACCATTGTAGGGCTTTGTCTCTTAATGTTCTAGTAAACAGTTTTGCAAGCAACCTTGGGTCATAAGCAAAATTAGTACAAATTGTTTGAAAAGTCTTAACATGTGTTAGAGGATCACCTTTACCATTATAAAGCTCCAAATGCGGGATTTCAACATGTTTAGGAGGGATGGCTCGAATAATGTCAAGAGAAAGTGGGCTCACAACATCAAATGTGGGCACACTAAACTTAGATTGATTCATAGAGGCAATTTGTTGCTGTAAAGAAGAGACAGTTTGTGCAAGATTGTTAATGGTCGCTTCAGCCGAAGAGTTCATATTAGGTGTGTTAGAGTGAGATGGAGGTGTTATGTTATTGAAAGAAGGTAAAGAGTAAGGTGGTGGGACCCTATGATAGTCAACCATAGGGGATGATTGGATAGGAGGAACACTACAAGGAGGAATAGAATGGTTAAATGAATTGCCCCCTTGCGTCATGTTCATTTGTGAACATGTAATGGGAACACTCATTGAAGGAATGTATGAAAAAGGTGGATTAAATGAAGGAATAGGGTTAATTGAAGAAGAGGGATTGCCCCCATGACTAGTGATCATAGGGGGAATATCTTGTATAGAAGTAGCCATTATGATTGATGTAAAGGTAGGTATACTAGCAATAGGAGTGGTCAAAGGAATAGAATGATTGACTTGTGTAGGAGGTTGTGTATAACCTAAAGTTTCAGCACAACTCTTCATAGGCATCATGTTCGAATTCACAATGTGTGAAATACCGCGCAAGATATCAATTCCATTCTTATCAGTTTGAAGCATGCATTTTAGACCCTCAATTAAAGGAAGAGCTTGACTATCAGGATACTCATGAGACATCCATTGGTGAAAATCATCAAATTGGTTATCCAATTTTGAAAGTTGTTCGACAGAAACCTCATGGAGAGCTTCTTCATCATTAGGAGGATTAGAGGAATTACCCATGTCCTCGTTAAAAAGGCTACTCAAATTAGGTTCCATCTCCTCGGTTGTTAAACCTCGGAAAGACTTAATTCTACAGCTTCGTCTAACGGGAATAGTGTAAGTAGGGCTTGTTGTTGTAAGACTCATGCACTAGAGAGAGAGAAAAGATTTTGATTTTAGAGGTAGCAATTTTCAGTAAAATCAGCCAATCTTCCAGATTTAAGCTATTAAATGCAATCACGACAGTCTCCCGAAATTTCGGAAAAAATGTTCGAGACCGTGGCGCTTGGAGTGCAACACGGTCCTTGAAACTTTTTTCAAAATTTGCAGGGATGAAAGGTATGATGATTTTAGAGCTAATCTAAAAAAATTGAGGGATTTTACGATTTGTAGATAAGCCAAATTAAAGTTGCAATCTCAAAATTGAACCCTACCCAGATTGTCGAAAAATGCAAAATTTGAATTTTGAAAAAGAGAGGGAAATTGAAATTTTGAATTTTATGATTTTAGAGGGAATTTCAAAAGCAATGCAAATTTTGAAATTTAAAAATTGACTCAATTTCACGCAAAATTCAATTTTGAAAGCGGAAATTGAAGTTGTTGTAATTAAGCACTTAATTTCAAAAGTCACAAATTACAAGAATTTGAATAAAGCACTGAAATTTCGAATGAATGCAAATACACTTTTCAGATTTATGATAGTAAGAACACATTTTTGACACAAAATTTCAATTTCGATAATGTTTGAATGATTAGAAGCCCTAAACCAAGCAATCACAAGACCAACTTTGACTGTAATTTTGAAAGTGTTATAATTGATAAAATCAGCCAAAATTCTGGATTTTAGCAGGAAAATACAGTAAGATCTCGCTCCCAAAATTTTGGAAAAAATGTCGGGGATGATGGCGCTCAGAGTGCACACAGTCCTCGCAACTTTTTTCCAAATTTTCAGGGATGAAAGATATTGTGATTTTATTGCAGGATCCAAAGTTACAGCTGATTCGGAGATGTTTTGATCAGTGAAATTGTTGGACAAAGGTTGAATCAAGAGTGTTTCAAAAATTAGGGTTTTGACACTTAACCACTTAATTTTCAAAATTAAAGCACAAATATGAACTAATAATTTGTAATAGAAAAGCAGATCTGAAGCAAACATTAATAATTAAACATTTCGCAAGTTCAATGTTCAAAAAGAAAATTTAGGGTTTTTATGCCATTAACCTCTAAAATTTCGCAAAAGATCAAACATGGAAATGTAATCAAGGAATCCAATTTTCAGATCTAAGCATGAAAAATCAGAAAGGATGTTCATGTCGGATTCACCAAAATGTAAAGCAGAAAAAAATCGCGATCGAACCCTAGTTGTTCTCCCCTCTTCCAACTTCGAGGAGAGAGAAGGGAGGTTCGCTAGGATTCGACGGTTTTTTTCACTTAAGGGAGAGACTTTACATTCAAAAGAGGGGTTGAAACTCATAAGATCCAATCCCACACAATGTAAGATTGGATGCTAAATGAATTTCAAGGGTTAGGAAAGCAAGGCTACCCTCTTTTGTAAAGAATGTTGTTTAAGGAAATTAAGTTAGGAATGCATAGAAAGTGTCAAAGATTTGCTTATAAACTGAGTTCGGGTTATAGGACAAAGCTGCGGACCTGGAATTAGCAGTAAAATGTTGATACAGCACTGTCCTGCAAATTTGAGCAAAAGTTGTTGGGACGGTGGCGCCCAGTGCCACGGTCCTCCGAAAAATCCGTGAAACGAAGTGGGATCTGTTTGTCTCTACACAAGGATTCCAGATCTTCAATTTCAGCCGCGTACCTGCAACCTACACATAGAAAAGAGAAGATGATTGGGGGGTTAGGGATTAGGGGTTTGCCTTTAGGTCAAACCCCAGTTTTGGAATTAACCAAGAAATGAGCAAGTGCTGTAAATGTAAATGATTGTAATGTAAAACAAGTACTAATACCTTGTTCTAAGGATGTTTGTATCCTTATGTGCGAAGGTTTAGATGTTGTTGTTTGTTGTATGTTGTAGTAGCATGTAGTAAGTGATCTCCTCTTTAATGGTTGAATCCTTGTCTTGAATGCAACACTTAGCCTTGAATGGAGACTTGAAATGATCAATTGCTTGAATGCTTGAATGCTTGAGTATAGTTTCCATGTCATATCATCTTATCTTATTCTTATGTCAAATGAGAGAGAAAAATGTAGTTTATATACTTGTCAATTAGGGCTGATAGACTGATTTTCCTGACCTTAGGTCGACCAGGAAATGTAATTTCCAAATTGCAAACAAAAAGACCCGCAATCTCCTTAGGAGACCGGGCCCAAAATAGGACCCAGGGACCAGGGCGCTAGGCGCCCTAGTCCTAAGGGACTAGGGCGCTGGGCGCTCTGGTCCCACCTCCTGGGACAGCAGGGTGCAAGGAGGTTCAGGCCAGGGTGCTTGAAAAATGCAGTTTTTGGTGTCGTGAGCAAGTTTCGGGGTCTCCATTCAGGTTGCGTGTTGCATCGCCATCATGAAGACTGAAATGTAGTTGAAATTGCAAGTGTCGCAATTTTAGGACGCTACAATTAGGTCACATTTTCATACCCTAGGTCTCTTCATTAAGCTTAGGTCATTATCATATCATATTAGGGTCATTGGCATAGTAATTGTCCACTTGCATATAGTGTCAAAACTTTGGTTTGTCATACTTGAGTAATCCAGATCTTTGAATAAACCCTAAGTCATTGTTAGGAAGTCTAGACATTATCAAACTTTTGTCTTTTTGTCATCCATGTCATTAGGTCAAACCTAGCTTAGTATCCAAGCATATAGGGGAGACATTGTCATTTTGTCCTTTTGTCACTTGGTCCTTTTGTCCTTCGAGGTCTAAACATCATTTCAATTTCTTTAGGGTCTCATTTTTAGATTTGCATTCCAAAAAGTTTGTCAAAATCTTGAAAAACAACAAAAACATAGTTGCATTCTTGCCATAGATTGCATTTTCATTTATTTAGGTTGCATTTAGTTGCATATCATACATCATCCTTTTAAAATCAAAAATCCCAAAAACATTGCATAGTGACATGTCTATTGAAACAAGGTTCCAAGCACCAATGATGCAACAAAGTTTGACGTATCAACTGACAATGCAATCACAATTATATCCAACCCAACAACAAGGCAATATTGGTCAAACTTTTCATGATGATGTAAATGTCCAAATACAAAAACTAGAGGAGAAACTAGCTCAAGGAAAGGAGATATTGGAACAAAAAGTGAAAAACATTGAGAAGATTAGATCACAAATGTCCAAAATGTTTCAAAAATTTCCAGGTCAAAATCCAAATATTGAGCCAATTGATGTAAGATCTCTTATCGAACGATTAGACATACTAGCTCTCCTCTCAGAAATAGAGATGATGAAACAATTTCAAGAAAAGAGACAACAACATTATGTGCCTTCACAAGGTGTTTACTATCAATTAGATTTTCAACCATCACAACCAATTGTTCAACATTTCCAACATATACAACCAACACAATCAATGGTCCAATTTCAACAATATGTCCAACCAACTACACAATGTCCACAAATAGTTCAACCAATGGTGGAATATCAACAAGTTCAATCAACATATCAATGTCAACAACCACAACCAAACATTCAAAAATAAAACTTGCAGCACACACCAAGCCAAATTTTGAACATGTCAAACCAATTTGAGCAACATCTAGTTCAAAATCAAAACATGACATCAAACCAAGACCAAATTCTTGCCAAACAAGTTCAAATTCCAGATACAACTATGTCAAAACCTTGAAAGAAAGGTGGCTTTATTGCAAGGCTCTTAAGGAAACTACCAAATGAGTTCTTTGAGGAAGATCAAGATAATATGCTTATGTCTAGCAATGCCTCATCCCCCCACAAACAAATTGACTCTCTAGTGGCATCTATCCCTACACCTCTAGAAGTTTCACAAGAACCTTCCATATTGTCCTCATCAAATAATACACCCAAGAATGCAATTATCCAAGGGCTATCCATAATTGATTGCCAAGATAATCCAATTCATGATGCACATCCTTGTCATGCTTCAGAAATACAAGACCCAATGCAACCATGCACTTTATTGCCATTACTTGTTTTAGAGGACCCCATTCGAAGTCCCTCTTCCTCATGTTCAAGCATTGATTTCTTGCTAGAATCCATCACAAATGTTCAAAGTACTTTTCCTTCATGCCAAAACATTGATCCCTTATCAGAATCCCCCATGCATATCCAAAGTCCAACCTCATGTCAAGAGGATAATTTAGAGAATGAAGAAACATGTCTTAAAATAGATGAAGATCAAGATCTTGAAACCTTATCATCCCATCCAATTGTTGACCAAGATCCCATTTCCCCAGACACTCACAATGATTCCCCTATTCTTGTCCATCCTATCCAAAGTCCTATTGACACTCCATTCCCTGAGCAAGATCAAGATATCCTAGTCCATCCAATCCCAAATGATCCCATTCCATTTCATGAGAAAAATGTCCTTTTAAATCCCATTGGCATTCCAGAAATCCCTTCCATCCTTTCTGATGATCCCATTAAAAGTCCAGAGCAAAGCAACTTTAAAGAGGATTCCAATGACCTTCCTCCTTGTCAAGATCAAATCATTCCTTCAGATCCTCCACAAGATCCACTTGTTCCTCCATCTCCTTGTCTTAATGCTCCATATACACTCCAAGATCACATTTCTTTTGATGATCCCATTATTTCTCCCATTCCATCTCTTGAAGAGCCTATCATTGAACCATCTCCACTACACAATCCTAGTCCACTTCATGATCCTAATCCCCCTCATGATTGTAACGTGTCAGTGCAAGATGTTCATGAACCCTCGACATGCATAATGGGTTCTTCCTTTTTGGTCCAATCTGATCCACTTCAAGATCTCATTATTTCTCTCATATCATATCCACCTCATAATGGACTCATGTCTTCTTCCCAAAGAAAAGAGTATCCTACAAGTCAAGATATTCATAAAGGGAAAGGGGTAGACCTTCATGAGAAAGAACCCCTTCATATCAAAGAAGATCTTAAGGGTCATGTCTACACAACTCACTCTCAAGACGTTGGTATCCCTCCATCAAAATCAAAACATACACCTTCCCCATCATACTTTCCATCCATCTTAGGTCCTTATATTCCTTCCTCCTCTATGCAAGGTTAGCAAAGGCACACATCCTTGAGTAAATTTCATCAATCCAAAAGAACTCCAAGTCATTCCTATCCATCCATGCATTCATTTCCCCCTCCAAGCAATTTGGATGCCAAGTATAAAAGTCATAAGTCTAGCAATCCACATGTATTCAAGGATCAACATGTCCAATATAATTTACATGTCAGAACAAAGAACAATATGATCTATAACGAAAAAGAAATATCCAAAAGGCCACAAAGGCCCATTGATCAAAATAAAGAAAAGTCAAAATATATATGGGTTCCTAAATCCCTTGTGCAAGCAATGCACTCCAAGGAACCACAAAAGCATGAAAAATCAAAAACCATGTGGATCCCTAAGCAGCTCCTTGAAGCACAAAAGCCTAAAGAAACATCCAACTTGGCATCCAAAGTTTCTATTCCTCCATCCAACCCTCTCAAATTTGTTCCTCCATCACCTTCTTTATCCATTTTGGGCCCTTATGTCCCAAAATCCCAAGCTATTCCTCCATCCAGATCTCAATATCCAAAATACATCTTTCCTCCATTAGTCCATCACCCCTCAAGGTGTGTGCCAATGTTGATCTTGCCTTCATTTCCATCCACTGAAGCCCAATTCTTCCAATACCCTATTCATTATCCAATGCATATTTTTCATCCTTCAATCCCTTTGATCGCATCCTTTGCATAAATCCTTGCCTTAGTTTCATCTTATTTTCCATGTCCTTATCCTACCAACGTCTGTGAGCATGCTTTTAAAGGTCATGGTCCATTTTTTTCAAGGTGACTATCCAAACAAAAAGATGTTTGAGTCCTTCTTCCATCCCCTATCATGTGTCCATCTTCTATTGAAAATGTCAAAATCCAAAAAAATCAAAAAAAGAAAAAAAGAAAAAAAGACAAAAGAAAAAAACGTAATGCAAAAAATAATTCATCCATTGGTGAAAACCTGGCAAATAGGTGCCTTGGGAAAGTACCATGATGAAAACCTGACAAACAAGCATCATGAATAATCTATGAACTTCCTGCACACCACACTTGGGGGTAGGTTTCCTCCTTCATATCTTATTGCCCTTCATTATCCTATCATACCCTGTCATACTCCTCCATTATCCTGTTGTCCCTCATGTCCATTTTCCTCTTTCCACCTTTGATCTTGACAAGGCTAAGGATCTTCATGAGAATCATGCATCTTGTTTGTAGCTTTTATTCCATCATAGCTTTTGGTCTTTATCCATTTTCTTATTTCAACCTTTCATCCATATTCCCTAGCTTATTGCAACTTTCTGCCAGTATCCCGTATCCTATCCTGACCTTCAGTCCATGTCGCTTATCCATTCTTGGTCTTTCTTATCCTATCCATATCTTATCACTATCCATACACTCTTTTTCATTCCTTGATCTTGATTTGACATAAGGATGCAAAATTTAAATGTGGTTTCAAAAACCTCTTGACATGTCCCTCATGCCATGTCATTGCTTTACATTGTCCTATCCAGTCTCTTGTCCCATCATGCAATAGCCCTTGAAAATTGCATCCGTATTATCTCCATTATAAAAGGCCTTTGTATTCCCTCTATCCACCATCATTTCAGCAAGCCTATTTATTCACCTGTCATATTCCTTGCCTTGCTAGACACTGGGGGCAAAATCATAAAAAAATTGAAAAATGTCCAGAAAAAAAATCTCTAAAAAATTGAAAACTGTCCTGAAATAATCATAAAAAATTGAAAAATATCCTAAAATAATCATAAAAAATTGAAAAATGTCTTGAAAAAATCTAAAAAAAAAAATCAAATAATGTCCTGAAAAAATCCCTAAAAAATCAAATAATGTCCTGAAAAAATCTAAAAAAAAATCAAATAATGTCCTGAAAAAATCCCTAAAAAGTCAAATAAAGTCCTGAAAAATGAGAAAAAATTTGTCAAAAAATTGAAAAACAAAACAAAAATATCCCATTTGTGCATAGACAGATCGCTGAACATACATCCAACGACACTCAATCACACATTTTGCTGAAATCATGCGTTAACAGATGAACTTTTCAATCAAACCAGACATTCAAACTGATCAAAATTGTCATATCAATCAATCAACATCAATATCATTTATCCTTGTCACTACTATCATGGGTCCTATATAGGGTGTGGTATGCTCGAAACCAGACTATGTCTTATCTTAGACGAGGTACCACATTCCCTGAAAATAGACAGCATGATCGTCCTATCAACACTTTCAACTTTTGACAATGAAGATCAAGATGTTTGTTTGACTTGTTGGAATTAGCGAGTCTTATCATTTATTGATTTATCTTTGATCATGTTCCTATGTTTCTTGATGATGTCACTAAGTGATTTAGAGTGACCAGGATGGTTCATGGTCCTTTTTTGTGGTGTTTGCTGTTTGTGGAATGTTTGTCATAAACTGGGGCAACTATATCATTGGGTTTCTATGATAAGTACATTCACTCTGTGAATGTCGCACATACCTCGACCCTTCATGTATGCACCCTAGGATGATTCACTCATTCCTTGTGTGCGATGTGTCTATCTTATGCAAAGGGATTGCATTATTGCTCTGGCCTTCATTGCCATGTTGCACCGCATCCATTTTGCCATATTAAATAAAGGTTCTCACCTACAAAGTGCATTGGTGAAAGCAAGTTTCTTCGCCACTAACTGTCCTCTATTTAATTTCTTCTTACTAACATTTCTTCCATCAATTTGTGCACTTAGTTTGATCTAGTGCTCCGATCTCCAAAGACATAAGTTGCATCTTGCATTCATTGGTTAGTACATTTGTATTATATCAAGCATTTTATCCATTTCATATTATAAATGCATCAAAAAACACATAAAAATATATTCATACATGTTCCATAAATACATGGAAAGTAAACATAAGCCATAACACATTGCATCCCATCATATAGCTGCATATCATATCATATATCAAAACAATATCAGAGTCCAAAATTGGACTGTTTGTCCTAAGTATGGCCCATAGGTTGAATACATAATGGCACACTACATATGTCTTTGTCATAAGCAGTACATGCCTCTGTCACTAGGTGCTCCCTCTGTCCTCCTCATCCCTACCATGTCTCATAGATGATGTCCCTCCTATCTCTGGTCCTGGCTGTGGTGGTCTCCTAGGTCCACTCACCCCCATGCTACGCACTGACCTCTGAGAATGTGGCCTGCTCTCTGTCCTCGATCGTGCCCGATATGACACTACTCTCTTCTCTAGTGGAACTACACTCTCATATAGTGTCCTCCAATGGCGTATCTCCTCTCTAGTCTCTACCAACATCTATGCCATCTCACATGCACTGGCATCCCTAATCGACCCAATATACTCGATCACTCTCTGCTCTGCTTGTTGTGCCCAAGCTATTGTTGTATCTCAAGCCGCTATGAGTCTGGCTATCTTTGCTCTGAACTAATCCTACTCTATCCTCAAGATATCATTTTGTCTCTCTAATGTGGCAATGTGATCATGCTGACTCGCTATAGTAGCCCTACAAATCACCATCTCCTCTATGCTAGCTATCTTTGGCTCTATGGGTATATCCTACAATGACTCCTGATCAGCTGAATCTAGCTCATCCTCATCATCCTCTCCATCCTTCTCATCCTCCTCATCATCCCCTCTATCCTCATCCTCCTCCTCATCATCCTCCTCATCCTCATCATCTCCCTCCTCCTCTCCAGTGAGTGGAAAGTCCTCCTGTCTCCTAGGTACCAAAATATCAGGATCTATCAATGGCACTGCCCGTCGTCATGTAAACCATCGCTCATACTCCTCTATCATCCTGGCATCCACCACATTTGATCTCCAATCCCACTATCTCTGCTATAGCTGTGTGAAGTCAGCATATGCTATGTGTGGCTGAATCATCCTCCCCCACCAATTTGTCTCTCTGTGAGATCGGGCAAAGTGTGCAGTCCCTCTTGGTACATCTTGCCTCTCTCCAAACTGTCATCTAACTCTCTTTGGCAGGTACATCTCAATCACTCTTTGGCGATTCACTGGTCACCCAATAAATTACCTCTCCTATCTACAATATGGTAGCTCATCACTATCATCTGAACATCCAGGGCAATCAAGATATGGCCTCCATGTGAACTCTCTCAATCTGTCTAGCTCATGTCGCCAATACAGTATGTATCTGAACGGACCCTATCTCAACATACCCCCATAACTGTACACATATGGTGAGTTTGGTACTACCTGTCTCTCTGCAATCGATTGACATTTGGCTATGTGCTCAAATGCCCATACCTATAACAGTGTGACCCCACAACTCAAAGTCTGCACCCTCTGATATGCTATCTGGTGCAACTGAAAATATAGCATAGCAAGCACACATGGTCCCCATGCATATATAGTCCCCTATGTCACCATCCACTCTAGCACTCTTCCCCATCCAATAGGGAACCCATGTCCTTGTCTATCCCCTGCTAATGTGCATGCTATAACCATGGTTATCACCACATATCGCTGATCGTACTCTATTGCCATGGTCTCCCAGTGAATCTCCCTCTCTACGATATCAAGATCATCTATGTTGCACTCCAATAATCTGCACAAAGCATCTCTCCCTATCATTTGGTCATATTCTATCATCTCCACATGAATCAAAATGCGGAGGATATGCCACACATCCTCTAGTGTCACAGTCACTTCTCCAGTCACCAGATGGAAAGAGGAAGTCTCTGAATGCCATCGCTCTGCCAATGCGGTAAGCAGTCTTGTGTTTGCCCTAATCTTAGGCATGAATGTAATATAGTATAATCCAAGTCCTACTAATGTATCTCTGTCCATGCTCCTGAGTCTATGTTGTAACATGAAGCAGTCAGATCGGTTCTCTCATGTAATTAGTGGATAATGTTGACTCTGCATCATAATTGGGGCACAATTTGTTAGTTTTTGAGTTTGCTCCTCAAGGTTGCATTTCATTATTTCATGCACAAATCAGGGTGTTTCTTATCTATTTTAACCTATCCTACCCTCATCCCCCTTTTCGGGATCGTTCGCGTGCTGTTTTCGATCAAATTAGGGTTCTCAATGCACAACTGCACCTGTGTACCCTGTCTTGTGCCTGTGCAGCATCAAGCTATGCCTGTGTACCCTACATAGGTGCAGAACATCCTATAGAAGTGCAGGATGCACCCACATAGGTGCAAAAGTCTTTTTTTTCATTCCCTGTGGGCCTCGCAATGTCCCGCAAGCAAGCAAAATTCATGAAATTGACAATATGGGTTTTTGAGATACATACCACTACTCCCATGTCATCCGATCGTCTATAGGTGCAAAAACATTTCCCAAGGTGATCTACCATTGGAATGTTCACCATCTCTATGCAAGTGTCCTTTTCCAGAGCAACAAATCCTCAACTTTGGCTAGTGCAAATGAGCTATTTTTCCTTCTCCTTGTCTCATTTATAGATCTTTGTCAGTGCATAGATGGACATGCACCCTCTCCATCTTATGTTGGTCATAGTCTTTTGCACCTTCAACTACTTGTCATTTGTGTATCTGATACCTAATTTTCAAACCGTTTGATCCTAACATTTTCTATCATTCTTATCGATCAATTGACCTCTTTTCTGGATATTTCCAGCCAATTCCTCGAGGGGGCATGCATATGTCATTGTCATTGTCTGGGGCATTTTCATTATTGTTCTTTGAAACAACGCTTAGAATCGCATTGTCTCAAAGAGGGGAAAAATGTAGACATCTAAAAATGGTCAACGCTTGCAGAGTCATACTTTAACATTTGCGCATTGCCTTATTTTAGGGTTTTTGTGTTGCATTAACATTTCTTCTATGTTGCGCACTTGGTTTTTATCATTTGCGGGCATCGAGTCCTTCTTCTGCATTCTTCATTTGTCTCGCTTTTGAATTTGGTCTTGTCGATAATAATCTTCAGTCATGATTTTGGTCGATCTTATCCTGTAGTATCAATGTGCATGTTCATTTGTCATCATTTTGGACATCGTCAATCCTAATCGATGATAGAATTAGGGTTTCATCCTCTTCTCAATTTTGTGATCGATTTGTCATCGATCATTGTCCTTTTTTTTTAATCTCGTCATTTTGTGATCGATTTCTCATCGATCATTGTCATTTTTTGTCATTTTGCGATCGATTCGTCATCAATCCTTGTCCTCTTGTCAATCTTATCATCTTGCGATCGATTCGTCATCGATCCTCATCCTTGTCAATCTTGTCATCTTGTGATCGATTTGTCATCGATCATCGTCCTTCTCAATCATGTCAATTTGGATCAATTAGTCATTGTTCCATGTCAATTGGCACATTTATCAATCAAATCATTTATCAGCATTGGTCCTTTGTTAATCAGAATCATGATCGAATTGACATCAATTATCTTTTGTCAAGACCTAATTGTTGTCCTTGCATTTCTAATTCATCTCCTAAGGTTAAATAATTTATTTATTTATCCTAAGTCTTCTTGTCACAATTAAATATTTATTTAATTGGCTAACTAATTCTTCTCTCTTTTTGTGAATTAATTAATGAATGAAAAGTTATTAATTAATTAACCTAATTTTCCAATTCACTAATTTCTCCTAATTCCTAATTTTCTAATTTTCATCAATTTTCACCTATATTTCCCCTAATTTCATGGGAATGACATTTCAATCTTGTCATAATTTTTCATAATTTGTCAATCAATCAATCTTGCATAGAAAGTGTCAATTTTGTCATAATTTGTCATATATGTCATTCTTGATTTGAAATTTCCTTTCAAATCTCTTCATGCTAATCTTGTCTTTTCTCCAATTTATCTATAAATTGGATGAATTTCTTCAATCATGCCCCCCCCCCCCTGATTGATCAATCAATCACGCTTCTAGTATCCTTATGCTATCTTGTCAATATTGCTTTCATCTCATGTTTATGCACTTGTAGGTGAGATCTACAAACAAAGCAATTTGAAGGAGAAAGAAGGACAACGGAGAATTATGAAGGAGATATCTGCATTTGGTTTTCTTTAATTTTATTTTGAATATCTTGTCTTCATGTTTTCTATTGAATGTTTTTAGGATTGTTATCATTGCAATCTGGTTTTGTGATTGAGCTAGTCTAATTTTCTATTTGCTTTGATGATTTCTGAATTCCTATCTATAGGTACTATTGATTATGGATTATGGCATCCATATGCAGGTAACTTTGATTTGAAATTTTATATAGATGTGAGTTGGGAAAGAGATGTTGATGACATGAACAACACAACTGGTGGTGCATTCTTTCTTAGAGGAAGACTTGTATCTTCGAGTAGAAAAAAGAAAAGTATATCACAATCCACTACTGAAGTTGAATATGTTGCAGCATATATGAATTATACCCAGGCAATCTGGATGAAACATATTCTGGAATGATTCAAGTTGAAGATCACAAAACCAATAAAGATTTTATGCGATAACACTAGTGCAATAAATATTTCAAAGAACCCGGTGTTGCATGCTAGAACCAAGAATATTGAGCTGAAATATCATTTCTTGAGGGAGAAAGTGTAGAGTAAAGATATGTTACTAGAATATATATCTAGTAAGGAGAAACTACTGGATATCTTTACTAAACCTCTACCTAAGACTACTTTTGAGTATCTTAGAGGTCAGCTAGGGGTTGTGCCTCTACATGAGGTCAATTGAGCAGATGTGGAAGACATTAGTCCTAGAGATAATTGAAGCATCTTGAAGCATGATTGGTGTAGAGTGGAGATACTCCACAGGGGGAGCAACAAGCTACATATCATTGTTGGAGAATAGTGAAGTATGACAGTGCATGTTCTACTTTCACTTTAGCAGTGTTGTCAAAGAGAGAGAAGAACTATATGATTATGTGGGAGAAGAATTATATGATTGATAGAGAGAAGAACTCTTGCCAGTTACTAGCTAAAAATGTTGGCATTATGTGAACCGGTTTGAGGACATAATGACATTGTAAGCTGTCATTGATGTCAATATGTGAAGAATAGAGAACCGACATGTTTGAAAGAGAAGCGGTATGTAAAAGAGAAGTGGTATGTATGTTCAAAATAAACTACTATGATATGAGAATTGGTTATATGAAAGTGAAGCAGTATGCTTGTTGAAGGTGAACCGGCATATGGGAACCAGTTCATGGAACTTTTGTGTGACTACTGGTTGGTAGTCTCAGGGTTTTCGGTTGATGAACCTCAAGCCTATGTGACTTAACTGATGACTTTGTATGATGGTTTAGCATTGCAAAGCCAAACAGACTATGTTGCCACATCAGCCTTGTGCACATGAAGGATATTGCATAAAGGAGATTGCTCCTATCTACCTCAGGAATGTGTGAAGTCTGTTAAATGGTGAAAGTGCATGATGGGTTTTCAACCACCATGAAATTGGTGGTAATAAATGATGGAGATTGGCTTGAGATTGATTCAAGACTGATTGCATCTAATGTAATATGTTCAACGGTCAAGATCAAACTATTTGAATTGCCTAACCTAACAGGTTTAGGGTTTTTGCTACCGACCTATCTGTTTCCTATAAGATCGATGTTGTGCTTCTTTTAGAGTTTGTTGGCAAAAGTTGTGTGTGTGTATCTAAGGGAAGTGATACGTGATTCTTGCTAGACCAAAGGAGAGAAGAGATATCTATAAAGTGAATGTGTAAAAGAGGAGCCAAAGTGGATCTACATTAGCATTGAGTGCTGTTACCAGATCATTGTAATTCCTATTGATCTTTAACCACTTCAATAGTTGTGAAATCCCTTAATAGGGTAGCCTTAACCAGCTTGATATAAATATTTTAACAGGGTAACTTGAAGTTAATGAGTTCTGGGAAGCTAATAGAGCTCTGGAGATCCTTTAGCTATTGAGTTTTTGAAATCCTCTAACAAGGTAACCCTAACCGGGTTTAACCCTTAATCGGGTATTTTAGCCATCCCCTAACCAGGTGATCCCTAATAGGATCGGTTCCTAGTAGAACCTATTTTAATGTCTTTAACCTGACAAGGCTCCTAACAGAGAAGACTTCTAAAGAGTTCAAAAAGTAGCTTGTGGGTATTCATCCCCGCCGTGGTTTTTCCCAGTTGGGTTTCCACATGAAAAATAAGTGTGTCATGTGTGATGCTTTTATCTTGTGATGCTTTGTTATTGCATGTTAAGCATATGATGGTTTTGTGTTTTATGTCTATCAATAAAACATGTTGAACTAGTTGTTGTGAAGATCTAATAATTGATTACCTGTTCATGCATGAGGGTGAAATGGTAGTGTAGTATTGTGCTAAGAGAAAAGCTAAGTGAGTAACCGATTTATGATTGTTTTAGTTGTTCAGGGTTTTACCAGTTGCACTCTATTTCAAACCGGTGTCACTGTTTGCCAGTCATTTGGAGTGTCTGTTGTCAAACCGGTTTAGGACTATATTTTTGTCTGTATTGATTCACCCACCCCTCTCAGTACCAGTTTGGTACTATTCGTTCATCATTGAGTTATCAAAAAACATGGTGACTCAGTTGAAGGAGAGTACATGGTAAAATATAAACCAGGATTCCTATACCTGTGTATGTGTATTACTCTCAATCATCACAATAAAAGGGTATTGATATTTGTATTGCCATCAATGCCAAAGGGGGAAATTATTGGTATTTGATTGAAGAATGCATTGATGACTATTGTGTTGTCATTGATATTAATTGTAACTGGTAATGATGTTGTTTTGAAACTGGTAGTTGAGCAAGTGAAGGAAAGCGGTATTACTCTAGAAGCAGTGAGATCAACCGGTAACCCTACCTATTGATATGCCAAACCCCAACCGATAGGGCTTGGTGAATCACTTGTATTGATTTATGATCAAATGGTGATCGGTAATGTTTATACCATGTATGCATGTTGTATGTAATGAGTTTCATGTGGTTTTTGGCATGTAGAGATAATTGTTTTATCCTAGGAATGAACGAGTACATTGCACGAAGTGGAAATCGCATGATGAGTTATAGGATTTGATGAAGTGGTGATCAAGGAGTGGTCAAGGTTGTCTTGAAAAATGTATTGATAATTTCTATGTAATCTAATTGTCATGTTTGAACCGATTTGTTTGTAATATCTATGCGATCTTAGGTTTGTGATGTGTTACCGACCTATTATTTTTCTTATAAGGTCGATGAGTTGTTTTATTGTAGTGTTGGAAATTTTGGTTAAGTGTCTGTGTGATTGATTGTCGAACTAGAAGGAGTATCTATAGTATGTGTGAAGGTACATAGGAGCATGAAAAGAATCTGAAGGCATTAGCAATGAAATTTATTTATTTTTCAAAAAAGTGCCCATGTTCATCAAAATTTCAACAAAAACTAGCATTATACTTAAGAAAAAAACAAAAGAGCAAAAGTCATTTGTGCATTTGCAATCCTGCATAGGCTTCCACATCAAGCTCAACCCATGGCAAGCTCAAACAACACACTCACCATTCAATGTACTTTCACACACTCACCATTTGAAGTAGAATCTTCACCTTCATTCATTGAATCTTTAGATTTGCATAATATGAGGAATTGCCTGGGTATAATCTTCACCATTCGAGGTAGCTGAATCTTCACCTTCATTCATTGATTTACATATATGAGGAATTTCTAGCATCCCACCCATTGCTTGAGCTATCCATTGTATTTCACAACTACCCGTACTTTTCCATTCCTAGGTCAACATCATCGAAAGTCTTTTAATGTTGCCCCCATGCCTCGGTTGTCAATTTTCAATCTTCCCCTTTTGCCACCATGAATTCTATATGGTCCAGAGGGCAATCAACCTCTCTTTCTCTTTTCTCTCTCCCACCCTACCCCTACCATGGCACTAGGATGTATACATAGTGAAGAATGAGCTAACTGGTTAAAGGATCAAGGCATAGATCTAGGACTAGTAACATCCTTATATAGTTACTATAGTCATGTCAGAGACACATAAAAGCATGATACCCATGTTAGTAAGATCCTCTAATACTTATTCATAGATCGCATTCTAACAACAAATAGAAGGTCATATCTTGGTAACCTAACTAGTCCATCAGTAGTAGCTCAAAATGTTATCAAAGCTAGGTTAGGTTAGGAGCCGAAAGAACCCGTAATGTGTCTTATAATGGGTGTTGAAAATAATCTACATTCAAGCCAACAATGGAATGGTAATAAAGGGGGTAGTAGCTCATTGATAGAGAAATTTATTAACAAATAGAATGCCTTAAGTTGATTTCCTAGCTATTTTATGAGTATTAGCTTAACATTTTCATGCGTAAATAACATCTACTCCCACCTCTACCATATATCCAGCTTCCACCATTTCTCCTTCCACAAACTCTAGTCACCTTCATGTACCAAAGCTACTAGTGCCACAACTTTATTACTTACATCCTTCACTTATCATCCACCATATGGCCTATTTATCAAATTTATTTATTCTACATGTAAAAGCAATATACACAAGATGGAATGACAATTTGTAGATGTAAAAGCCATATTCCACAACCTTTGCTAATATCCTTTCTATTAGTGCCAAAATGTGAGGTCTGTAACAGGATGCGACATCCATCAAAGCATAATAGAGAAGATATTTCTAACAAGATGGTAGATCAAACAATGTAGGAAAGCATCGATTAAAAATAAATACAAGATTGTAGTTTATACAGTTTAGTAAAAGGGGAAATGAAGAAACATAACACTACTTTGGAAGGCTGCAAAGATGGTGCGTGGCACAAGATGGAGATAGGTTATGCAAGAAAAAAGAATAAAATACCATAAATATAATTTCCATAAATACAATTTCCATGTGTTTGATCAAACCAATAACTATCTAAAAAATTGAAATGCTAGGGAGAGACATTAAATGTGAAGAGGATTGATGTGCATGGAGATTATTAATTGCATATTTGAATAAATATTTTATTTTAATCTTTATGTCAGTTCAATTTGTGTGCAATATTTACCCTCTTTGGAAGCTACCATACCATTCAAATATTCATTTATTGGGACCTAATTGTGAAATTTTGAGGTCCATTGGGAAAAAAGTTGTCATATTGCCATGACAACTTTTGCATTTCTTGTAGCAAAATCTCAAAAATATGGTTGGAAAGTTAGTTTATGGTGGTTTGAGGTTGTAACCCACTTGGATGGGAATAAATAGGCCTTTGGTATGCCATCCAAGAGTTTTTCTTAGTGAAATTGGGGTTTTATGTGCACTTTTTGATGTTTCAGTTTGATTTTCTTCATTTTTCATTGTGAAAATCATCATAATTTGATGGGAATTTGATTGTGTTGGAATTTTGGCACTAAGTTGTCATTGATGTCAATTGGCATGATGGGTATTCACAAAAGGGTGAGGATAAAGAATGAAGGCCTACCGGTAAAGTAAAAACCAGTCTGAAGGTTGGCTACTTGTTTATGATGAAAAGGCAGAATGTGAGTTGTCACAAACCACTAAGGTGAAGATGTGCTATCGATTAGTGTGCTCTACCGGCTAATAGAACAAGAAAGTTCTACCAAAAAAGGGATTTATTGGTATGTGTTTGCTGGACCAACTATGTGTTGGTGGGCCATGTCTTGATAGTTGTGATGCCATGTGGAATAGAGGTGGCAAACATGTTGTGGTCGGTGAAGCCTCATAGACAGGGTCGATGAAACATATAATCACTATTAATGAAGCAACCACAAATCATGGGATTGTATCTGACTAATTGCAGCTCGAGGAAGAAAGAATGACAATGGAAGATTAGGGAGTAGCTGGCACCTGGATCGATGCAAAGGAAATCCAATTCAAGAAGTCCTTGAAAAGGAAACTACTAAAGTACTTTATGTGTCGACTAATTTCATGGCAGAAGATCTGATTAAAGATTTCCATTTTCCAAAAAATGTGCATTGGATAATGGAAACCATGCATAGGTACATCCTTGAAGGGTAGGTGATTGATCCAAGATAGGTGAGATTGGATCTCATGAAGATGGTGTTAGATAGAGGAAACCCTTACTACTCAGGAGTTTGAATTGCATTCTTGCAGGAAATCATAGTATAAGAAATGAGAGCTCAAGACAGAACATGTTGATATTATCAAGAAGGAGAAGAGTAGAGAGAGTGAGAATGGAGAAGGATTGCTAGCCTTAGAGAGAGTTCTAAGAAAGTTACAGTGTGTGTGAGAAACCATACCGGTGAGAGGATTCTACCGGCAGAACTACAATCTTGCAGTTGAGCCTAATCAATAAGGTGTGCCAGAGCAGACAACATCCAAGAGTGACATAGTGTGTTGAGAGACTGTGTGAGAGAGGGAAAGAAAGACAACAAAGGCCTAGAATTGGAATCAATAATCTCACAACTGGCAATGTGAGATTTAGTAGATGAGAAAATACTGTCAACCGATGGAGAGTTATTTGATCAAAGAGTTGCAAAATTCATTTGCAACAAGAAGCCTTAATTGTATTCAAATATTATTTCAATATACATTGCCAAGTTGAAGCTTGGTGCATGGGTTGGTGCCCAAAATCTTTGTAAGTCAGTGTTTTACCTATGAGGCTAGATTGGAACAGTAGTCTCTACCAGCTTTTGTCACTGAGGTTTTTCCCATATTGGATTTTCCTCATAAATCCGTTGTTGTGAGTTGCTTGTGTGTGAATGATCTCTTTGGCCTTCTTTCTTGTATTACCAGTATGATTATTTAGTGGTTAGGTTAACAAATGATATTTTGAGGTTATATCAGAAAGACAAAAAGGTAAGGAACCACCGATTCACCCTCCTCTCAGTGGTATTCTATGTTCAACAATTAGTGTCAGAGCCTAGGTTCCTGGTTATCTTGAAACCTTGGGTAGATTCTAGACTTTGAACACAATGGCAAGAAGTTAGTCTGCTTCCTCAAAAGCCCCCATGTTTGATGGATCTAACTATGCCTTCTAGAGAATCCTTAAAGGACAAGTGATCAATCCAAGAAAGGTGGGATTGGATCTCATGAAGATGGTGTCGGATAGAGGAAACCCTTACCGCTCAGGAGTTTGAATTGCATTCAGGAAGGAAATCATGGTTTAAGAAATGAGAGCTCAAGATAGAATGTGTTGATGTTGTGAAGAAGGAGAAGACTAGAGAAAGTGAGCGTGGAGAAGGATTGATAGCCTTAGAGAGAGTTCTAAGAAAGTTGTAGTGTGCATGAGAAAGAAAACTAGTGAGAGGATTATACTGGGATAGCTACAATCTTGCAGTTGAGCCTAACCAGCAAGGTGTGCTAGAGCATATAGCATCCAAGAGTGACATAGTGTGTTGAGAGACTGTGTGAGAGAGGGAAAGAAAGACAATAGAGGTCAAGAATCAGAGATAGTAATCTCACAACTGGTAGTGTGAGATTCAGTGGAGGAGAAAAGACTGTCAACCGACAAAGAGTTATTTGATCAAAGAGTTGTAGAATTCATTTGCAACAAGGAGCCTTAATTGTATTCAAATATTATTTCAATATACATTGCCAAGTTGAAGCTTGGTGCAGGGGTTGGTGCTCCTTGGGTTGCTTCCCTAAAAGTGTAGGGGCTGGTACTCCTTGGGTTGGTGCCCTAAATCTTTATAAGTTACTATTTTACCTGTGAGGCTGGATTGGAGGAGTAGTCTCCAACAACTTTTCCCACCGAGGTTTTTCCCATATTGGGTTTTCCTCATAAATCTGGTGTTGTGAGTTGCTTGTGTGTGAATGATCTCTTTGGCCTTCTTTCTTGTATTACTAGTATGGCTATTTAGTGGTTAAGTGAACAACTAATATTCTGAGGTTAGATCAAAAAGAGGAAAAGGTTAGGAACCACTGATTCACCCCCCTCTCAGTGGTATTCTATGCTCAACAATTAGTATCAGAGCCTAGGTTTCTAGTTATCTTTAAACCTTGGGTAGATTCTGGACTTTGAACACAATGGTAAGAAGTGAGTCTGCTTCCTCAAAATCCCCCATGTTTGATTGATCCAACTATGTGTTCTAGAGAATCCTTGAAGGACAAGTGATTGGTACAAGAAAGGTGAGATTGGATCTCATGAAGATGGTGTCAGATAGAGGAAACCCTTACCGCTCAACAGTTTGAATTGCATTTTGGCAGGAAATCATAGTATAAGAAATGAGAGTTCAAGACAAAATGTATTGTTGTTGTGAAGAAGGAGAAGAGTAGAGAAAGTGAGCTTGGAGAAGGATTGCTAGCCTTAGAGAGAGTTCTAAGAAAGTTGTAGTGTGTGTGAGCAAACATACTAGTGAGAGGATTCTACCAGCAGAACTATAATCTTGTAGTTGAGCCTAACCAGCAAGGTGCGCCAGAGTAGATAGCATCCAAGAGTGACATAGTGTGTTGAGAGACTCTATGAGAGAGGGAAAGAATGACAACAGAGGATGAGAATAAGAGATAGTAATCTCACAACTAGTAGTGTCAGATTTAGTGGAGGATAAAAGACTGTCAACCGACAGAGAGTTATTTGATCAAAGAGTTGTAGAATTCATTTGCAACAAGGAGCCTTAATTGTATTCAAATATTATTTCAGTAGACATCACCAAGTTGAAGCTTGGTGCTCCTTGGGTTGGTGCCCAAAATATTTGTAAGTCAGTGTTTTACCTATGAGGTTGGATTGGAGTTGTAGTCTCCAGCATCTTTTCTCATCGAGGTTTTTCCCATATTGGGTTTTCCTCATAAATCTAGTGTTGTGAGTTGCTTGTGTGTGAATGATCTCTTTGGCCTTCTTTCTTGTATTACCAGTATGACTGTTTAGTGGTTAAGTGAACAACTGATATTTTTAGGTTAGATCAGAAAGAGAAAAAGGTTAGGAACCACTGATTCACCCCCCTCTCATTGGTATTTTGTGTTCAATAATTGTCATCAGATCCTAGGTTCCCTGTTATGTTTAAACCCTGGGTAGATTCTAGACTTTGAACACAATGGCAAGAAGTGAGTATGCTTCCTCAAAATCCCCCATGTTTGATGGATCCAACTATGCCTTCTAGAGCAGAAGAATGGAGACCTATATTTCCTCTCTTGGTTTTGATGTGTGGATGTTGCTCAAGAATGGGTATGTTGTTCATAATGCTCCTCCCTCTGATCAGGATGCAAGAAAGGAGTATGAGAATAATGCAAAGGCAAAACATGCTATCTTGAGTGGACTGTCTGATAATGAATTTGTCAAAGCCATGCATTGTGTTTCAGCAAAGGAGATATGGGACAAATTGGAGAGGTTATTTGAGGGAGATGCAAAAGTCAAAGAAGCCAAGCTCCAAACACTAAGGGGCCAAATTGAAAGCATCAAAATGAAAGATGATGGAAAGATTGCAAACTATCTTCACAGATTTGATGAAATTGTGAATATTATTAGAGCACTTGGAGAAGAGATTGTAGATGAGATTCTTGTCAAGAAGATACTTAGATCCCTCTCTCACAAATATGATACTAAGGTGTCAGCCATAGAAGAAGCCAAGGATCTGAAGAGTTTTACAATGGATGAGTTATTTGGCTCCCTAATGGCCTATGAGATGAGAACAATCAATGATACTTTGTCAAGGAAAGAAGCATCATTCAACATCACCAAAAAGGGCAAAGAAGCTACTACTCATAAAGAATCTAGTGAAGACTCTGATGCAGAAGTAGCAAAATTTGTCACAAATCTCAAAACAAGATCTGATTGATACAAAGCAAAGCTACCACTTTAATGCTTCAATTGTGGGAAGGTAGGACACTTTCGCTACAAATTGTCCTCACAAAGAAATCGGTGGAGATAAGTCAAGAGAGTTCAGAAGATCTATCGGTAAAGAGAGAGAAAGGAATGACTACCGAAAGGGAAGGAGAGGGTATCAAAACTAGAACAACCTATATACAATTGAGGATGACACAACAGATGGCAAAAATGCATCAGAAGATGATTACCATGAGAATGATAAATAAGTCAATATTTTCATGGAACATGATAGACTAGCTGATGAAGATGAGTAAGAAGAGGATATTGAAGTTGAAGTGGATTTGGAGAGTGAACTTATCAGTGCACTTGAATAATTGAGTAAAATAAGAAGAGAAATCAAGAAGGTTAAGCTTGTTGTAGTAGATGAACAAGATTTCTTGAAGTAGTCTCTGGATGAGTCCGGTCAAGTCATATCTGACTTGAAACTACAGTTGGAAGAAACTAAGAGGATTTATGAAGCTACAACCTCTGATCTGACAAAGAAAGAAACAGAGCATCAAGAGCTAGAATCAAAAATAGTAAAGCTTAGAAAGGAGCTTGAAGAAATTAAGGAAGAAATAAAAATAAGGAGCAAGTATGAAGGCAGCACTGAGGCCTTAGATAAGATGTTGAGCAAAAAAAAGCAATCCAAAGAAATTTGTGGCTTAGGCTTTGAAGAAGGTCAAAGTTAAACCCACAAAGATAAATCTGAAAAGAAATAATGTTCACCTCTTCAATTAAAGGTGAAGAAAAGAAGACATTAACCATAGGCAAGGATACCGGCAAAAAGACATATGCAAATGTTGTTGGAAATCGCTACTCAAATCGGTATACAACAATGAACTAGAGGCCACACTTCTTGTACCAACATGCAGACCCAAGGAGAAATGCAAGAATTGACCCTGAAGGATTCACCAGACTCAATAAAATGAAGGGAAGAGCCCCAATGAGGTAGTTCCATTTAGGACCAAGACAACCTAATTGGTATGTTTCAAACTTTCATGGTTACTATTACTGGTGTAATAAATTTGGGTACATAATATCTGACTGTAGGTTAATCAATAAGACCTTTGTGAATTATGAAAGTAAAAAACCATTTAATACACTCTGGGACATGAATGTTGTCTACTATTAGTGCAATGGATATGGTCATAAGAGTTTTGATTGTAGGAAGAATAAACTAGTACCCTAGAATAATGTTAAGGATGTCCCCTTAAATGAAAATGTAAAATGCTATAACTATCAATAATTTTGACAGATAGAAAAGCTATGCAAAAATAGGAAGATCAAGCAGATGAAGGCAAATTTGGATCAAGAGATGGTAACTGAACCTGAGCTCAATATAGAAGCTGACAAGAAGAAGGAAATCAAACCGGTTTGGGGTGAGAAATAAAAGGAAAAGGAAGAATCAAGTCTCATAGTTCGGACTACCTTGCATGCTGAAAGGAAAAATATATGGGTGGTAGGTAGTGGTTTTTCAAACCATACGACTAGTGACAAAAAGAAATTCATTAAACTTGAAGATTGGAATGGTGGATTAGTAAGGTTTGGAGATAATTCCTCCATCAAAATAAAGGGAAAAGGAACTCTAAGCATTGATGGAAAATTGAAGGCACATGATGTATACTATGTGGAAGGCCTAAAGCATAATCTGCTAAGTGTGAGTCAAATGTGTGACAAAGGTTACAAATTCACCTTTGACTCAACCAGTTGCCAGATAAAGAAATACAGTACTGGTAAAGTTCTGGAAGAAGGAAAGAGAATAGATGGAAATGTTTATAATTTGAAGGAATGCTATGAGTCCTAATGTATGTTAGGGCAAGTAGATGAAAGTTGGTTGTAGCAAAAAATATTAGGCCACATAAATTTTGATAACTTATTTACAGTAAGCAAAAAGTGGTGTGTGAGGAAAATTCCACCCATCATCAAGCCAATAAACACATTTTGTGATGAATGTGTAAAAGGAAAGAAAACTAACAGGAGTTTCAAGACAAAGGAGCACAACACCTCAAGACCACTTGAAATTATGCATATAGATCTGTGTGGTCCAACTTGAATAAGAGCACTTGTTGGTGAAAGATACTTTATGCTCTTCATTAATGACTACTCAAGAATGACATGGGTCACATTTCTACAAGATAAATCACAAGCATTTGAAAGATTCAAGATCTTTTGAAAGATGGTGGAAAAGGAAAGTGGGTACAAATTAAAATACCTAAGATCAGACAAGGGTGGAGAATTTACATCAAATGAATTTGAATAACATTGTGAGAAAACATGAAATTACAAGGGAATACTCTACTCCTAGGATGCCAGAGCAAAATGGTGTGGTAGAGAGGAAGAATAGGATAGTCAAGGAGATGGCCAAAACCATGTTAAATGAGGCCAATTTGTTGGACACATATTGGAAAGAAGTTGTTCATACTGCTGCATATACTTTGAACTGGGTTCAATTAAGAACAAACAACAAAATGACACCTTATGAGTTATGGTATGAATAGAAGCCATCAGTCAAATACTTCAAAGTATTTGGAAGCAAGTGTTTTATAAAGAAAGATAGGGATGGTCTAGGAAGTTTTGACTCCAGGAGTGATGAAGGAATCTTCCTTGGTTACTCATCTAACAACAAAGCCTACAAATGCTACAATAAAAGACTAAGAAGAGTCATTGAGAGTGTGCATGTAAAATTT